>NW_017306364.1:781963-831526 GCF_000935625.1 Nanorana parkeri
GGCGCTCGGTCATGGACCGAATGCCCGACAGTATCAGGAGAGAGGAGGGGACCCGGCGGCATACCTTATCCCGCCGGGTGACTGTCCCCTCCTCTCTCTGCCGACGTCCATCACCAAGATGGCTGCCGGCAGGTATCAGAATACTGCCGCATGTGGCCGATGACCTCACGCTCATGCGCAGTGACGTCTCGGCGGGGTGACACTCGGTTACCGCTCCGGGTGTCACCCAGCCTCGGGACGCCCTTGCTTCAATGTTCTTACCAGTCTTCCCAAACTAGGAACATGTGAAACCCCCCTAACCTCCCAGCAATCCAGTGCTGAATTCCTGAGCCAGTGCTGCAAAATGAGGGAGAACAGAGGTCCGTAGCTGTGTGGAAGCTTCAACTCAAAATCAAACCTCACACAGGAGTCTTAAGAGGCCTGAGAGGGACACTAGGGGATGTAAGTTGCACATTGCTTATGGACCCTATTAAAAAATCTGTTTGTTTGACCAAGTATATATGTATATACATATATACACACACACACACACTGCATTCAGAAAGTGTTCAGATCACCTTGACTTTTTTTTCAATTATGTTATGTTGCAGCCTGATACTACAGTTGTTTAAATTCTATCTTTTGTTTTCTCATGAATCTACACTCAGTACCCCATAATGACAAAGTGAAAACAGAAGTTAGAAATGTATGTGAATGTATTAAAAAGAAAAAACTGAAATATCACTTGTACTTAAGTATTCAGACCCTTTAATCAGTACTTTGTTGAAGCACCTTTGGCAGCAATTACAGCTTTGAGTCTTTCTGGGTATGACGCAACAAGATTTGCACACCTGGATTGGGGGATTTTCTGCCATTCTTCTTTGCAAATCCTCTCAAGCTCAGTCAGGTTGGATAGGGAGCGTCAGTGGACAGCCATTTTCAGGTCTCTACAGAGGCTCTTGGAAGAGTCCTGGTTGTGCCAAAGTTCTTCCATTTGAGAATTATTAGGGCTACTGTGATCTTCGGAACCTTCAGTGCAGCAGAATTTTTTTGTAGCCTTCCCCAGATCTGTGCAATAATACTGTCTCTGAGCTCTGCAGGCAGTTCCTTTCACCTCATTGCTCTGATACGCTATGCATGGTCAGCATGAGACCTTCTAAAGAGAGGTGTGTGCCTTTCCTAATCATGTCCAATCAATGTAATTTGAATACTTATGCCAATGTGATACTTCCGTTTTTCCTTTTTCATACATTTGCAAACAGTTCTGAAATTCTGTTTTCACTTTCCATTATGGGGTACTGAGAGTAGATTGAGAACAAAAAAACAGAATTTGAAACAAGTGAAGGGGGTCTGAATACTTCCTGAATGCACTGTCTGTCTGTCTGTCTGTCTGTCTATCTATCTATCTATCTATCTATCTATACAGTCTCTCTCTCTCTTTCTCTCTCTCTCTTTCTCTCTCTCACTACAGCACTATGAGTTTTAAAAAAAGCAAGGTAGCAGAAAAATATTACACTACCCTTTGAAAATACCATAAAACAAGACAATTAAGCATTTGAAAACAGGAAAAAAAATTGCAAATCAATATTTCAACCTTTATACAGACTCGTTGGCAGATTGATCCAACACACAACAAGTCAATAATATAGAGAAAGATTTATACAGAGCAACTCAGTATTACAGCACACAGAGCAACACATATAGAAAGACATTTTTTGTTAACTAATTCCTTCCCCATATTTTTCAAATATTTCTTTCCTCATTTATATTTTTTTTATTGTTATTTCTTTTATATCACCTCCAGGCAAATTCTCCCCCTTTCCTTGGCAACTCTTATCTAACCAGTGAAGCTCTGATATACACCACAACATTTTTTATATTTCAGCAATGGGCTGACAAATATTGACTTAACAATTATATTTATATATGGTATATTACTAATAAAGGATGTTTTTTACTTTGTGTATTTTTTAATGCAATGCTGAAAAAATAAACCGGCAAAAGGAAAGATAATAATAATTTTAAAAAAGATTATAATAACAATAACATTGATAATAACAATAACAACAATAATAATAATAAAAAATAATAAAAATAACATTAATAATAACAACAATAAATGTAAATAACAATAGCATTAATAATAATAATAATAATAAAACAATTTCCAAAACTAATAGCCTAGGAGGAGAAGAAAAAACTAACACCTTGTTCCCCTCGACTAAAAATATATTTTTAACCAAAATGTATCTTTTTTAGAGTTTTTGGAGTAAAACCCTTGCCAGTTTATTTTTTATTGTCTGTTTCCCATCGGGGAGATTTCTCTTCACTTCCTGTTCCAAAGATGCATCAGGAAGTGATGGAGAATCTCAACAATTTCCCCTCTATTCCTGTTCTTATGACAACTCTAAACTGTTGGATTTTCCATCACTTTCTGTCCTGGTAACAATGCTCACCAAGTCAAACAGAGAGGATAAACCTCCCCAGCGGGGGCCACAAACCAGACAGGGGTTCTAATTTAACTAAAGCCAAATCTAAAAGTTTTGACTATACATTCACCTTAAAGTGATATTAAATTCAAAAGGTTTTTAAGCTATTTCAAATGCTGATAAAATTACTTACAATGGAAGTTGCTCCTTGATGTTTAAAAGAGTCAGTTTCCTGCAGAATCAGCTGCTCCTCTGAGCACTGGCCCTGATATCCTGTCCTCCTTTCCCTTGCAGGGTCCTATGGAGCCACCCTTGTGTGTGCGAGTAAGCTCTGTGTGTCTCCACAAACACACAGGCATGGCAAGGTAAGACACTCCTCTCCCCCTTTTCCTCCCTCCTCCAAGTTAGTAGATGAACAGCTGCTGTAGACTGCTCTGTCCTTTGTGATCTTGTACTGGACAGGAAGTTCAGAGAAGCCGAGCAGAGAGAGTTGGAGCTGTTCATAAACATGATGACTGTAAGTGCTCGTGCAAAAAATGTAAAGAAATACTTTGCTAGTTAATGTATATTTGTTTGATCCTTATTCACTATTGAAAAAATAGTTTGAGAGTTTAAGAGCCCGTTCACACCAGTTGTAGTGCGTTGCGGCCCGATTCTGGCCAGAACGCACTGCCTCACATTGCGGCCGGCTCACTTTGTAGTGGGGCCGGAGGGGGCGTTGCGGGCCATTGAAGTGAATGGCACCATAGCCACGCCCCCCAGCTGCAATGCGATCGGCCGCATGGGATCGCAAGACACCTTATGCCTGCGGTCTGGTCTGGTGCGATCAACATGCGGCAAGCACTATTTTGATCGCACCGGACCGCAGGCATAATGTGCCTTGCGATCCCGTGCGGCCGGAGGGCATGGCTACGGTGCCATTCACTTCAATGGCCCGTCATGCCCCCTCCTGTCCCACTAAAATGTGAGCCGGCCCCAATGCAAGGCAGTGCGTTTTGGCCAGAATCGGGCCGGAACGCACTGCAACTGGTGTGAACGGGCCCTTATACTACTTTAAGGCTGATGAGTTGATGAGCTCATCATTCTGTCACTTTGATCTCTCTTGCTATGAGCTGCTTAGCTCCATGTACTGCTTCTCCATCTCCCAGTCTGAGATCTGCCTTTTTGTGAGTGTAAAAGGCTAAGACCAAGTCAATTTCAGGTTCTTATATTACTTGCATTAAAAAGCACATTTAATGATGTATTATTGATTACAGAACTGCATTCCTTGTGTATTATACAGGATATCTGCCTGGAGTTCAGCTTTAATGTCGCAGATTATAAAAAAAACACCAAATGCGGAACTCCGAGATCAAATACCTGTGTAGTTACAAAACACGCTGTGATCATGTTTTTACCTCGAGGACCACACAGAGGAAGCATACTTTAGATCAGGGGTGGGAAACTCCAGCCCTCTCCTTAAGACCCCATTCACACTGAGCGATTTGTAGCGCAATTTCAGCTCCAAAATCGCTCAAATATCAGCGCAATGTCGCTCAATGTAGCTCGTCCAATGCATTTCAATGGAGCTGTTCACATCTCACAGCTCAATGTCGCCTGTAGCTTGTCGCTCAAGCTTGTAGCTCGAACATGACCTATTTTTCGGCGGATTTTGTGCGATTTGGCCCACTAGACTTTAATGGTGTCGCTCAATGTTGTGCTACATCGCGTTACAGAAGTGTCACTTTTGCACAGAAATATAAGAAGGAAGGAATGATGTCACATTAAGACATTTTGATTGGTTACAGCCCAATGTAGCAGCTACGAAGTCCCAGGCGAAAAGTAGCGCTACGTAGCGCGACAAAATGTGCACTGTAGCTCAATCTCGCTCAGCTCAAAACCGCGCTTTTTTGGATGTAGCTCAGTGTGAATGGGGTCTTAACTACAAATTCCATAATCCCATGGCCTCTGGGGGTCATGCCTGGAACTGTCAGTCTTGCAATGCCTCATGGGACTTGTAGTTCCACAACAGCCAGAGGGTCGGAGTTGCCCGCCCCTGCCTTAGATCCATCACCCACTACAGTATATATGTATGTACTTTAGGTCTCTCTTAAACCCGGACCATAACTCAGAGCAGTTGATAGCAGTTATCAGCTAGGGCTACAGGTAAAGTGTTAGGATCAGCTGGCTCAGCATCCACTAAAAGGGCCATTAATCCCCCCGTCTTTCAAGCGTTACATCTCGAAGGAGGCTTTTGTTAAATATAGAAACCATTATGCCTGCATTAGAGACTGCACGGGACCTGGTGTTAATACAGAGCAGGATTAATTCCCATGTTGGATGGAAGATGATTGCACAGAGAGGCTCTGCTGAACAATACGAAAGGGTTTTATGTATTTAAGTGGAAGGAATACTAAGAAAGAAAGGTTATATTGCGTATATAAGGAGCCGGATACGGTTATTTCCTACAAGAAGGATCATTTCACTTAGGTAGTTGAGTTCTTTTATTGCTATTTCTTATTTTATATCAGGATCCTAAAAAGCGGTCACAAATATCACTTCGGTGTGGTCTCATTGTTTACTTAAAATGAACGTTTAACTGTTGAAAGCCTTAGTTTATCTTTACAGCCATTGTAAAGTCCCAGCATGTTCTATCCCAGGGGTGGGCAAACTCCGGCCCCCCAGCCGTTGTGGAACTACAAACCCCTTGGGGACAACGTTTGCCCACCCCTCACCCCTGTCCTATCCCTATCATTTTAGGATGTGTGGAAAGCAGATTTTGCCTTATGATTTATTTAAGGAAGCTTTATATCTAAACAATAATACTATCTTAAAGGCTTAAAGGAGTTGTATAGTCCCAGCATCTCCTCTCCTGTGATAACATCAACATTGTAATAGGAATACACACTAGAGTTGTTGTTGATAATGCAATCAAAGCTTACTTGAAAAAAATCCCTTTTATGTAGTGGGTGCTTACTTCCGTTGGCCAATCACTTTCATCAACTTCCTAGATTCCCAGTGTGCTTTGTGTGTCTTTCCCTGCTGCTTGATGTAATGCAATCTCTATTTCTCAAGACCATCATGCATTGCTTCCAGCAAGCAATGATGATGTTATATTGTTCAGACATTGAGTTGCAGTTCAAAGGCAGGCTCTTTGAGAGTTGTGACACAAGAGCATCTTCATTATCCTATGGGCATCTTTAATAAGTTTACAAACTTCTAGATCAGTATGGTTATTTGGAGTGGGATAGAATGGAAATGAAATATAGAAATACAGATTTATTTTTAATTTTTGAACACAGATACTCTTTATTAGAATTACATATCAAATGCCATGGTGGGGATACCTTCCTCGTATTTTCTGTATAGAGGTGTATTCTGTATACTACACAGATAGAAATTACTACAGGACTTTTTATCTCACAACTAATGGAGTTTGGTAAGACTACACAGATTAATATAGACATCTCATGAAGGTGTATTATCATCACTCTCAATGGCTCTATTTTCTATGTAAACCTGAAGCTAAAGGTTTTTGTTAAGGATTACTTGCACATTCATTTTTGTGAATTGTTTTTTAACGTATTTTTATGAAGTATTTTAAAATAACACTAGCTAGAGAAGCCTATAAAGTGAGCACATGACTCCAACCAGGATGGGCAATCCTCTATGTACAAAGAAGCAGGCAAGCTGATCTTGATCATGGGCACTTTATTCGTTGGAAAAGTTGTATAGCCAATGCATTTCGAGACAATTACCGTTCTCCGTCATCATGACTATACAAAAAGACCAAATGCTTAGCACAAACTTTAAAGTGATATTAAAGCCAATTTTTTTTTTCATTTCTCCTTTAAGGAGAACCTCCTTTGCTGGAGGCTGTTGTTTTAAAAAAAAAAGTTCTTCATTCCTCGTTTCCTAGTGTGTCCCCGCCATGCTCTTCCCCCCGCCCCCTGCACCGGTGCCACCACTGCTCTAATGGAGGCACCCGTGCACACTCGTCCCCGCAGCGGCTGTGTGCGTCCATAGACACACACAGCCCTGTGGCAGTCCACGCCCCTTCCTTCTTTGATTGATGGCAGAAGGAGCCTATGGCTCCTCTGCCATCAATATCCTCCCCCGCAACCCGGAAGTTCGGGGTACGGAGGATCGCTTCGGGACCGGCGGCGGGGACAGCTGGATGGCTGATTGGATGGCTGATTGGTGCCCAATTTACTGTCCACATCCTACAACTATGCTAAGGATCCTTCCCTGAGAGTGAAACATCAGCCCTCCCTGCCTTTGGGGGTCCACCACAGGCCTTCAGGGTCAGGGGGGCTCCACACATCATTAATACTGGAGATGCTCTAATCAGTGAAAGCTTCCATACCGTGAATGCCCACATCTACAAGACACTTACAAATCTGAAGCCTTCACGTTCCCTTAAGTGGTGCAACAACATTATATCAACATTTGAAATAGCTTAAAAAAACTTTTGACTTTAATATCACTTTAATTCCTTTGCTCACAGATAAGTTGCATCCCTCCTGTAGCATATCAGCCTTGCATTGTCTATCCTTGTGCCTTTGTGGCTGGTGTTTATGCTACCTTCCATATGGAATTTACGGTCTTTCTATACATCACATTTACAATATCTTCTCTTTAAACTTCAAAATCCTATTGACACTCGTATGTGAAGGTTGCATACCTGAACTTGCCCCATCCACATAGGGATGTGGATAATATTTCACAAGCAATCTATCTCTGCTCTCTCTCGCTCTCAATTCTTCATCCCGGCTCACAAGGATTTGGTTTCTATCTGCATGGATCAATCAATATGCTGACAGTTTCCTAACTCTATTGAAGGAAAATTGAAACCAATTGTTAAGGGAAAAAAAAAACATATATGTATCTGAGGTTAAAAGCTTAAAAGGGACAGTCCCAAAGGATCCCATCACTGTAACATGCTTAAAGCGTTAAAGTGTCAATCTTGTCCTGAGTTTGGCGTGACTTATTGAAGGAACATAAGTTTATCATTTGCAGAGCAATGATTATTAAAAAACCCCACAGTGATGTCATGGACTTGTACTATAATATTTATGAAAATGGCCACCTCATGGTCAAGAGCATATCTAACAAAAAGCAAATACTTTAATTCTTCACCTTTGAAGTTATTTATATCCCCTTTGGGTCATAGTTTGATGTATTTCATCTTGGGAATGCAGTTATATGTTACAGCTGTGAGGTCTGGTTCACACCTTTCCAGCATTCCTGGGGCATCCTGGGATGGTGAAAAGAACACCTATATTTATGGACAGGAGGTCAAACCTAGGGTGGGGGGTACATTTTCTGGAAAAAAACAGATTGCCCTATGTTTAGGGACTGGTAGGAGAAATCACCCGTTCCTGTTTCTCTCAGGGGCTTCGTTGGCTATGCTCTCCCTTTGTAATTTGTATGTCTGAACCTCCGAAAAGGCCATAACCATGGTGTTTCTATTGCAGCTAGACCTCATCAGATTTCAGACTGAGCTCTTAAAGCCAATCTCTGGGCTGCTGGTTAATTTACCTATGAAGTTGGGTCAAACAACCCTTAAAAAATAAGTACAAATACCTTATTCCTTGCTCACTGGCAGCCAGCCCTCTCCTTCACTGCCCGACGCTCCTGTTGGCAGGCCCTGGCCATTTCCACATACAATGCAGGACTACTAGTCCTGCATTGTACATGATGATGTTGGAGAGCTGTGGCAGGCCAGCAGAGAAGCAAAGCAACTTTGGGGAACCGGTCGCATGGAGAGGTGGAATCTTGTGGGAGTGAGGAATAACATAAGTATTTCTATTTATTCCTATCCCTCTAACCAAATGAGTATTGAACCTATGCAGTGTGGTTGGGGGGGGGGTAGATGGGACATACTTGTCACCCCATTATAGGAAGTGCCTAACCTGGCCTTTCTTGGCAGTATCAGAAGGTATTATTTAAATAGAAGCTGCAGATTTCAAAAGATTAAAACTGGTTTTTAAATTACATTAGTATCTTAAGCTTAATACAGAGATATCCAGTCGGGGTATCAGGGAGTCCGTCACATTTTTCACCCCATTATAGGAAGTGCCTAACCTGGCCCTTCGTGGCAGTATCAGAAGGTATTCTTTAAAAAGAAGCTGCAGATTTCAAAAGATTAAAACTGTTTTTTAAATTACATTAGTGTCTTAAGGTTATAATTAGGGATGCACCGATAACAAGTACCGTACTCGGTACAAGTACCGATACTTTTCCAGCTCCAAGACTAGACTAGAGGAAAAATGTAAAAGTTAGGAGGCAGCTGTCATTTGTAACAGCACACGGAGCTCCTGGGATTTGTACATCTCTGTTTTAATGTATGATTTTGTTTTTATAAATATAAATAAAGTGATGCACTGATACCAGTTTTGCAAGTACAGGTACTGATACTTGCCCAAGTCCTCACAGATACATGTACTGATACATTTTTTGTTTATTGTCATGTGACAGTTTTCCTAAAACAATACAGACCAATGATTTCAGGACAGTGGTGGAGCGCCAGAGCCAGGTCCCAGCTGCAATCGCTGCTACCCTGGTAGTTCTCATGAAAATGCCAAGTATCGGCCCTGGTACTCGAAAAGTATCGGTGCATCCCTAATTATAATAGATTTTAGTGATTGGTTTTAGATCTACTCTACTCTATTTTTTAGAACCCATTTGGGGAACCCCACACCTACAAGACCAATGATTTCAGGACAGTGGTGGAGCGCCAGAGCCAGGTCCCAGCTGCAATCGCTGCTACCCTGGTAGTTCTCATGAAAATGCCAAGTATCGGCCCTGGTACTCGAAAAGTATCGGTGCATCCCTAATTATAATAGATTTTAGTGATTGGTTTTAGATCTACTCTACTCTATTTTTTAGAACCCATTTGGGGAACCCCACACCTACCTCTGCGCTACTGTTGCTCATAGAAGGGGTCTTGAGAAGGCTATATAAGGACAGTATTAATGATGTACATGTTTGTACGTGTGTTTATATGACACTATAGCACATACATCTTTAGTACTAGAGCTACTCTAATCAATGAAAGTGTCAAGACCTTGAATGCCCACATCTACAAGACACTTACATTTAAGAAGGCAAGTATGTGAAGCCTTCGCGTTCCCTTAAGTGGTGCTAGATTACATCTTGGGCACTATCTACCCTTAACTGCTGGTCGGCTTTTGCCACCCCCACCCAACAACATGGTAGTCCCATCACTGGCAACTGCATCCTTCACATTCAGTGGTTATGCAGAAACACCACATCCTGTGAATATGAACTGTAGTCAAGTAATGACTGCTGCATAATTCATGATAATAATATAATAGCAGCAAAATACAAGCCTCCTCTAGGCTTTTCTGATTTGATTCAGCTGCACACAGCAAAATACAAATCATACAGATGTCGCAAGTTGAATATTTTTTGCCAAACGGGAGGAAAGACATTGTTGCATTTTTCCAAAAGAAATATTTGGAAAATGTTCAAAGTAAACTTAATTGTATTAAATATAAATATATCCTATAAGGGTAGTAGCTTTTTAAGGGTACATACGCGAGTTCCCAAGATAAAATTTTCCTGGGAAAACAAAGTCTGTAGCTGTAACATGTCCAATATTAAGTGAGGACATTGGTCATTTGTAGCTTTGCTCTTCTTTCTTAAGGATGTCCTTAAAGGGGATCCTATTTTATTGGACGCCTTATGCTTTCTAATATTTATGGCTGAATATATCTCAGTAAAAGAAGAACCAGCAATGTACAGCAGACATCATATATAAAAGGTGTAATTAAAAGATACAAAATATACAGTTTAACCCTTGTAGTGGGGCTACCCCTTGCATTGCAAGGGTTAACTGCTTGTTTTTTTTTTTTTCTAGGGGCCAGAATACAGAAGATACACTCACCCGATCCTCAGTCCTGTGGCGGTGACCTCTCACCTCTCTCCCCAACTTCGCTGGCTGTGATATGTCCTTTGGCGCACACATGCAATAGACTGCATTAGACATGATGATGTCAGTGGGACTTAGACCGCCGGAGCCCCCACTGCAAGAGTAGTTTTTTTACATTCCTAGGGTTCCTCTTTCAAGTGGACCTTCATAACTTACCCTCATTCTAACCTCCCCCATTAAATTTAATGTAATTTTTGGAGGGGGAAGGGGAAGTAAATACCCCTTTCTTCAGGTGCTTGCTTCCACTTCCTCCTTACTTGCCTAGATGAAGATGATGTAGCCCTTGGCCCATCTGCCCACCTGCAAACTCCAGACTCACGCATTGCAGGCAGTCTCCTTGCAGTCCTTGATTATGTGCATGCACAGTAAGGAGTTGGCTGTCACTGATCTTGAAGTTACAGCCAGTTCCCTAATGCAAGATGGCGTGGACCTGCCAAGAGTCGGTTGTGAGGAAGACAGTACTGGACTCCATGAGCTGGTAAGCAGGGGTGTCCCTTGCTTTTTTGCCGCCTGAGGGAGGGAGGTTGGTGGTTGTGTTCGCTAACTGAGGACGGGTGGGGGAAAGCACCGGCCAGAGAATCCTGTTCTGCTCCTGGCAACCAGTGACTTTACTGGTTGCCCTGAGCTGGGTGGTATGCCGGCCAGAGCATCCCAGGTTTCTAAGAGCTGGGTGCGGAGATGTGTGTGGCCCTTACACATCTCCCCACCTGACTCTTAGTTAGCAACCTGGGATACTCTGGCCGGAAAGGGGGCAGCAGGCACACTGCCTGCCACCCCCCCCCCCCCCCACATGACCCAAAGAGATGCCGCCTGAGGCAAGAGCCTCATTACAGGGAGGGCCCTGCTGATAAGTATGTGTTTTTTAAAACTCAGTAACTACATTACAGGATTTCCTATAGCCAGGTTAAGTTCTTCTTTAAGCAACACAGCCCAGTCCGGGACCCACCCAACCTGTTACTGGACAGTAAAGAAGCAGCAACACACTGATAAGGTCATCGCTCTGCTCTCCCTTCCTTTAATTAGAACCCTGATAAAGAAATAGAACCCTGATTGGCTTTTTGTGCTAACCACCCCTTTCCCTGTCTGAATGCTGCTGTACAGAGGTTTACAGTAAGCAGATGTGAAGCCAGATTCAAACACTTAATGCTTGTTAAGTATTTAAAACATATCTTTTGTTGTTGATTTTTTCAATGCTTTTTAGCTGCTGAGCGACATAGAGCAGTTAATAATGGTATTGATTTGGGTAAATGATTGTGGTTGGATACAGAACAGCTTCTATGTCAATGGGAAAACAATGCTAAGCATTAACACAGAAGAATTCACAGACAGTTTTTAGTTACATATGAAAAGTCTCATGTAAGCAAGTCTATGTAACTTGTGAATAGTAACAGTGGATGAGACCAAAGAATTAGAAACATTTTACTTAAAGTGATCCTCCTTTTTTATAGTAGGTTAGAATACGTCTCTGCTAGGCAACCATGCCTATTTAACAATACCCCAGCACAATAAGCCACCCTGAGACTCGAAGTACCCGCTTAAAAGTTGGTTCCTCAATATCTCTTCCTTTGGTGTTCCCCAAGTATCCAAGTCAAACACTGGTCTACAGCATAATGTTGGGAAATGATAAAAGCAGACGTTGCAGTATGAGCTATTTAAGGAAGCACGATATGTAAACAATATTACTATCTTTGGCTTAAAGGAGTTGTAAAGTCCCAGCATCTCCTATTCTGGTATAACAGCGGCATTGTAATAGGAATACATACTAGAGTTTTTATTAACCCCTGAATACAATCCCTTTTATGTAGTGAGCGCTGCCTTCTGTCTGTTTATCACTTTCAACAACTTCCTGGATTCCCAGTGTGCTTTGCGTCTCTTTCCCTGTTGCTTGACGTGATGCAATCTCCATTTCTCAAGACTGCACATCTCATCATGCATTGCTCCCAGCGAGCAATGCTACATTGTGGGAAATTCAGGTATAGTTCGGACGGCAGGCTTAGTTACAATGATTCCACTAGGAAGTGCATATTCACATGGCTGAGTGAAATTGTGTCACTGCTTTGAGGAGGTACATCCTATGGGCATCTTCATAAGTATGCTTACAAACTTCTAGATCCCTGGTTCTCAACTGTGGCGTCGTGACTGGGGTGTCACTGCATGCCTTCCACTTTTCTAGGTGAGAGGCTCCTCAGCCTTTCCCTAGCGCAGCACTGGCAGTTCTCGCCATTTCAAGTATGCTGCGGGTGCCAAGTGTCGGCTTGAGGTGGGGTGGGCTGGGGGTATAGCCGCGAGGGAGCTCCATCCATAAGTGCATTGCTTACAGCTCCCTCACGTGTCATGTAGAGGTGCCTGGGCCAGATTTACGTCTCATTCTGGCTCCCAGAACCTCTACAGGCGCGCATGGGAGCTGTACAAGCAATGCACATATGGTGAAACTCCTTTACAGCACAGCAGCCCACACTGGACCCCAGCCTGACGATCCACTCCAGTTCTCGTAAGATAAGGAGACTGGGTGTATCTTAAAAAAATAAAAATAAATTTGGAGTGTATACTGTATGTGTGTCTGAGAATGTCTTGAAGTGTGTGAGATTGTTCTTGTGGTTATATGTGTCTGTCAGTGGTTTTGGAGGCCCATTGCGTCCCATGCGATTAACACATTGTACCACGCAATTGCACTTACCGTGCGTTCTGTTATAGGAGGTGCGTTGCCATTCATTTGAATGGCATCCCAAACGTACCTCCCACCCAGTTTCATCGCCTTTACTGGCACGCGCGGTTGCTGTGCGACTGTGGTCGCGACGTAATGATTGAGGACAAATGTGGGTCCTGAGGTTACACAGGTTGAGAACCACTATTCTAGATTGATATGCTTATTAGAAGTGGGATAGAAGTTATGGAAATGCATTTATTTTTATTTTTTGACCATAGATACTCTTTAATAGAATTACTTATCAAAGTTCCAAATTCCATAGTGGAGATACCTACCTCGCATTTTCTGTATAGAGGTGTATTCTGTACTTGTCGTATTTAAGTAGCCTTAGATTATATAGATAGAAATTACTGCTGAGCCGTCTCACACTTATGAAGTTTGGTCAGACTATACAGATTAGTATAGCCAAGGCTGGTAAGGAGAAATATTAATGGGATTGCATTTTCATATGACTAGCAGACCAAGACTTTGGGTTGTCTCAACAGATCGGCAATGATATGTGTTGAGTTAAACTTAACATGCAGGTAAGGCCAGTCTTTGCCCTACAGAACATAACACAGGTAAATATCATAAACATTTTACTTATACACATCTCAAAGGACCAATGTAGATAACATTAAAATATATTTTTTTCATGCAATTTCCACTTTAACTATAAAGTCATGGTAGTTATTGCTTCAGGACAATGACAGTTGTCTGAGAAAGAATACATGTCTTCAGTATATAAAATGGCAAAGGAATTTCTTTTAAATATTTAAGTGACGCTGAAGTGTACATAAAGATGGAAACACGATACTCTTATTAAAGCTTTAAAGCTGTTACAGGTTTACAGTAAAAATCCCTGGTGCCCAAAAATATTGTTAAAAGCAAGGATAGGCTTTTCAGATTGTGGTATCAAAATTAACTCTTAAGGAGTTAAATGGGATTTTTGTTACCTTTTTGATCTCGTGCACCACTGGTCCGTGGGCTGCATGTGGCTCTCTAGGGCTTCCTCGGTGACCCTCCTGACCCTGAGAAATTTTTTTATCTCCGCCTATGAATTTTTGCGTGGGTCGGAAAGAAATTTGCTAATACCCATAGAAGCCACACTGCCAGGTCAAGGATCCGATAGGTGCATTCCCTGATCTGAGTTACCGACCATGGGATGTTTATGGCAATGCACAAACAAACGGCAGACTTACCTAAAGGCAGCTCTTTCCTCCTTAAAGGTATGGCAACCTCTTGGTTCAAGTAAGAGCATTCTTCTAAATGCCAAAGATTACCAGGAGTACAGTTGGGATTGTTCATTAGGCCTACCAATTCATAAGTCTCCATGTGGGTCTGCACTTGCCCGAACCAAACACCGGGTGCACATTCAGCTTGTTGTTGTTGTTTGCACAATGATCCAAATACTATAGGTGATGGCACAACCATTCCAAAAATACTTTTATTGCACTCAAAGTGGTACTAATGGAAAAGCTGACAATTAACTTACTTGTATAGTGACGTCACCCATATTCTTTGGATCACCGTTGATTATGTTCTCGGGGTACCGATATTGCTATTCTAACGTGAATTCAGAACTGGTATTTGTTAGAGAAAGGAAATATTTGAGAAAATAATGTAAGAACAAGGAAGTGAACCAGCTGACAATGAGTTATAGGACACAGGTTTTTACTTTTGCCATATGGTGAATGTTGTCCATGATAATTATTTGGAACTCCGGCTTTATTTATTGCATGTTCTTTTCCAAAGTAATTTCCGAAGAGTTTGTAAAGAATAATGGGCAGAAGGACAAGGGCTATTTTGTCTATGTGCAGATACTTACCTGTCCATCATCAGGTCATGAACTTCCTGCTGAACAACCCAGGCAACCAGATTAGAAGTTTCCAGACTCTAAAATATATCACGACAAAGACTGTAAAGGTTATGTAAAATAAATGGGAGGATTTAGAGGAATTTATTTTAGCAGATAAGTAAGTTCTGCAGTCTCAAACAGCTTTCAAATCTTGTTTTGAGAGTAGACATTCTCTTCCTTGTGTTGCTTAGAAGATATAAATATATTTCCAAATACCAAGATATCAGAAACATATGCTGGATGTCTCTATGATAACACAACATTTAAAGTTAATCTCCAGAAAGATACATAGAAAACCCTTTCCCTCTCCAACCACTAAACCTATAATTTTCATTTTTTGAAAAAAAAATCTAACTAAAAACCCAGTCACATGACATGCCGGGTCCTAGGTCTTTTTTTTTCTTCTGCTCTGTAGTGTAGGAGGGTCTGGTCTGTAGTGTCCACATTGCTTTATGGTGGAATGAAAGCTGACCATTGCCTGCTTCAAGTGTCCATCACCAAGATAGCCCTTCCATTGAGACATCATGACGAATGGTGGACACAAGGCTGACTGGCTGAGGCAAAAAGAGAAAGTACCAGAAGTGGGTGACATAGTGGGAACTGGGTATTTTTTTAACCTGAGATTGGCTTTCTAAAGCTCAACTGACTTTCTCAGTGTTTCCTTATTTTTCAATGTGCATTAAATTGCATTATAGACAGATGACTGTTGATCATGAGCTAGGAGCAACAATAAAATCCCACAAGTTCTTTTTTGGGGTTCTGATAGTAGCAAACAGAAAATTGCATTAATGCCTGCTTGCTGCAATTGGGTTGAACATTCTAAGCAGCTTGCATATGCTGCTATGTGCTGTAGGATATATGCTGCCAATTTGAAATGACTAGCTGCCTCAACCCCTGTTGTCTTGCTTAGGTGTCCTGTTGCACAAAGTGCGTTGGATGTCTACCCTGTCCCAACGAAGCCCCATGGCATTTGGAGGCCCCCACAAAATGTGCAGAACCTGGAACTAGGTAAATGTGCCCAAGGCACAGTTTATGGGCACTTGAAAGGTGGCACACTGGAGTCCCATAACTATGTATGTTGAATACTAAAGGCTTTGCCGGAAGCTACGGCATTGGGACAAAGGGAAGAAAGGAGACTCAGGCTCCCTTTTTATTACATACATGACAGGGTACTTTAAGTAGAAGCGTTGAAATCAGCACTGACTGTGTAAAATACCTTTGTCGTGTCCTAAGTGTTTATACCAGCAGGAGATATGGTACCTGGTGGGAACTTTGACTTATGCCTCCCCTAGAAGGCACAACCTGAGATGCATTAATTACTTTCCCTCATGGGAGATAGAGCTCTTGTTAAAGGATTCCATAATATCCCAACTCAAGTTTCTGAGGTTTGGAACTCATTAACACTCTGCAATTCTTTACAAAGTTATTGTTGAACCCTCAAATGATTTTGAAAAATTCCAAGTATGGTGTATATGCTAGACTGTCCAGCCATGTGTACCCACAAGTTCAAGCTGTGCTCCAGGCAAGCAGCTATCTACACAGCTGAAATAGATTTGAAGAGAATTATATGTCCCATACAGTGCCGCCTCATCTTGGGTGTCTCCATACTCTCAACTGTTGATAAGTGAGCTTCAAAACTTTCTAAGACCAGGTATTAATGGAAATCGGTTCTGATTTGACATTGCTTTAACTGGTTGGGTCTGTGGCTGAGAAGTTAGACGTTAAAGCTAGAGGATCAGCATTAACGTCTAACGAGTAGCAAGCATTTTCAGAACACGTCTGCCTATGGTTTCTCTTGTGGCAGGTTTCCTTGAAGCTAAACATCAGTCACTCTGCAGTAGAGTCTAAACTGGGAGAGAGAAGGCAGAAGAAGCCAGTCAAACGCTAACATGGGATATGTTGACAGGAGGATGGAGCTGAGGGGATGAGCTTATCTGTCTACAATCTGGGGATGAAGAGGTGACCAGGCTGTATTGATTGCCTGCAGCTTGGCTGTACTACTGTCTGTCTGGCAGGGTTGTGTAAATCTAAGTTCTGGACGGACAGAAAAGAAAACCCTTTGGTAGATAAATCAGCTCCTATATATGTATTTCACCATTATATTTAGCTTGTCTGGAGTTCATCTTTTGTAGAGTATCATTCACTGCCCTCTGTTTTTGGAATGGAACTGTGAAACAAAGCTGCAGACAGGATATAACATTGCAAATTTGTCTGATGGCTCTTTTAAAGATGATGGAAATTTCCTTGTCCCGTAAATACGTTTTATGGCAGTATAAATTATTTTGTGAAATTCTCCAGGCCTATTAGTGACAATTGTTTTCCTTGGCCTCTCTGAGACCTTAGAAGAAAATACCATTAATAGCTAGGATTAGCTCTGAATACACAGACATGAGTGAGCCTTTAAAAGTATGCACAAATATTGATAACAGTGACAATTCTGTCGTCCTTCTAGTTATATTTTGGAGGAAAATTATTTTGGTTTTTTTGTAGGTTAATTGGGATCAACCATCTAAACATTTGTTTTAAAAAGTTATTTTCTTGCAAGTTAAAGTGCCAGGGTTGGTTTCTCTATTGGGGTGTACCACAGAGCCCAGGTATCTCTACATTTACACTAGAATGGAATAAAAACTCCAAAACTGTCCAACATTTTTTTGCTATCATTCTTTGAAATATAATTTCACCCTATTCTCGGTCTGGTTTCGTAGAAATATTCTTAGCATAGGACAGCTTAACTCCTGGTGCTTTATACTTTACCCAGAAAACCTATTTTCAGCTAGAATCTTTGACCTTCTTCTTTAAAATTGTACTTTAGCTACGCAGGGAAAAGCAACAGGTTCACATGAATACCCCTCTCCCTAGCAGCACATACTCACCGTTCTTTCGCTCCCCCGCCACTTTGCTTAGCTACTGGGAGCAAAGGAAAGGAGACATTTTTAAATTCCATATAGAACCAGATGGAGCTAGCTCATGGCTAAGGACTGTCTCCATGCCCCCATGTAACAGCACTAGGGCAATCACCAAGCACCAACATTGTCACACGAGAGAAAGGCAACCAAAGAAAATTTTTCTTCAAATGGCCAAAGCTTGGGTTTGATTTAAAGGCATTCTTTGGTTACATTAGTGTTGATTCCGCCATGTGGCTGCTTTCTCTGAGGCCACACCGCTCTGTTTAGCCATTGGGAGCAAGGGAAAGGAGCCATTTTTAAATTCTAAGTAGAACCAGGCAGAGCTAACACATGGCTAAGGACTGTCTCCAGGCCCCCATGTAACAACACTAGGCCAAGCACCAACAATGTCACATGAGAGAAAGGCAAGCAAAACACAAAGCTCAGGTTTGCTTTAAAGTGATTCTTTGGTTACATTAAAGTTCATTTTGCCATGTGAATCCTTTTTCTGAGGCCACATTTATTTCAGTAGAAGCCTCTGTTTGCCTCCTGACATGGTTCCATACTCTACCTGATGTATTGTCAAAACTCCTTCTACACCCTAGTCCAGAATAAAGCTGAACTTCAGGCACAAGTACTTAATTGGAATATACTCCTCAATGTCCAAAAGGATATAAATCCACTTTGTATGTAACAAATACCTTTGTGAACCCTTATAAAATGAGTGGTGACATCCGTTAGAATACACATTATTGCATCTATAGCAATAACTCCTGCAGTATACAATTTCGGTCACTAGTTGGCAGTATTTATAAGTTCTGTTATATATATGGTATACTCTGTTGTATTGGCTTACTTTCTGTTTTTCAAGCCATATGCAGCATGCATATCAGACTGTGTGCTTGTGTTTCTCTGTGAGGCTGTGCAAGAAGTTCCAACATTATCACTGTGCTGCACATAGCCTGTGCAGAGAGCAGAGCTGTGCGAGACACCCAGCAGGTCCTCTCACTACAAGCCATCTACAGGAAATTATAGGGGGTGGTTACAAGACCAGTCACCCTGCACAAGGAGAGAACAGCAGTGACCGGTCTTTATTACAGGAAACTATTGCAAAAAAGAAAGTTGAAGGATTTGGTTAATGCTGAATTACTGCACAAATATGGAATATATACACCAAAGACAACAAATGTTAAAGGGGAACTATGAGGTGAGTGCTTTTTACTCACCTCATAGTTCTAGCCGACCTGTGACAATGAGACTGTCACAGGTCGGCTCAGTAGATCGGGAGGTGAGCGAACACATACCGGCGTTCGCTCACCTCTCAATCCTGTCACGGCTCTCTGCTGTGACAGGGGAGGGGCTGGATTCCCCCCTCCCGGCACCGATCCACCAGCGCTGACTGGCGAAACGGACGGGGGAGGGGGCGGGTACAGCTGGCTCAGCCTCTAGATAGGCAGAGCCAGCTGTCAGTCACGCAGCTGGGCGGATCCCGGCACAATTGTCGGGATCCGCTTCAGCTGCGGCGTCGACTCAGTATACCGCGAGCAGCAGCTCGCGGTATACTGCGGCGTCTCAGTATACCGCGAGCTACAGCTCGCAGTATACTGAGCCTACTGTGACGGGAGGACGCTAGTTTGTGTCCTCCCGTTACCCTAAGGAGAACTATGGGGAAAAGCCTTAACCCCATAGTTCTCCTTTAAGTAAAAGTACACGTGCCTCTTGTATGAAGACCACATTTGTTTAAACTAAACCTCGTGGAACTTCTGGAATTCACACAGTCGCAGTGTGTCTTGAAAAGCACTTTACTGGTTGACTTTGCGTTTTGCATGAAACTTCTGTTTAAGCATTGTGAGAATTTCTTTCTGACAAAACATTCTTGGACTTGACAAATTAACCCCTCCATGACTGAGGCCCTTTAAAAAAATAAAATTTGTATACATGTTATAATCCACATTTTAGGCCTGAAAATTACTTAGGACCCCCACAAATGATATATTTTCTGAAAGCCAAGACAATACAGAATACAATGTTGGCAGTTGCTAATTTTTATGTTGCACGATATTAGCGCAACTCCTTATCAAACCCCAAGATTTAGTGAAAAATGCACTTAAATGCCCCAAAATACAATAAAATACCCTTTTTTAAATAAAATATAAAAGACGAGGTTACAATGAGTAAATAGATACCAGCATGTCCAGGTTAAAAATTGTGTGCGTCCGTGAAACTGCAACAAAATTCAGTACCCCAAAAAGTCCACAGGTGACGCTTTAAAAGCCCTCCCAGGTCATCAGTTTATAGATACGCATAAATATTGGCCCTTGAATTATTGCTCTCACTCCGGTGTGTACGGCGATACCCAACATGTGTAGCACGATCATTGTTTTCTTACGTAGGCGCACCCGACGCATGTTTACATGACGACGCGTGAGCTCACGGGGGGCGAGGGACTTTAAAACATTTTTAAAATCATTTTTACAATTATTTAATTTAATAATAAATTTTAAAACCTTTTTTTTTTTTTTTTTTTTACTTTACTTTAATTGCTATCACATGGGGGATTAACAATCCCCCATGTGATACCATATTGGCAGTGACAGGTCCTCTGTAAGGTGATATTGGGGGTCCAAAAGACCCCTAGTATCACCCTTACACTTGCAATAAGCTATTGAAGTGCAGATCGCACTTTGATAGCCTATCGCTGGGCTTCAGGAGCCCAGCAATGACAGCTAAGGGACCGGAAGTGATGTAATCTGCATTGCTCCTGGTCCCATAGTATGGGGAGGAGATCGGTGAACGGATGTTCGCCGATCTCCTCCCCAGCTTGCCCCGACACCAGAGAAGCCGGTCCCGGGCCCGTAGGAGAAGCAGGGGAGGGGGTGGCCCGTTTACTGGCCCATAGAATCGATATGGCGGCAGCTGAGCCACCAGAATCGACTCTACTGTAAAGCCGACAGTTGGCTTTACAAATGTAAACAGTCCCGGCGGCTCTGTCTGCTTAAATGGGCCCGGGGCTAGTGACGTAAACGGTATGTCACTGGTCATGAAGGGGTTAAAACAGCCATATGCGTCTTCTAAATGGAGGACATGACTGATCAACTATCTGATCATCACTGATATTCCATGATGAATATCTCTGAAGCCACTTAGTTATCAGTTCCACCTAATAACTAGATTTGTACAGATTCCTATTGATTCTGTGTTCTCTGAAATCAATATTTAGATCTTCTAATTCAAGTCATCTCCTACTGTCGTAATGTGCCTTATGATAGTAAAGTCTTTGTCTAGATTAGTGACCTTCAGTGGTGTCCTTCCAAAGAGAGGATAAATTGCCCTCTAAAGAAGGAACGTGAACTGATCTAGCAGCATTAGTATTGAATATTAAGTCACTTTTTGTAATGACCATTTACTGTATCAGTTACCATCCATCTTCATCACTGGTTTTCCTATACTATTTGGGACAGTAGGCTGAGTAGACCTGTCCAATTTAGCCGTTGTGGGACACTAAATCACTCTTCTTCTGAGTGGTACCATAATATTCCCAGAACCAAATGGAAATATAATTCCTTCCACATTTTCTTATTTTGCTCCAAGACCTTCTTCCATTTGGATGCACCTGAAACAGGTCACCTAAGTGGCATCCACACATCCAAATCACCTCACCTAACTCCTCTCAATTCAAACTTTTTCAAAACTGTCCCTTCTGTGTCAAAAGAAAAGGTATAGTCAGCAATCTTTTTAAGGTAACCTTTTTTTTTCTTCAATGGCGGTGACAGCAGTCTTGATGTGTAGTCACCAGAAGGGTCATTACAAATCTCTTATAACCATAAATGAGAGCAAGCTTGGTCTTGGCACCCTCTTATTGGATTGCTCAGGTATTTGTAGAAATGGAACAGCTGGTTGACGTTCTATAAATGCCTGCAGGTTAAAGAAGTCTGCAGAATGTGCTTTGAGTGGTCGACATGTCTATAAATCGGTCAGTTTATAGAAACACTGATTATTCAGAGTGCTAATGATTGGTTCCATAGATCTTGATACCCAGCATGGTGTCCGTTGGTTGTGCCAGTTTAATAAAGATCGCCAGCATTCAGCATCACCATTTTTAACAATATAATTACAAGTTTTGGCACAGTTTTGTTTAATTTGAAACACTTGTCAGCTGAGCATGTTCGGCTGAGCCAAAGTGCAGAAGGACTTCTGGATCGGCTGAGCCGAAGCTCCGCAGCTCACTCACTGCCATTCGCCCCAATTTACATAGGAGCTGAACGGCAGTGAGTGAATAGCCGATTGCCGCCGAGTGGCATTCGGCTCAGCAATTCTGCTCGGTACCTCCGGGGTACCGAGCAGAATAGCAAATAGTGAAAAAAGTCGGAAAAAAAAGTTAAAAAACATTTTTAAAAAATGTTAATAAATAATACATTAAAAAAATTAAGATAAAAAAAAACAATTGGGCGGAGAGAGCAGTGAAAGCTGTTTCCTATTGGTCGGCACCTGCTAGAGTCTTCTAGCAGGTCCAGGGCAATGAATAACAACTGGGCGGAGCAGGCCGTGACGTCTAAAGACTGATCAGCTTCAAATACACTTCAAATATAAATAGGAAAACTGCATGATAATAATAGAAATATGATAACTGTCAAACAGTTTTTTAAAATGAAATTGCTAGTTCCCTGGCTATCATTTCAAGTCAATGACTTCACTGCTTGCTAAATCACCTTCCCTGCCCTGGAACAAGCATGCTGGTTGAGTTATAGGTTTGCTGCCTGCAAACTTATCCAAGCTTAGGTACTCAGTAGTGAAGCCATGGAATGAATATGAAAACCAGAGTTCTATGAAATTCTAAACAAACAGTCAGCAATGGCAGCACCCATATTTGTCATGACAGGTTCACTTTAAGTAACTGCTTTTAGCAACTAAAAAATATTTATGAATTAGTTGATGAAAAACCAAACTGCTGACACAGCCTTGTGAATCACCCTCAGACTGAATTGTGGGAAATTTACTAATCCCTCTTCTGCATCTTTTATACACAGAGAGTTATTTGCGTGTGAGTAATCATTACATATCATACAAGGAAACCTGATCTGGAAAATAACATTTTCAAATTGTGGTTTCTGAAATGCTGACATCTTGGTAATTCATTATTACTATTGAGCTAATTATTTAATTGCTCTGTTTTTTTTACCTCCAAGCTTTCAAAAGTGAAAAGGCAGGGCATGTTAGACCCTGTCCTAGAGTGTGTGATTATATTCTGGTCTTGCAGATCTGGGGCCTCATTCCAGATCCCGGTTGGGGCACAAACTGCATAGAGTCTGCATGTGTTCTCCATGTTTCTGTGGGTTCCATCTAGGAGCTCCAGTTTTCTTCCACAATTCAAATACACACAGGTATGATTGCTGACTTCCTCCTATGCTGGCCCTTGTATGTGCATGGGTGTGGTTGAGGCATTTGATTGTGAGCTCCTTTGGGGCACAGAGACTGATATTTTTACATCTAAATGCTATGTAAGGTACTGAGAAATATGCTGGCAGTTAGAACTCTATGTAGCGGTATTCAACAAATCAGTCATACATACTTTTTGCACATTGCTCTTTATGGGACCTGAAAATTGAGGCCATCCTACTAAAATCTGAACCAGCTATTGGACTTTGTGTTTTGTAATAGTAGTCTGTTTTACTGGATCAAAACTGGTATCAGGCACCACTACCTTTTTTTGTATGGGGCACCTTTTCTTTTACCAATCAGAGAAACCTGTTGACTAGAGGTGTTGTTGAGAGGCAAGGGTGCATTTCCTTCTTACCTCCATGCCACATTCCTCACAGTAGTAAATTCTATAGCAAAGTTTCACTCGGAAACAGCTCACGCCTGAAACAAGACATATGGTGGTTTTGATCGATAACCAGTAGATTGGAATAAAATTACCCTGATTGAGCCTGGCAGAAAAATCTGGTTGCTATTTTCGAAATTACTGTAGGTATTCCCTGTTTTCCATATGATAATTCAGTGTAAGGTATTGAAGCTGTCAATGAATTGCCTAGTTTGATTTCACAATCATCCGAATTGTGGTTGTCAATGAAACTAAAAAAAAATTTAGTAGATTGCTTAGTTTCTGGTGATTTGTGTTCGTATGTACAATTTTGGATTAATTAAAAGTGGTTGGAATTGACTGGAAATTGACACATTTATAGGCAGATTTTGACTTTCACCAAGGCAACCTCCAAATGGTGCACTGAGAGCTTTGGGATAGAATCTTATCCCTGCCTACCCCTTCCACCTTCTAGCAAATTGATGGAGATATCAACTGAACAATATGTGGTTCTCAAGCATAAACTGGTAGTCTAGGCCGAAGCAGCACCTTTTCATTCCAATGGTGGTTTTCCACAGGCTTGATCTTTAGTTTCAAAGTCATTCCAACCATGAACAATTGTGATAATATTGTCTTAGGTAGCACCCTCTAGTGTAGACAGTGCTCCTCTTGTAAAAGACCACAGCTGCCTGGATTATACTAAAGGTGGATTTCTTCATTCAGGGTAAAGATGTTCCCTAAAGGAGAACTCCAGGAATTTAAAAAGATTTACCTATGCAGTGGGACTACCCCTACCAGGGAAGGATTAAGTGCTTGTTTTGTCTAGGGGAGCCAAACAAAGCAGTTTTATTCATCTGATCCTTTGTCCTGCAGTGGTCGATGCCCTCCATTTTTCCCTCAACCCCGGCTGTGGAATGTCCTCACATCAAATGCAATTCAATGGAGCCCTGTGGAGAAGAGGCTGCAGGAACTGATCAAGCAGTCAGTGGGACCAAGGATCAGGTAAGTATATATCTGCTCTATTTGACACCCCTAGGCAAAATGAGCACTTAACTCATGCAGTGTGGGGTAGCCCCACTGCAAGGGTACGTTTTTAAAATTAGAACTGGAGTTCTATTTTAAAGGAGAATTATGAGGTGAGCGATTTTCAATGAGACTGTCACAGGTCGGCTCAGTAGATCAGGAAGTGAGCGAACACATACCGGCGCTCGCTCACTTTTTGATCCTGTGCCGGCAGAGAGACGTGACAGGGGAGGGACTGGATTCCCCCCTTCCCTGTCCGATCCTCCAGCGCTGACTGGCGGAACGGATGGGGGTGGGGGCGGGTACAGCTGGCTTTGCCTCTAGGTATGCAGAGCCAGCTGTCACTCACGCAGCTGGGTGGATCCAGACATAATTGTCGGGATTCGTTCCGGCTGCGACGTCTCAGTATACCGCGAGCTGAAACTCGCGGTATACTGAGCTTTGGGTGACGGGAGGACGCTAGTTTGTGTCCTCCCGTTACCCTTAGGAGAACTATGGGGTAAAGCCCTAACCCCAAAGTTCTCCTTTAATAAAGATCATGACCTAGATAACTAGTACACAAGAATGTTAGGTGGAATCCCTTCTGTTACAGTGTCATTATACTGGAATCTCAAATATTCAGAGTGCTAATGATTGGTTCCATAGATCTTGATACCCAGCATGGTGTCCGTTGGTTGTGCCAGTTTAATAAAGATCGCCAGCATTCAGCATCATCATGCACCCATTTTTAACAATATAATTACAAGTTTTGGCACAGTTTTGTTTAATTTGAAACACTTGTTTAAAAAGGGCTCAGGCAATTTGCCTTTACTTAAAATAATAAGCTGGAATAGATTACTGTAACTCTGTTTTCTTTAAACAATTTGCAAGGGTGCATATGAAAGAGTAATTTGCAAATACACATAAAAGTTAGGCCTCAAGGAATATATTTTTCATTAAATTCAGCCCTTTTTTATTCCAGTGAGGTTCAAGGAGGTGGAGAACTGAACTGGTCAAGTCAACTTCTATAAAGTGTACCTGTAGCACATTTTAAAGGCTATAAATTAAGGGCAGTAGAAAGCTGCATATAGAGGTGTTTGTATGTTCCTTGAGCTACCCTTCACAATCCAAATGTCTTTAAGCACCAGGATCAAACAGAGCTGTAACAGGCATGAATGTCCAGCTGAGGCACTTATCACAGGAGGGGAAATTTTATTTAATTATTATAATTTTTACACAGTGGGTTACATGCATTTACATCAATCCGTGCCCTCAAGGAGCTCACAATCTAAGGTCACTATCTCATATGCATACAAACAAGGCCAATTTAGACAGGAGCCAATTAACCTTCCAGCATGCCATTGGAGTGTGGAAGGAAACTGGAGTACCCAGAGGAAACCCAAGCACAATGCAAACTCCTTGCAGATACTGTCCTCACCTGGATTTTCAAATTCAAGTTTTTTTAAAATCTACCCAATGGAATTATTCCACTTACAGTGGTTGGTTATCAGTCATGTATGGGTCACATAGGCAAGAAAATGTCTTCTAATTTTGATGAAAAAAGTCAGATGGGGTAGCTGTTGTCTTATGCCTTCTGGAAGCTTATTATTTAATTCATGAGATGCTCAATAGGAGGGTTGGATAAATAAGCAAAGCTGAAAACGTATTCGACAAACCGAAGCCAGGTAGACAGGGTTTAATGTCCAACCTAAGGCAGACCTCACCTACTGAGCTTCAGCTTGTTCCGGCACTGCAATAGAGGTAGGGGTTGGATACACCATTTATGCAAACTCTGCAATTGCACAAGGGCCCACTGGGATGTAGGAGCCCTTTCACACAAGATATGGGTCAGGTAGACGTGGATCCCCTTCCACTGTCATGTAGACTTCAACATGCCTACTTCAATAGCAGGTGAGAATCGGTAGGTATTCATAATTCCTTAATTGTTTCCCTTAATCAAATGGAGGAGCACAAAATGTTCTCAGATATGGGTCCACCACCAAAAAAAGGAATCGCATAGCAATGGAAGTATTGCCTTATTACTTATGTAATAGCTTAGATATAGATTTGATAGAATGATTAAGGTAAAATTGGTGGATTGACCAGATAATAAAGATTATAAGGGAGACAGGAAATCTAGAGGTGGTTCTATTAGGCGGCATGTTGTAATGAATGTTGCCAAGCGTGGGTGACAAGACAAGCAACTGTGGCCAGTGCTCTGGTAATGTTTCATTAATTATACATTTTGCTAATGTACTAATCTACAACATTTCTGGATGCATTCAGATTGTTTTCAGGAAGTGTGGACACCCAAGCCCATGAATGGGTGATGGGCTTGGGTGTCCATCATTCCAGGACCAGGGATTTCAACACCCAAGGGGTTAGGACAGCTGCCTCTCAGAGACCCCTCTCCTGTGGATGTGTCTACAATTATCTCCCTGTTTGCAACAGTTCTTCCCCTTCCTGTTGCACCGCCAGTACCCAGGACCTCTTCTATTTCCCTGGGTAGAGTCCTAAGAATGAGTTTCCATAGATCATCTTCATCTCTCCTTGCTCAATAAAGCTTCCAATTCTCTGCGTAAAAACCTTCATGATTTGTGACTCAGTAAGCGTCAAGTCATTCAAGCAAAAACATCTTAAACATATCTTTCTTTATCAGATAGACCTCATAGACATCTCGTAATCTCATCCATGGCATTTGAAGATTGCTGCTGACTGTTGCTGTAAGATTCAGGCAAGCATGCACCTGTGGGGGGTCACAGTTCTTCATGGGAGCTAGGTAGTTAGAAAGTACAGTTATCTTTTAAATGCTGTCAGCATCTTCTCTGGGAAGATTTATTTTCACTTCCTGTTCTGTCTGACACCTGTTGTCTGGCTATGAAGAGAAGAAAAGAGAAATCTCTACAAAGGGGAGAATAACAGCAATAAAAACCTGAGGAAGTTTCAAACCCAAATAAATTTCATTTTGTTAAAAAAAACAGTTTGTGACTCGATTACGAAGACCTCTCTTTACCTGTGCAGGGAGATGAGATCTCCCTAATGGGACACACAAGGCAAAAAAAGACATGACTGGACCAAGAAAGATCAATGTTGCCTACTCTGTCTAAAAGTTAAATTAAAAAATGTTTGGCTTTTCACATGCCCTCAAGGAGTTTCCAATCTAAAGAATCTTCCTCACATCCACGTGCCAATTTAGACAGCCACCAATTACCCTACCAGCATGTCTATAGGATGTGGGCGGAAACCTTTACAAGTTCCATGCAAATAGTGCCCTGGCTAAGCCTGGATTTGAATCAGGGACCTCATTACTACAAGGAAGAAGTATTACCAACTGTGCCACTGAAGGAGCCTTCATGTGCAGCTCTGATTACTATATATCGATCACATTACACAGCAAATTACATCAACATTTTTCCGTGATTGTAGGAAATATGTTAGAACTTATCATACAATAGAACTTCTGAAGAAACACATAAGGCAAGTGCCTTATGTGAACTTCCCAAATGGCTGTATTATTTTGTAATGTGGGAGAAAACCTATGCAAGCATCAGGCAATATACATGGAAATAGTGACCCAGCTAAGCCTGGATTCAAACCAGGGACTTTACTACTATAAGGCAGAAGTGTTAACTACTGAGCCATTGAAGGAGTCTCTATGTGAGATCGTGGGATTCTGAGGTTCGTTGCTATAAATAATTACTATATCGATCACATTACACAGCAAATTACATTAACATTTTCCTGTGATTGTAAGAAATATGTTAGAACTTATCATACAATAGAACTTTTGAAGAAACACATAAGGCAAGTGCCAATTTGAATCTCCCGAATGGCTGTATTATTTTGGAATGTGGGAGGAAACCTATGCAAGCATCATTATTATTATTATACAGGATTTATATAGCGCCAACAGTTTGCACAGCGCTTTATAATATAAGGAAGACATTACAATATAAAATAAAATGGTAAGGAGGGCCCTGCAATCTACATGGAAATAGTGACCCAGCTAAGCCTGAATTCAAACCAGGGACTTCACTACTATAAGGAAGAAGTGTTAACCACTGTGCCACTGAAGGAGTCTCTATGTGGAACTCTGAGGTTTGTTGCTATAAATAATTACTATATCAATCACATTTCACAGCAAATTACATTAACATTTTCCTGTGATTGTAAGAAATATGTTAGAACTTGTCTTACAATAGAACTTTTGAAGAAACACGTAAGGCAAGAGCCAAGTTGTATGTCCCGAATGGCTGTATTATTTTTGGAGCTCAATAAAATCTAGGATATTGCGCAATAAAAACATATTAAATACTTAGAAGCTGCTGCCAACTCCAAGAACAATTACCCCGCTTTCCCAAAATGTAAGTCAGACCCACATGTATTACCCCCTACATGGAATGTTTAATTTTATACTTCTTTATATTAACCCAAAAGGAGATGTACAGTGCTAAGATTACAGGAAGGGAATTCAGAAATTCTCTGATCAATGTCATCAGGAAGATTCAGGAAATTGATGTATGGCCATGCTCGATATGGGGATTCGGGGCTACACCCAAAGACTGTTATGATTACCCTTAAATATGGAGTTATTTCAGTTGTTTCAATATTATTCTGTGAACTGTGGAACCTGAACATCTTTATTAATATGGAAAGGAACATATTCTTTCTGAACAGATCTTGGTTTCAAGATGTTTTCTTAAAGCTGAACTCAGATATAAAAAACACAATTTAATGAGGTCCTGGGATCAATAATACATCATTTTTAAAAATTATTTTGTATTTTTATGTATTTTTTTAAATGTAAGTACCTGAATGTGACCTGGTGACTATGGCAGTCTCTGTACGTCAGGACGGGAGTGTGAAAGGAGCAAGCAGCACAAGGAGCCAATCAATTTATGTGCTGAAGAGGAGCATGTTGAAAAAAAGAGTGAGAGAGACATGAGCATATCACTGTGCTGCTTCTCCTTTCCCTGTCAAGTAACAGGCTGAGGCACCTCCAGGACTTCTCTAGAGTCTCTCCCATCTGTGGAACTCTTTAACCCAACCTGTCTGACTATCTCCCACTCTGACTGCCTTTAGGCGATCCCTTAATACTCATCTCTTTAGGGAAGCCTATCCCACCTCAACCTAAACACTCAAACATCACGTTGTGAAACAATTCATCCCTAAGCAGCTACCTCCTCATGTATCACTTGTGCCTCCCTTTTAGATTGTAAGCCCTCAGGGACAGGGCCCTCCTTACCATCTTGTCTTGAATTGTATTGTGATTGTAATGTCTTCCTTATATTGTAAAGCGCTGCACAAAGTGTTGGTGCTATATAAATCCTGTACAATAATAATCATGACACCTGTCAAATAGACATGAAGTGGGGGAGATAGTTTTGTCTGTAGTTGAGCTTTAAATCTGTATACAGATATACTCCACAAAATCGGATCCATTAGATCTAATGAACTGTTGACATGTGTAGCTATTCAGGAGCCCCCCCAAAAAGGGGAAATTAATTAAAGAGACCATGTCAATGGGGGCAACCAATACAGGTATGAAGTTCAGGTACCTGCAAATACTTGTGGCAGCCCCGCAAACCCTTTCACAGCAGAATGGTGGGTCCGTTCTGAAAGGCAAAGCTCCAACACCCTTGGGTAGTATTGGAGCTAATCCATAAGCCCCTATGGCCATTACTCACTCGGGGGAAGAGTGGCAACCTGCTGCAGACATGCACTTACCTGCAGAAGGCTCCCAAACCCTCCAAAGGCAGCCAAATTATAAGCAGGCAAAGCTTTAGCACTTCCGTTCTGTCAAAGCTTGCCCGTATCTTTCTATCTCTTGCACATTTCTATTAGCCACTGAAACTGCTCATCGAAATGTGCAGGAGATAGGAAGATGTGGGCAAGCTTTGACAGAATGGAAGTGCTAAAGCTTTGGCTGTTTATAATTTGGCTGCCTTAGGAGGGTTTGGGAGCATTCTGCAGGTAAGTGCATTTCTAGATACCTGCACTTCATGTCTGCAGTAGTTTGCCACTCTTCCCCAGAGTGACAGAACCTCTACAACTACCTCCCATTTCTTTTCTGAACCTCTGCATGGCAGCACCAGTTGGTATAGTCTCTCCCCCAAACCCTACTTTCCTGAGGGACAGCATCAGAACTATGTGAGAACGAAGCCTAAAGCTGGCCATACATTCAACTGGGCGAACTCGGCTCCATGTACAGTATTGTCCTTCTGATACCCCTCCACTTGACAAAAGCAGACTTTTGTTGAAGGAGCCAGTCTGGAAATTTTTAGCCAAACAGGATCTGCATCCAATAAGATTCAGGCACTGTCAGGGTATTCAGTAGCCACTGGAGAAATGGCTGCTGAATAGAATATCTAGCAGGGGAGATTCCTCCATCCATGCTGTTTAGTGTAGACGGGGGGCATTGATGGATGTCTCTCGTTCGGTCTTTGGGAAAAGTGTATGGCCAGCTAAAGTCAACTGCGTCACTGGTTTAGAAAGAATGTATTTGTTAAATCTGCCTATTATTTACATTGTATTAAATATCTCATTTCATGAAACGCCCTGATCTAGTGAACTTCTGTGATGATTTGTTTTGTCCATGTGATTTTTTTTTTTGGCCTTTGTTCAGTTTTCTTTAAGTTGTGAATACCCTCATGTCTCTTTATCCTTGATTATGCTTTTAGGTAAACATTTAAATAAAGGCCAGGTCATCCAGACCTCCAACTGTTAAGAAAATACAGATGTAGTATAATATAGTAGATATGTTTTATTATTGTTATTAATATTATAATTATCATTATTATTATTCATTTAAAAAAAAACATTTTGATTTGTTTAGCAATTTGTGTAAAAAAAATGAATACTCATTTGAATTCATCAAAATATTTGAAAAACACTTCTGTTTCTCAAAAGGACTGAGCAATAACACATGCTGGTACATTTCAATGGAATTACTGCAAAGTAGACCTATCAAACAAAATTGAAAGATTTCCCCTTAATACTAAGCCAGCCAGTGCAGTGTACAATTACTGTCAGAGATGAATTTCGTGTGAAATGTCAGTTGTAGACATTTCTTCTCAGTATAAAATGTTATGTCAAAACTAGAGCAATCAAAATCCTTGTGATTATTTAGAAGTCGTTGATACATGTTGGCCAAAGGACAGTTCTTAGAAACACATTGACCATGGCCCCGTACTTCTAAGTTGGCTGATGATGGCATGTTAAATGTGATGGATGGTTGACTGCTGACATTTTTTCTTATGAATCATTATTTTATCTCACTATTTGAAGATTTGGTGTGTTATAGGGACATCTAGAAATGTTCATCGTTCCTAAGCAGTGCCTTGAAAATTTACCTTCTGTCTTGGATTCCTCCTTAACTATTGCAGTTCAATATCCATGCCTAGGCACTCCTGTACCTTGAGCCTCATAGCTGTATATATGTACAGAAGTGGGAGACCATCTACAGAACCGTGATTCTGATTGCTAGTATCATGATATTTGGAGTAAAATTTAGTGATGTCCCTACTGTGCTGTTCACTGTTCTCCTTGCTGGAGAGGAAGCTGTACCTTTGGACATGCAATGCAAAAATCTCCCTGCTTTTGCTTTATGCCTTCCATGGATCTGGACTTTCTGAACCTCTCCTGCTGCTTGATTATTCCTCCACCAGTCATCAATATCACCTGGGGGGGCAGCTTTGAGGAAGCAGAGCCCTGATACTCTACGAAGATGGCTATCACCACACAGTGAAACAGTGCAGAACAAGGCTGGTTCAGTCACTAACGGTGAAAATATCATCTGAAAGAAGCCTACAGGCAATACTGGTGACTTGTTCTGTGCCCTCTGCCCTTTTTGGCCATCCCTTCCAAAGTTCAGGTCCTACTTAAAGGATAACAAAACTTTAATATAAAGTGGCCTATGTCTTACAGTCTCATCCTTTTATTTATACCCCCACTGCAGACTTTAGATCAGCTGGCGACCCAGATTAGGAAGCAATGCCTGGCCAGATGGCACATGTGGCACTGCGCATGTAGGACCTTTACTACATAGGTCATAATCGAAAAATGTCACCCTGCAGGCTTGTAAGTAGATGGCTTCTCCATTAGGGCCAAAGGGTTAAAAGATGTGCACGTGCCACACCACACACTCACTACCACACAGCCTGCCAACTAGGAGGACAGGAATGCCTCCTGACCAGGTATTTCTCTCAACTGGTCAAGGTTGCTTGATGATCTGTGGACTGAGGTTATAGGCAGTTATAGGTAATTCACAAATCAATAACTCAAGGATAATTATCTTTATTTTTAGCCATGTGACTGTCATTTTCAAATCACATTGGAGTCACTTTTTTAAAACGAGGATTCTTCACCTGATATGTTTGCTCTGTAAATTAAGCTGTTTGTATAGAATGGGGAGGGCAAGGGAAGCTATCACAGTAAGGGATATGTATATTCAATAAATTCAATTCAAAATTGTCTAACAGTACATCAGCATGTTTTTATCAATTTATATAAACAAAGTTTCTTATTCTTTGACTGAAAAGATAATAGCGATATACAGGGGTGTCCTTACACTTTTTGCCACCTGAGGCTGGGGTGGGGGAGGGCAGCAGTAGTTGGGTGGTGGTGCATGTTCCCGGTGGGGGGGTCCCAGTGGGTTAGGGGTGGGTGCTGGTGGTGCACATTACCAGGGAGGAAGTTGGTAGATACTCACCAACTTACTGGGGGGTTACCTAGGTAGGTAAGTAATACGCATGGTTACTCTGTCTCCAGCTTGATGACATCACTGGTTCCCAGAAGCTGGGCAGGACATCAGCCCGAGCCAGAGCTCTTAGCAGCCTAAGACGCTTTGGAATGTTGCCCCCACCTACGTAACCCAATGAGATGCTGCCTGAGGCAACCACCACAGGCTGTCTCATTATTGGGATGGCCCTCGTTCTGTATACAGTAAATAAAATGACAGTTGGCAGCAGGTTGGGGTCATATCACTAATGGGCTTTTTGCTCCAAAATATAGGGAAAAAACAGCAATGATGCAGAAAGAAAAACAAACAGTATTAACCAATTACAGTTCATTATTCAATTATCTGAATTGTAAGCTAAAACCTAATTGTCTGCCATGACCTACTGTACTTCATCAGTGCATTTTGTACTGCCATATTAACCAAGCACACTAAATCTTGTTTGCAGGTGCACCTAATGAATATGAAATGCGAAAGTGGAACTTCAGCTCGGAAGCCCTTGGAATCATATACCAACAAAGCAAAAAATAAAAAAATCCCCCATCAAAACAGAATTTCTGTTTGCTACCTGAAGCCATTTTCAGATGTAAATATTCTTTGCTGACTTATGATCAGAGAGTCTCAATAACTCCAAAGCACCTCCACCAAAATCACACACGTGCCAAACTCTGGGGATCCAAAGCCCTCGGATAGCGACTGCAAATTGTACATTGCTTTCTGCGCTAATTAACCTTAAAGAAGAACATTTTGTGAGAAAGTCCCAGATTGATGCCCCGAGGTTTTTCAAACCACCTACAATGCAAACCTACTGCATTTTCCGAGCTGTTCAAGGCAATTATCCGAATGCGGACCAAAGGTTGTAGAAGAGCGAGGGAGAAGAACGTGTGTAACTTAACCTCCTTAAAGAAACAGGAACTGGTAGATGAAATCGGATTCCCCCAGTGCTCGCCTCTGCAATTTCCACTGTTATGAAATACCGTCTTTTGTAGCAGTTTTGCTGAAGATCTGCGAGTCAAATGGGAAATTTAAGCACAAAGGTGTCACAAAAGGAACTTCATTGCTTCCTGCCGGCTGTTAATGCGCATTGTTCCAGGGCTGTCTGCAGATGTTTATAGAGCAAATTAAATTAACATAGGATGAATCTGTACACAGGTTTTTTCATGAGTTTTAACATCTGGCTTTTTTCACTTTTATATATTTGTTCAGCAGGTGAACTGAATCAGTTTATCTTATTTCCTGTATTTGTATAACAAGATGTATAACATTGGACTTTCCAAATTAGCTTTTGGGCCGGAGAAGCTTACTCTCTGTTGCCCCAACCACAGTCATACAAACATGGAGATGGACACATGCAGGTAGCCATTTTTATTAAAGAGCTCTTTAGGCTAATATATATCAGTTTTACACTTGGGAAGGGCTGTATTTAAAGCCTATCTCCAGGAAAAAACTACCCTTATAGTGAAGCTACCCCCACACTGCAAGGGCTAACTGCTTGCTTTTGTCTACTTACATGATTCCCGCTCCCGCAGGCTTCAAGACCGGTGCCCACAGCCTCTTCTGCCCTGTACTCTGGCTATTGGAGGCCCACAGACGTTATCACATCCTGCCTTTTACTTGAGGACACCAAGGTACGGTCCACAAGGTGGAGCGGGTGGGAGAAAGATGAGCGCCAAATGCTTGAGAAGAGGGGATCAGTTAACACCAGCTCCCCTAAACATAAAGGAACAGTAAAGGAATCCTTGCACTGTGGAGATAGCCCCACTGGAAGGGTAGGTTTTTTTTCCCCAGAGGTTTTAAAGCCCAATTTAGGTCTTCCACTCACCAGTGATCCCCCTCCCTGCCTAATGTGCCCCCAATGTATTGTATTATTATTTTTTAATGTACTAATAATTTTCAGATGTCTTCAAGCTGATCACTTGATGTGCAGGGCCCTCTTCTAACCTGGGTTGTCCTCCAGCCTGTATCTTCTACCCGTGGTGGGTAGTCCTCCAGCCTGTATCTTCTTCCTGTAGTGAGTAGTCCTCCAGCCTGTATCTTCTTCCTGTAGTGAGTGGTCCTCCAGCCTATATCTTCTACCTGTGGTGGGTTTTCCTCCAGCTATATCTTCTACCTGTGGTGAGTGGTCCTTCAGCCTGTATCTTTCACCTGGGGTGGGTGGTCCTCCAGGCTGTATCTTCTACCTGTGGTGGGTGGTCCTCCAGTCTGTATCTTCTACCTGTGATGGGTGGTCCTCCAGCCTGAATCTTCTACCTGTGATGGGTTTTCCTCCAGCTATATCTTCTACCTGTGGTAAGTGGTCCTTCAGCCTGTATCTTTCACCTGGGGTGGGTGGTCCTCCAGGCTGTATCTTCTACCTGTGGTGGGTGGTCCTCCAGTCTGTATCTTCTACCTGTGATGGGTGGTCCTCCAGCCTGAATCTTCTACCTGTGGTGGGTGGTCCCCCAGCCTGTATCTTCTACCTGTGGTGGGTGGTCCCCTAGCCTGTATCTTCTATCTGTGGTCGGTGGTCCTCCAGCCTGCATCTTCTACCTCTGCCTCCCCCCCCCCCCCTCAGCTCTAGCTCGCCAGGATGCTGGCCAGAGTGTCCCTGCATGCTAAGACCTGGGCCGAGAGATGTATATGGCCCTCACACAACTCCCCACCTGGCTTTTATCAATCTGGGACGCTTTTGATGGAAAGGGGGCAGCAGGCACACTGCAAACATCGTGGACCAGAGTGGCCAGTATACAACAAACATGCCACTCTACCTGATGTCCTCCCATGTGACCCAAAGAGATGCAGCCTGAGTTTACACCCATAGATTTCTCAACACTGCCTGCGCCAGGCCAAACATAACCAGCCCTACATTGGCAATTATATAGAGCACCACCCTTGCTCCTACCATAAGGGTAGACAATTTTTGGCCCTCCAGTTGTGGTGCAACTACAAATCCCACTAGTCATTACAAGATTCTAACAGCCATAAGCATGACTCCCAGAGACAGATGCCTAGTGGGATTTGTAGTTTCACCACAACTGGAGGGCTGAAGTTGGCTATTCCTGCCCTAGCATCTAGGCAGCATTAGGAATGTGTGCCAAGTGCCCTCTATGAACACCATACCCTGTAATACAAATAATACTATTGATCGATCACATATATTCAAGGAGTTGAAGGATTTTTTAAGATAGTTTATAAAAATTTGAAAACTAGGGGTGTTTTTTAGGGGTAAAATCCTCCAGGAAGATATCTTCAGAACTTTTGAAGACTAATATGATAGATATTTATCTTTATTACGCACCCGTATAAGAATAGTAGAGAACAATTTTACAATCAATTAAATCATTTAAAAAGTCTCACGAATAAAAATATGCCCAGTTTATCGATATGTAAACCTTGATGTTTTGTCATATTACGCCCGAGCACCGTCTCTGGTTATTTAGTTCCCTTCCAGCAATGTGATCTTTCTACTGTGGTCAAAGCCCTGCACGTGCTTACTGAACACTGCACCCATTAATGGTAATTAGCATACTTCTGAGCCTATAATCACTGCATTATGTTTTCTTAGTACACGTGCATGGTCCACAGGAGGTCACAGCTTGTCTAGCTTTGGGTAAATAAAGTCCCCTTCCTCTAGAAAAAAACCTCACCTTTCTGCATGAGACCTCAGTTGTAAATGAGCCTATCACACACTTACTGTATAGCAAAATCAAAGGGGGTTATTTCTAAAGGGCCAAAAATAATTTTAGACATTTTAAATGATTTTGCATTAAATATTCTGCTTGTTTGAGTACTTTTAAAGCCTTATTCTGGAATTAGGTCTGCAAATATTTTTTTTCCTGCTACTCAATGACAGCTGTTTTGAAAAATATAAGTTAGAATAGGCAAGAGTAGAACATATTTTAAAGTTGAACTCTACAGCTAGGTATAGATGAAATAACATAAGCAAGCTATTTTACTTACCAAAAGTATATACAACGAAAAGGAATCTCACCGCTCATTCGGGTATCGGTCTCCATCACCCAGATGCCTGTGGGTTCAGGCCAGGAGCCTTCCATGCACAAAATATAAAGGGAAAAAGCCGCACACCAATGTCCATAGACTGCGATCATTCCTCCATGATAATTACAAATTCCAACATGACAGAATTCCCCGTCCAGTTACTGCCCACCTCTGTCACTGTCTAGCAAGATTTGGGTTAGTATGGATCTCAGCTGCGGAGATTGATGAATAGGATTGAGGGTTTGGTTCAGTTTGGCGGACCCCAATGCACTCAGTACCAAGGGGAACCGCTTAACATCATGTACCCCGACCTATGTGTGTTGGGTTGACGTAATACACTATGCCAATAATGGTAGTACTAAGAAAGTAAGTTTGAGGAAGAGGCAGTCAATAGGTTGGAGTTGATCCGCATATGCTGGCGGACTGCTAGGACAACAGTTTTGCTACTTACTCAGTAATCAAGAGAGCAATGAAGATGTAAATGGAAGTGGATATAACAGGTGGGAGGATGAGGAAGTGGCAACAAATAGGTTGGAGCAGATCCGCATATGATGGCGGACTGCTAGGAGCAGTTGGTATCTTGCTAATCACAGTTCATCAAGTGAGCAATGCGGTTATGTTTGGGGGTGCTACAAACAGATGAGTTGTCAATGGTTATCTCTGATCACAGTTCAACAATTCAGCATAAGTAAAGGTGAAGTAGTTTCAACAGGTGGTTGATTACTTGTTAAGCCAAGCCTGAGTTCCCAATACAGCACAACCAGGTATTTGAGTGGAAATAACAGGTGGGAAGTTTCCCAGTTACTTGCGGTTTGCTTGAAGGTATGAGGCAAATGTGGCTGGTACTTGGGGTGATCGATGCAACCTCAGTGTTGGTCCAATGGCAGGTCCTGGTGTGCAGCAATGAGTCTCACTCTCCAGTTCAGCCTGTAACACACTGTCTCTTGCTCAGTCCTCAGAGCCACTCGCTCGACGTTCCAGAACGATAGAACGCCGAGTGAGTGGCTCAGCTGTGTTTTTGAGGAGGAGCTGCGGCCAAGGGGAGGAGTCGGCCGTGATGTCATGGACGGATGGCACGCCTCAAACACGGAGCTCTGATCCGGGTAGGTCTGTGACAACCTCTGACCCATTTCACCCTTTTGGTCTTAATCATAGAGTTCACAATGAAGCCTGTAAGGGTAAAACGCGTTTAGTATTGATGTCCTGAGTTTATTTGGAGTTAAAGGATGAGTTGCCAAGCACTGGGATCGGTCCAGATATAATTTTTGTCTGTTACAATGAAAGAGTCTATCACGACTTGATATTCAACATGTTTTGGGGGTTATAGACAAGTCCCCTCTCATCAGGGATGAAATGTAATGGATCCGAGGAACACAGGACATAAGTATTTATTTCCTATGTTTCTCAGTTCCAACTAGTGGCCATAATACACTATTTTCTAATATTACATTAAGAAAGTTTGTTTTTGTCTCCATTCTCGCAGAACAAATGAGTTGCACAGGGTCACAGGACGAATGTCTCTTAGCATATTGTTTATAAATAAACCTCTAAGAGTACAAACGGTAGGCCAACTCAATATTGAACCCTACGGACTAAGACTGGGATGCCATTAAAGTTCATGTGCGTGTAAAGGCAGGCGTCCCAATACTTTTGGTAATATAGTGTGTATATATATAGAGAGAGAGAGAGAGAGAGAGAGAGAGAGAGAGTACATACTGATTTGTGACCACTGAGAGGTGAAGTGGAAAACATTATCTCATTACAATGGCACCAGGAAGTGGGTGGGATTTATTAGGTAGCAAATTAAAAATGTTGTCCCTAATGTTGATGTGTTTTGAAGCAGAAAAAATGGGCAAGCATAAGGATTGGAGTGACTTTGACAAGGGCCAAATTGTAATGGCTAGACAACTGGCCAGAGCAACACCAAAACTGCAGCTCTTGTGAGATGTTCCCGGTCAGCTGTGGTCATACTAACGACTATATAGTATGAGGGCCTGCCTGACTATATACAAATTGAATGAATAGTCTAGATGGGTTTTCATATTACATAGTTTTGGTAAATCTGAAGGACATTGTGCTGAGATTGTACGGCCAGACTGTAACTGGTATGGTGAGCTTTGTGAAAGAGGAATGGACTGGTGATTAATCTGGGGGTTCAATCCTACTAGGAAAAAAATTATTTGTGATCAATCATCTTGTTTTGGACAGAGCATAGAGTCTTCTCCAAAAGGTCCAAATGACCCCTTCACCAGTTGATTGGATGGCCTTCCAGTGAGACGTAGATCCATAGCAAACATTGGATTGCCCCGATCATCCCAATCTGGATCTAAGATTCAATACACCTCTAAACATTTCTAAACGTCTGTAGGATGTGAATACAATAATTGTCCATGATAAAATCATAGGAAACTTGAAGACATTAGATTATATCGTTTTAAATAAATTATGAAAAGCTCAATTTAACTTTTCCAGGAAGCTATTAAATAAAAAGGGCAAAAGGCTTTGTTAGATTTATAAGATTAAAAATAATATTTATAATGAATGTAATCAAGTATTGTTGCCAACAACGTAATATTTCTTTTGTTTTTATAACTCTATAATGTTATTATTTCATTTTTTATTCTTTGTCTCATTCAAATAAATTGGCTCCTGATTTATAAAAACATCCCTGTTGTACTAATAGTTTTACACCAAAAAAGACTTTATTTCATTATTTGCCTTGTTTTCAGCATTTTTAAACTAGTTTACTGTAGCTTGTGTAAACCAATACTCACAGTTGGATGAATTTTTCTGAGAAATGTGATATTTAAGACAGATGTGGGATAGTAAACCCTGTTAATGGTGCTTCCTATTTTCTTACCGTATGACTGTTTACGTTTTGAAGTGTCTATTGCCCCCATAGGAAAAAGCCCGTAATTTGCTTGTTCTCATAAATGTCTGTCATTGGCTGTTTGCAGTTTCCAAATACTAAATGCAATTTAAACATTTCCTCTAAGGCACAGTAGACACTTAAAGTACAAATGTTCCATTAAAGAGAATTTGTCACTTTGCCAATTCAGGGCAAAATGACAGGTCCTCCTAATAGTTTGTCCCCTCCTTCCCCCCTCCACTTATAATTACTTAACTCCTCCACCATTCATCTGTGAGGCTGTTGAGTCTTATTCCCGTGTGTGCTCCTTATTGGTTAGTGTTGGGGCTCACAGAAGGTTAATTACATTCTCCCTTCCCTCATGTGATAGTGCTTGAGCCTGGTAATGTGGCTGCTCAGGCCAAGTGCTGCATCCTGGGAGGAAGGGGAGAAGATAACAGACAGAGCAGCAGGGGAGTATAGTGAAGGTGAGTGAGTGTGGGGGGTTCCTATCAAAAGAACCTGCCACCTTGCCCTTCTCTTTTACCCACAAAATGAATGTCATCTCAGCCTGACTAGCCCTAAACTAATCTCCATTAAATTCCCATACCTCAGCAGCTCCCCAGAAGCATATGTACAACAAATTGCTCCCTTGGTGTTCCACTCAGCTCCTGGCAACCAGTGACGTCACTTATTACCAGGAGCTGGGTGGGACTCCAGCCAGTGCATCCCAGGTTGCTTTAGTAGTACAGATGCCACCTGCTATGGTCTTTACGGCCTCTCCAAACATCCTCTTCGTTGCTGTCACCGCCTACACAATAAGCCCTCAAAAGACTTGTATAGGACCTGTTCCTAGTGTCTCTAGTTTTGAGCTACAGCACAATGACAGACAAAGATAAAGCATAAGGGGTAATCAATGAATTGAAAAGATCCTTCTGCCCTATTTTGGGTCAGTCCACTAAAAACAAGTCTTTCATTAATGGGTGGGCAAAACTATCTACTACTACTAGCTTCCTACACCTCAAGGTACCTCCTGAGTGTTTCCCACTGGAATTACCATCATGTTTCACAATGGAGTTTACCGCCACCTGCAGAAGGGGGAGATTCACTCCCTTTGCTGCTTTCTTTTATTGTAAAATGAATTCCAAATCCAACAAGGAATGTGAGATCATGTCATGCAGTGTATGCCCTAGATATCTGTAGACACCTGACCCTGGCCAAGTGTGTAGACATCACCTACCTTGTTAGATATTCTAAAACCGTGGGCATTAATATAAAGTTGCCCCCCTTCCTCCCCCCATAAGAGCCTTAACTCTTGAGTTCAGGGCTGAGTGAACCCAAGTTCTTCCACATCAAACTCATCAAACCATATCTCAATGGAGCTATTGGAAGCACCTGAACTCAATCATTTGGCGGGGTGTCGACATACTTTTAGCCAACTAGGTATGATGGCTATGTGTCTACAAACTTTTGCCTATATAATGTATTTTTTGCTGCTTGTAGATGGAGTTGGTGCAGAGGTCTGGTGGGTTCCTTCCAGGCTAGATGAGAACCCAATAAGCCATTGAAAAAGTCAGTTCAGCTTTAACTCACATATCAGTTTTCAGTGGACTAAGCCTTCAAAGTAACATCAGCATGCTTTTGACTTCCTATTAAAACCTGAATTGTGACAATGATGCATAGACGTGGTCAAACGGTAACATAGATAGGAAATTAGAAACTGCTGTTTGTGCGGTCAGCTTTGTCATAAAAATGATTGCAGTGTTCTAATTGCGTGTCTACATTAATAATCACTTTGAGGAGAGATTGCGGGCAAAGCCTAATAAAAATACTTTTTGTAAAAGTGGGTTCTGATCTTCATTGCAGGGCTTGATATATGTTTCTGCTAAATACCAAAATATTTTATCAGGATTTGGTCCATAAGTACTTTATAATATATGTATGAATCAGCTACGAAAAAGCCAACGTCACTTCTTGAACCCACTAAGCTTGCACAATCTGTCTTTGTAAAAGCTTCTTAGAAACCACATGCATTCTGCGCTATATTTACTCGTCTCCTCTTGACTATAGATGCAGTACATTAAAGGTAATGTATAGTGGTTTCTATATATTTATTTATTAGCTCTGGTCAGGAATACAAAAAATAACATTGAAATTATATTTGCCCTTTTTTTTTAGTAAGGTAAATATTATATATAGCATATGATTATATTGTATTCTCATTTCCATACTAAAGGGGGAGCTCTTAGGAACTTTACATATACTTTCAAGGCTATCTTATCTTCTTTGCTGAAAAACCTGGTGTGTACAGAGCGCATTGGCTCAAGCTGATTTGCGCACTCGTAAACCAGTCAGAGGATTGACCTATCTCCCCTCCCAACCCTTCTCAGCCTACTCATTTCAGAGAGCTATACAATGCTTAAACTAGAGAGACTGAAAGCAAACAGATTCTTCTGTGCACTGCTAACCCTTAAGAAAACACACATTGCTCTGTGAATACAGCGCATGGTTACAAAGAGCATTTGAGTGGATGCCATGAGCAACGCTGTTTTTTATAAATGTTGGCTTAAAGAACCACCCGAGGCAAACATAAGAATATTCTATGCAAGCAGCTATATCTTATATTATCTTATAATATCCCACTTGTAAAATCTCTTTTTCTGTTCCACCAGTGTTTGGTCTTATCAGTATCTTCTCTGCTTTAAAGCAACAAGTTCACTTTATTGGTGCCCCCCCCTTCACCATTGACTTATACATACCTTAGCAATACGAACAGAGACTTATCTTGAAGCCAGCACAAAGCTGAGGTCTCTCTCCTAGCCATCATATTAAAGGGCTGGGTGCCTGTGTGCCAATTTCCAATCACCAGTACTGTCATATGGGGGAAGGAGAGTGAGTCACATGCTCCACTTGCCAAAAATTCCAGAAGCGAACAGAGCGGTGGTGGAACAAAGAATAGGTAAGTATAATCTGCTAGTGGAGTTGCCATTAAAGCTAACTTGTTGTTTGTATGAGAACAACCTGGGTTCACTTTAAAATGTAACTGTGGTCAGGCAATGGACATTCAAATGTTTACATATTAAACACTTGACAAGCAGTCAATGAAACATCACTGACCTCTGTAGCTAAATGCACTGTGGAGCAATTCATTCTCAATGTTCACAGCAAAAGCAATGAAGTCATGCAAGTCCTTCTCTCAGCAGCTCAGTTCACCCTGCCTTCCCTGCCAGCATCAACTTAGCAACTCAGCTCACACTGCTCTCCTCTCTCAGCAGTGACTCTGCAGGTTAATTCCCCCATCCAGTAGTGACTCAGCCACTCAGCTCACCCTGCTCCTCCTCCCAGCAGTGGCTTGGAAGCCTTATACTATTTAATGTATGCACAGATCATTGAGGGCTTTCTTTAAATAATATGTACATTTTTGGATGTCTATAGCTTGTCCACAGTTACACTTTGAGGAAGACCTCTATGAACAGGGTGGGCATCTGAGATCTTTGTATCGAGGCACAGTGAGTGTACTGGTGTGCAATACACTTATTTCCATTGTGCTGATCCAGAGATGCTTGCCCTGAAAATTGCTCAATCCCCCTGTCCCTACGCTGAGCTCTGCAGAGGAATGGTTGTCAGAGACATCACCATAGACTGGCTGGCTGCCAATGTGAAGCAAGAAAATACCTCCACTCTATGGAGATAAGGATAAAGGGAGGCACGCTGTAGTTCAGTAAAAGACAGACAGCTGGGCAGGTCTGACACCATTCTTAGCAATCGCAATCAAGAAAAGGCATTGTGGTGTTAGCCCAAAACAGGAAATGATTTTTACATACACTTTAAGGGACTATTTCTCAATATTACTGGAGATATATCATCAACAAAATGCTTTTCCTTCGCATATACACTTAACATCTGCTCTTAAGCTGCGTCTTTACAACCCTCATGTCAAAGCCCATTCTGATTTCTTCTTAAGTCATTACCATACTGGGTGCAGACATCGGTGATAAATCACCGTGTATCCTCCCAGCAGTTTAGGCTGATTGGCCTGCGACAATGTACCTATACCAAAGATGTGTAGTCCTCAGCTTCTTTTGAAGACGGAGAACAGTGAAACTGGATACAGTTTAATTGTTTCATGATATGCACTTTTACCCACAGGAGAGTGCTGCTCTGACCACATGTGCATGTGAGATCCATTCGTCCATCCTTTCATTTTAACTGGTGGAAGAGTGCATATGTCATTCATATCTCATTTCTGCCCTCATGTATGAAAGGTCCAGGTGCTGCAACCTTTTACTTCACTTTCATCTAGACTTTCACTACAGAGGGTACACCTTGACAGGAGGAGGAAATGTAACATAACACTTCATTTATGTCTACCGTGTCCACTAGATATCCCTCCAATGTACCGGTACACTACATCACTCTTCCTCCAAACCTTGTTCTGAGCATGGCTCTCTTTCCTTCTACAAATCTTTATCTATTCTTCTCTGGCTCTTATGTCCCTCTTTTATATTTGTTCCATGACTCCTAGCATCCTACCTCCCTCTTTTATACTTGTTTCATGGCTCCTGTGTCGCTCTTCATGATCCCAATCTCCCAAACCTGCTTCCATACTACTTTGATCCATGCTTCTTAGCGCCGTCTACCATGCTTCTCAATCCATTGCTCCTACCTCCGTATCACACTACTTGCCTCCTATATCTCCTTCTAGCATGCTTCTGTTCTTACTTTATGCCTCCTATTTCTCTCTCATACACCATGCCTTCTACTTACCCGTCATGTGCCTTCTACCGCCTGCTTATACTCAACACTTCCTACCTACCTCTTCCATCTTTGTTGCTCCATATCTCCTTCTTCCCTTTCATACAAAATACCTACTACCTGCTTCTGATACGTTATGGCTTCTACCTCCCATGTCCATTCTTCTTGCTCTGTGCTTTCTACATCTCTCTCATACTCTGTGCCTCCTATTTCCCTCTTTCAAACTTCTTACTCTACACCTCTTTCCTCCTTTTTATATTCTGTGACTTGTTCCTCCTTTTCATACTCCATGCCTCCTACATTGTCTTCCATTCTTCATGCCGTATGACTACTAGCTCCCCATTCATAATCTATGCCTCCTAACCTCTTCTTCTACCCCTTTTTGGTCAAAGCTTGCTACCTCTTTCTTTCATATTCCATTCTCCTACCTTTTTTTTTGCATGCAACCTGCCTCCTTCTTCCATATTGCTTGCACTAGGCTTATATCAAGAAATCACAGCAAAAATTTTAATGGGCCCCAACAGAAAAAAAACACACACCCTGACAGTAATTACCATGACAGGTAAAAGAGTACTGAAGAGACGGTGGTCTGATTTTGAGCTACGTACAGATCTGTGGAAGGCGAGATCCACAGAAGAATTCAGCCAAGGCACTAGAGAAAAAGGATAAGTGGTGCTAGGGAGCGGGACATGCAAGTGGACCTGTTGATTTGTCCACTTCAGATCCAAATATTTGAGAAGTGCTGGAAATTCAATGCTCATTCAAACATCCAAATGCACCAACATTTTCCATGCAAGCCCACTGGCTTGGGTAAAGCGTCTCCCTTAGTAGGTTACACGGAAGAAGCTTAGAGTGTAGACAATAGACATATATTGAATGGGAGCCAGACCAAATGGGTGAATAAGCCCAAAGAGTCATTAATTATTCATTGACAATGTGTTTCAGGGGCAACAACACCAGTCCCCCCCCTCCACCCCCTCCTACAGGGCTTGAAATAATAATGTGGTGACTTTAAAAAAACCTCAAAGGACTGAAACTAAAAGAAATGCCTTCAGTGTGGCTTGAATTCTCCTTGTGGACTGTAGTTGCATAACATGATCAGCAACAGTTGGACCAAACTACAGTCTGAAAACAAGCCCTGGTGAAGGGAGAGTGTTGTGGCCCATGAAACACATTGGTTATTTTTCCTTACATACATTTGTCATTACATAATAAAGACTCTTTGGACTTTTATACCCATTTGGTCTGGCTTCCATTCAATATATGTCTACACTACTGTCCTGCATGGCCAATTACCAGATTTCCATACGATGTATACTTGAAATAATTTTCTGGGAAGATTTACAAAAAAGTAGGCCATCTGACCATGTCAAACATAACCCTAGGGGTACATACAGTGGGGCAAAAAAGTATTTAGTCAGCCACCAATTGTGCAAGTTCTCCCACTTAAAAAGATGAGAGAGGCCTGTAATTGGCATCATAGGTAGACCTCAACTATACTGACCCTAACCTATGACCTTAGAAGGAGGAAGAAATCTTTTAAATCCTGTTCAAATTCAGCACTTTTGAATTCTATGATGCAAAGGAGGAGGCATTCAGATAGTTCAAATAATTATGGTGTCTGATTTTTCTTGATATATTCTGGGATGTAAAGGGGGGGCTTTTACTTTTATGACTCATAATAAACTGCTTTTGCCTTTTAAACTTTAGATGTTAATTGTATCTAAAAAAGGAATCATTTTTCATGCTAATACAGCAGAAGAGAAACAATGCGATATTGTGAGAGTCTAGAGACAATGCAAAATGCCTCTGCAGATGACCCCACTAAACAAGCCATTTTCCCCAAGGATTATGGCAGAGTCAAAGCGAGTATATTAGAGTTGAAGAGAGTTGAATTTGAGGCTCCGTTGTCTCTCTCCGGCATGACTGTCAGCTCAGCACAATTGTCCTCTTGTGAGGAGAACATGAAAGGCAGGAAGAGTGGAGAGGGAGGGAGGCAGGATGTAAGAGATGGCAATACAAGGAGAATAGATAAATATAGACAGGGAAATCTGATAGATGCTTCTTAACACAAATACAAAAGAGATGAGTAAGAGAAAGTCCTAATTTACCGTAATTACAAAGTATGAGATCAACCGCCTCACTTGACACATACAGGTATCATTGACATACAAACAACCCTTTCCTTTTACAACGTTTGGAGAAACCATTGACATTCATTATTCAGCTGATAAACAAGTCACTAGTGCGTCATCAGTGAACAAAAACAATGTAATGTCTATCCCCTAAGACCCAGATATTTTCCAATTGGGTGTCGCCATCTTGCCTTTTGCACAGCATAAAGAAAGTGAGGTCAAGCTGTCAATCATAGTCAGCACATTGAAGACACATCTTCCCTTCCTTGGCAGTCATGTGCTACTGTTTGCTATAATCGGACATGGGGTGGGTTAGAGATGGACAACAGCGTAGTTGCTGACTTTGGACAAATCTTCAAAATTTGCATATCATCAACAAAACTGTTAAAGAGTGCCATAGACGGTTTGATTTTCTCTTGTTTAGCCTACAGCCAATCCTAAATGAGAATTTCACCTTTCTTCCGCCTGTTAATGGTCTGCCTATGTAAGGTACTCACTAAGAGGCTGGTACGAGCACATGCGCGCTATGCCACACGGACCTGTCCCTAAAAAGGTGCAAGACATGTGCACAGAAATATGTGCGAACCTGTGCATGGAAATATGCACAAATGTGTTGACATTGAAAAAGACATGAACTAACTGGTCTTCAGCTCTTGACTGTGTTCCTGTTGCCCGATCCTGTGATTCTGCTGATCTGTTTGACTCTGGCTTATGTTCCTGACCTGTCTCTTGACTTCCGATTTGGCACCTTGAACTTGACATCAGTCTTTCCTGTGTTTGACCCTGGCCCGACTACATCTCCACATCTGACCCTCGGTGTATGACCCTGGATTGTGACCCCCGACTACGACCCTGAATCTTCCAGTAGCTCCATTCAGGTTCTGCTACTTTGATACCCTTCTCCGGCAGCCAATTCCAGCTAAAGCCTCGCTAGACTGCTCAGTCTGATGCCAGTTCTGGCCGCCACCTCCAGGTCATCGCACTCAAGCTCCGGTAACAAATCTGCACAAGCCACTGGGTCAGCATTGTGCTTCCCTGTGTCCGCACTCCTCCTGTCTCCACCTTCAGGGGAGTTGGACAAGTGGTGCTAGAGTAGACCCTGTTCAGTTTGGCCTCCTTCCAAGTACATGATGCATCACAGAACTCTATTGGCTTGTCCACTGCCAGGCCATACTGTTAGCTCATTTTGCAGTTGTCTGAAATAAGCATCCTCAAATCTTTTCCCTCTGCAGTTCTGGCTAACACTGTACCGCCAATTTTGGCCATCAACTATGCTTTCTGTAGCATTCACTTTTGCTAAGCGTCTGTTCTTGGAGATATATTTTGTGCACAGCACACTGTGCACTTCACGCTCCTCACTGGTCCCACATCTAGGGACTGGTGAACTGCAATTTGACAGTGCACAATCTGCTTTCTCCTCATGTCAGCACATGTATAATTTAGCACAGCTGACTGGTCCCTCCTCTTCTATTGGGGATACCAAGTCAATTATAGGCATGTATACTACACACATTTCATTATTGCATCTCATTATTTTTTTAATAAATACTCGTCTGCATCAATTGGTATTTTTTTTATATCCTTCTGGAGTTTGTGCAGCTTTATTCTGTGCCTATTATATGTAGAAACTCTTCCAACCACAGGCAGACCTTTCGTCGCCAAAGTCGCTTCCATGTTCCAGCCATTAGCCACAGTTCATGACTCAGTATTGTCATCGCTGGTCTCACAACAAACATCTTACCTCAGGGATACAAAGCATTTGTAGACCAAATTGAGTCAATTACTATTGCACACAATTCTTGTTTGTTGGTTTCAATAGACATACGAAGCTTGTTCACAAGTGCTCCTTGTAAGCAGCACATTGCTTCTTCAGCGTATTGTTGGAGAAAATTGGTGAGCCTATCATTACTCAGAAAATCATTTTGTGTGATTTATTAAGAGGCTGCCTTGTGAGAAATTACTTTCTTTTACAGGACATTCAGTGCCATAGGACAGCCATTTGACTGGATGTAACCCACACTTATATATTTTTGGACCAATATAACGAGGTCAAAAACTAAAGTTTATGTATGGTATTGGATAGAGTAGGGAAGGGCTAAAGCCTGTGTCAGTTTATTTTTTGCTCTCTATGTCCCTTTCAGAGATTTCCTTCTACTTCCTGTTTTGGAGATGCTACAGGAAGTGAGAGGAGATCTCTACAAAATGAGACAAATTCCCCTCTTAGACAGTTGTCACTGAAACAGGTGTCCTCAGTGAAAGATTTGCCTTTACCTCTTGTACAATTGACAACTGCAAAATGTTGTCTTTCCTTTACTTTCTGTCTTGATGTCAGGAGACATCAAGACAAAGAGAGAGAGGGTGAATCTGCTAAATGAGAACACAGACAGCAATAAAAATCTGACATGGGTTCACTTCTAACCCTCTCACACTCCATCCAAAACTAAAAATAAACATTTTGGCACTCATCTGTTCTTCCCTTCAGTCTTGATATGAAGGGTTAGGAAGCATGTTATTTGCACCAGGTGATCACCATGT
>NW_017306364.1:831612-842608 GCF_000935625.1 Nanorana parkeri
GGGGGGGGAAACCTTCAAAAAAAGAAAATAAATTCAGCCCTGTCACGTACCTTGGTGGAGTCTGAGAAGACGAGGGAGGCCTCCCTTGCACCTCCAGTCCCAGAGCCCCTGGATGGCAGAACAGGTGCACAGGGACATGGAGCGGCACAAGTCCCGTTAAGGTCACCATGGCAAGGAAAATCTGTCTCAGTGATGCCAACGAGTCCAGGGCAGGAAAAAGGCACAGGAGAGGAACACAAAAGGAGCAAAGTTCCAGAAAAGCCATAGTCAAAACTAGTGGCAGGCAGGAACAGTAGTCAAGGAACAAGCCAGGGTCACAGAAACACTGAATTGCTATAACATTTCAAGTAAGATGGGTCGCTAACAGAACAATCAGGATCTCGAAACACAGGAAGGCTGTTGATCAGTCAACACTGGAGGCCAGAACATTATGGCCTAAATAGTAGGTACGACACCAGAATTCACAATACATGGGCGCGTTAAGTCTATGCACACACGTTAAAGCATGCTCACGAATGTGCACGCGTACAGAGGATGCGGGGCCAGGCCTGACTCTATGAGCCAACCCAAGTACATGTGCATGCACAGGTGTCCGCACTTGAACTGTAGTTTTTACTTCTTGACAGTCCCAATCTAAGGACTGGCAAGGTGCAATATATACATTTTTTTGGTTTGGGGTTTAGATATTATTATTATTATTATACAGGATTTAAATAGCGCCAACAGTTTGCAGAGTGCTTTACAATAATAGTCACAATACAAATCAAGAGAAGATGGTTAGGATGGCCCTGCCCCTGAGAGCTTACAATCTATCTACAATTACTATTTACAATCTTTAAAGTGCATCTATTTATAAATATCTATATATCAGACCTTAAAGAAAAACAATCATAGTGGAAAATGGTCAGACGGATATATGCCCAAATGAAATATTGTCCCTTCGAATGTTGGACTGCTGGAGAACCATCCTTCATCTGGAATATGACAGGTCCTCTTGTGCTTTAGCCAAGCTGGTAGCATGTCACAATATAACTCTACAGAAGGAAAGCTCCAATATTAATGAATTATAGCTGCCCATCTATCTCTTTCCATGTCTCCCTCCCCCATATCAGGATGAAAAGGGAGGACAGGGAGTTTTTATAGCTATAACAGAGCTCTGAGGTTAATTGTGAAAATCAATGCAGTGTCTGAATGCTGCGGGGGAGGGGAGGTATCTGGTATAAGCAGATATAGTAGAGCATCTACAATACAGTTAGAGGAGGCCAGCAGCAGCACAGACTGAGCTAAACAAGACCAGAGTCATATATAATGCAGACAGGGTAAAAATAGCCAACACCAATGGCATTCTCCGAATGCTCATACAGCTGTTAATATTATAAACATAAGTCAGGAAGACATTAAAGGGGAACCTCAATTGAAAACAAATAAGATATAATTTCAAGCAGGCATAATAACCACTGCTTAGATGTAAAAACATTTATTTTTCTGTTGTGTCAGTCTTGGGTTCCACCATGCACCGAACTGCATTGCCCTGAAGTCTGGGACAAGCAAAGGAAGAAATTACTGGAAGATCATGCTCTAATCACAGGTCTAAACAGGGAGCAGGTAGCTATATAATGTCCTCCATGTGTCATTGACTGTGGATCTAACTATTATTGATGTACAAATGGTGAGGTATCTCTTTGTCAGAGCCATAAGCCCAACATATCTTATTAATACTTGCCTCTCTAATAACCTGACATTAGACCTCTCTAATAACTTCATCTCTAATAACCTGACATTGTTACAATAATTGGGACCCCGGTTTGGGAGGGGGGCATACAGGCCCAAGATATGAGAAGGTCTGATAAAAAGAAGACATATAGGTTATGTGAAATCTCTGGAGAAATGTGGGGGTCACTTACAAATGAAGTAGAACGCATTCTTTGGATTCAGTTGTTTCTATTTTAAAACATGGTGCCGGAGATGTCAAGACTCCATTAAGAATTTCCATGGTCTGCCTGTAGACGCCTAGAGATGTTCTGGAGATTTTTGGGTCTGTGAAAAAAATGTAATCCAAGTGTTTAAGTGGATGTCACGTTTGGGTCTACTTCCCTTAGCAATTTTTCTTTTGCTTCACATGCCTAAGTTTTTTGGGTTGCTGTTGGCCCTCAAGTCAGAATTAAAGTTGATTTGCATGCAGCTATAAAATAGCACTAATGAATGCAACTATGTACTGTATATATAAAAGAATAATAAGCATATTAAATCTATTTTATAAAGCCCACCTCCAGTTTTTGGATACTGTGCACAAATTGTACAAGCAACCAGCGTTCACCCCTTATGTATTGCTTCCCAATTATGGAAAATGCATCATGTAGGTGTGATATGTTCTATAGGTTTTGTCATGGCCATGATTGTTGGAAGTTACCTCAGATCTAGAGAGTGATTCAGTTGGCTAGTAGTGATGAGTGAACAGGCCTGGGATCGGTTTGCTTGGACATTTGCCAAACCCAGCCAGAAATTTCGGTTTGGTGAACATCCAAACAACATCATTAGTTTCTAGGATGAAGGTGATTGAACCATAATAATCAATGACACTGTGCGGACGTCAGATTACTAGCAACCAGTGATGTTCTCTGTTTTACACAGTATCATTGGTTGCTAAGATGCTGGTGACCTCACAGCATCATAAGATGTTATGGGGAACCAGCCTGCATTCTAACAACCAATGATGCTATGTGGCTCAACCACCAGTCAGCCAATAACGCTGTGTGAGCCATAGAGTGTCAGAGGTTACTAAGATACACACTGAGGTTAACTAGTCAAATCATTCACCCATGTGGTGAACCGTGAACATCAGTTAAACCTGAACCTGAGGTTCATCCCTATTGGCCAGCAGTTGTTTAAACCTAGGAATATAGCTTTTTGGCCAATGACCAAAGCCTTTAATGTAATGTATATTTTAAAGCTATTAAATTGTTTTCCCTTTAAAATAGATTTAAACCCAATCACTGCCTTGAGGGTCCTTATTCAGGCACATCCTATTGGGGTGACAACTGTTTAAAAATTGTGCCCTGGCATTGTCACCTTGCCACACATGATAGGGATTACAAGAGCCAGAATCAGAAAACCCATCTTAAACAATGATATGCAGCCAATGCTGGAGCGAGTGCATGTAGGCAGGAAGTGGCCACAATGGAGCTGAAGGAGATCACAGCACTGAGATGTGAATAAATATAAAAATAGTATTGGATTTAATAATGTCAATTATATATACACAATGCTTTATGAAAGTAAATACCATCCAGTTAGGGTTTAGAACTACTTTAAAAAAGGGAGCCTCCATTGCCCAATTCTCACTTTGTATCCTTGTGCTTGGGGAAATTAGCCCAAGTTCTTAAGTTACTCGAACCTTCCGGATGGCTTCCTATTCTGACCCAGTTAATAGTATATTGTAAAACAGAAACATCCCTATGGACAACAGAAACCACTCTAGCGATTCTAGACTTTGGCTTCCTCTCAGTGGACTGTTGTTTCCCACACTGTGATGGACATTAATTTAACCTTGAATGCTCCCACTTCTACTCCCCTTTCCTTCCAGCATCAATCTCTTTCTACTACTTCCATGCTGCAAATGACAAACTGCATGTGGACATGAATTTAATTCCCAGATTTCCAGATCTCTTTTACTGTTCCTCTCCTCTGTCATCACTATACTGTATCCTTACATGCTAGCCCTCCAACAACTCGGCAATAGAGAAATCTCTGAGGACTGTTTATAATGCAGCTGTTGAATAATTATTTTACACGATCCCTAGAAATACCCTATTTAGAAAACTTGGATACATACAAGTCCTAAAGCGTGTAGAAGACCTATCAGTTTTGCACAGAAGTGGCTCTTAATTTTAGCATTGGATCCTACAATTCTATTAAAGTAATATTCCAGACATTTGTTTTTTGTAGTTTTGATTAAAGTGGAAAAAGGGTATCACATACCTGAATGGAGACCCAACTGAGAAGGGGTGCTACCCGTGCACCTCTCGTCCCACACCTCTGGTGACAGGGGATCTAAGGATTGGAAGAGGCAGAGGCACCGGTACTGGTGGCTGGCAGGGTTTCATAAAGGCACTTGAGTGCATTGGGTCAGCTGGTGAGTCTGCAGGAGCAGGATGACACCGTGATCTCCTTGAACCAGATCAGGCAACTGGTGTGGAGCTGAAGAAGCACTGGCTGGATGAGGTGGGATGTCGCACCAAGTGGCAAGCCAGGAACGCAGTCAGGTTCAAAGCCAGGGTTCTGCTTCCTTACACAGGAAGCAGAATCTTGAAGTGCCAAATTGCAGATCAGGAGCAAGGTCAGGAATTGTAAGCCATCGTCATGCACGGGATAGCAGAGATTCAAGGTACCAAGTCAGAAGGAAGAGGCGGAGTCAATGGTCACAAGCTGGGTTCAAACACAGGAGATCAGTAATGCAGGAACAGAACACAGGGCACACAGGTACAAGCTGACGACCACTCAGCAACTTGATCATGGCTTCTGTCCATTTAAATAGACAAAGTGTGCCCTCTAATGAGCACACGCCTGTACGCTAATGAGCATGCGCTATTGTACGCAAACGTTCCCGTGCACGTGTCCCCCGCCTCTTTATATCATGCTGACTGCTGTCTCCAGAAGAGAAGTATAGAGGATATCTTTCAATTAGGGTTATTTGTTCTAATCACATCTGTGAAAGGGGAAATGTCCTACCAATTTGTGTAGATTTCTTCTCTTTTCCTGTCAGGTCTCTGAGACAAATTGCAAGATTGTGAATTTATGCACCACACTCTGTTAAATAGCCTGGATAAATATTTATTCCATGTAGGGTTGAAGGGACAGAATGACACATGGGGGCCTATACATATACCCTCTTCATCAGGGTTTGTCCAGTGTGTGAAAATGCATAAATCTCATCAGCAGCTGATTTGCTGGGATGGGAGCCATTTTTAAGCAATTTCCTCTCACTTCCTATTGTATCTCCAGAACAGGAAGTGAAGAAAATATGTCTCCAGTTGGACACAAAATCAAAACCTGATAGGGGATTCAACCATTCCTTGCTTTATATAGAATGTACACAGTTTTGGATATATGTATCTGTGGGGTTCTAGCTTCAAAACTCAAATGGTCAACAAACCTGGTTTCCTGGCATCTTGTAACTTCTAAATAAGTATTATTAGGTGATTATGCCATCTCTGAGTCCTACCATTTACAACACCTGAGCCCTAAAAAAGGGGGAGACCTATGTAGCCCCCGAAATGTGTTGGCTTTTTTGTGTTGTCCTGTTCTGAACTAATATTATCATTAAAAGAATTTGAACGATTGGACCTTTTGCATTAGACTCTGTGCAAGTGGATCCTCAACTCTGGGTTCTCTTCTTAAAGGGATGTCCTGTTGTATGGAGTGTATGGAGAGCAGCCTTAACAGAGCCACGGTGCCCTGTTATAATCTGAGTGCAAATTCAAATCCAGCACCTCATTTTCATGTGTTTAGGTGTGTACTTGTACTGGTGATCATTATCAACGAGACAGAAACATATGGGAAATCCAAAATATATCGTAGTGCAGTCACTAGAACAAGAGGTAAGGGTAAATCTTCCCGTGGGGACACTCGTTCTGGTGACAGCTGTCTAAAAATGGATTTCCCACATTTCGGCAAGAAAAAGGTTTGACAGGGATTTATTCATTCTCTACTGCATCCAAAATAAAGAAATGTTGGCTTTAGATAAACATTAATTATGGAACCATGAGTTACAGTATATTGGAGGATAATAGTGCATTTGGGGTATCTTCATTTTGGTATAGTGTACAGTATAATATTTATATAATATTTATATATTTATATAACATTTATTTATATATCTATATATGTATATATTTATAATAATACATATATATTCATATAATATTTATATAGTATAAATATTTGGTATAGGGTAAAGTATAATGCAGCAAGGGGTTAATTTTGAAAAGAAAAATGAATACATTAAACCAATTTCAACAAGATTACCAGCCTATTCCACCCTTGCATTTTCTTGTATCCAAAATTAGATTATGGGATGGTGGTGTGTTCTGTACAAAGTAATGTACAGCGTTGTTATTGACTGCTATGGAAAAATTCTCGGCTGAGTCCATTAATTCAACACCAAGAAGGCAAAGGAGAAAAATCCTATAGATAGAAAATTGGAAGTCGTTTCTTTTTTTTTTCAGTAAATTCCACGGACAAAGAATATGCTGAGAAAGCATTCCGGTCATCTCTTGTAGGACTGGAAATATGAAAAAATGACACAGTGATTCATCCTTAAGTCATTGGCAAAGCTCCACAGACTCCCTCATAATATAAGAGGGTCTTTAATGTGCTTTTGTGATGGGATGATTGCGGGGCCAGCAGCAGCTCAGAAATGACAATGAGCTTGTCCCACTTAGTAAGATTCACGCGTGACCTCATTAGGATGTATAATCGCGCCTTGTTTCTATATATCACATCATAATATGGTGAGTGTGAAGTCATCAGCATTGTATTAGGAATTAGATCATGAAGTGTGTAGAGGTTAATTTATAAGACTAGCCCAGGCAATTAGATAGCAATAAGCGCCCCTTATCTATTTAAAGGGGGGCTTTCTTAAAACGTCAGTATGGATACACTTTTTCCAGAAGTCCAAATTTATATATAATTGTGTTTAACAAATGTATTGTTTAAAACAGCATCACAGCCATATATACCAACATTTTGGGACCTTGCAGGGTCTCATAGAGTGTTGCATTGAGACCCTGCAAGGCCCCAACATGTTGGTATATATGTGACGCTGTTCTACAGAATACATTTGTAAAATGCAATTACATGTCCGGAGTGCTGGTGACTTCGGCGCAGTGCCATCTGACACTGTAACTTGGAGTACCCGCCTTTTATTTGAGGGTCTAATACCATCTGAAGTGCAGTTTCATATATAAACTGAATCCATTTTATATATTGGAACGCTCTTACCCAGTAATGTAACCCAGGAACAGTGCACCCTCTACTGCCATTCCTGGGCAGCTTTGTATTCCTGAGAGTGAAACAAAGCCAGTCAACTAAAAAAACAAAACCTGGCTGGCGCATGGATGCAAAGAGCTGAATGGAAATGCTCAGAGATCAACAACCCTTAAATGGATGTACTAGGACAGCCTTTTTCAAACCCTTGAAACAACTTACAGATCTCATGGAACCCCTGCCAGTAATGATTACAGTTCACAGTACATTAATGTGATGGTCACTACGAAGAATGCTTTTTACAGTGGACAGTGGGAGAATCAATGTCCCCCTTACAGATAGCTAAAAATGTAATTGGAGTCATTGCTTAAGGAACCTCAAGTATGCTCTGAGGAACCCTCCTGGTGGAAACCAGGTTGAGAAAGGCCGCACTTGGGGTTGGTACCCCAAAACACTTCAGGAGAGGTAGCACATTTTTTAAAATCCATCTATTCAAGTACTGCCATTTTCCGAGCATTCCCATCTAGTTGTTTGCATCCATGCTCTTTGGAACTCCTTTAAGACAGGCCAGAAAAGTGTAGAGTACTGTTTCTATCTGAAATATCACTTTTTTCTATGCTTAATAAAGCTGGACTCTGACCTTACCATCAGTCTTACACAGCTGTGCAGGCTCCTCTCCTATACTGAAATTGCTTACTCTGATTTTACTGCACACTTTGGGCTTATCATGGTGTCCACACAAGTCAGATAGAGCCCACCTTATTTCCAATTTCCTGGCTGGAGCATGTCCAACAGCATCTCGTCTCACCAACGTGACTGTCCTGGCCCACCAGTTTCATTCCTTGGATTTTAGGTCTTTCAATTATGGAGGCTTAGAATCACATGTGATATTATCTAGGGGGCAATGGAGGAAGCAGAAACTGTTCATTTCAACCAAATACCCAATTATATTTCTGCCGTAGTATTGCTAGTCCAGGTAGTGAAAATAAATCAAACTTCTGATTAGCTTTCATAAAAATCTCCTTCCCTTTTCATTTCTGCTAGTTTTTTGTAACTGAGCTCCAGTGACTAGTCTGTAATTGACACCCTATATAAACAGCAAGAAACCATTTGCTCCCTATAAAGCTCTATAAAAGACACATAGACACAGAAACAAAGGAAACTCCAATTAGGGTATAAAACTGTAACTAAACAATGTCACTGACCCACTTCTTTATGGTGTCTGCTATTATTCAGGGGCAACTGGTTAATTTAAAGGTATCTAGATAACAGTAGAATAGACCTCCTTAGTGACAATATCTGTACCTTAGTTTGGCAGGGACTTTATTGTAGATTAGAACTGATTTAATTCCAGAATAATAGAATTTGTGTATTGAGAGCCAAAATGTATAAGTTTTTTGGGGGGGTTTTCTGGCCACTCTGGTCAATAGAACTCTACTGGGAAGCTGTCACTTTCTGAAGTATCCATCTTCTGGATACCCTTCAGCTCTCCTCGGTTCCTCCCTCTGACCCCATGTCACCACTCTCTCCTGCAGTGATCGGCGGCCAGTGAGAAGAACCAGTGAGGTTGACATTCCTGGAAGAGTCGGTATCCTAGTGGACTTTGGGTGTCCAGTTCTAGTCTGTGCGCCTGCTAGAGAGATTCACCGCCTCTATTAGGTCAGCTGACCAATGCTCCTTACTTTTGGGGTTAGGAAAAAAGAATACCCCCTTAAAGATAGCTAAAAAGTGCATTGGTTTCAGTGGTCACTAAAAGGCAGAAATTGCTCATTGCTCAAAGGAACTCTAGCAACCTCTGGAAGGACCCTAGGGTTCCACAGAGAACTGTTGGAGAAAGGCTTGACCATTGCCACTCAGCACTGTATAAGCTCCAAGTCTTGACTAGAGATAGGAGGGGCCAGACCACTGCTTGACTTTCTCTGCAAAAGTCAACTGGCAATGTAAAAGCACCTCCGTACTCCCACTATGCATACCATGCAAATACCAGACAGCGACTGCATTTTTATTTACTAGCAGTTTGAAATTTAGGTAGTGACCGGTTTACTTTAAATCTAGAAGGGAGACAATTACATGAGCTGTAGAAAAGAAATGTACGTTCAGCAGCTTTTAGTGGTTCACAGGTGTTATAGCGTTGCTAGCGTAGTTTATGATGGGAAATGGTTTAAATAGATGTAACATGATTTAATTTTATTGCTAGTCATTGTAGGCCAGATACAGCATGCACGCAAAATGGATGGCGCATTTAAAAGGAAAGTAAGGAAATTGTTGCTAAAAAAAGGTCTGGATTTGAGCTCTTCCAATCAGAAATGCATGCCTCTGCTGTTGCAAATAAAACCATTAAACCTTCTCAATTTTTTATCCTTGTTTATATATCTACTGCATTAGTCGGAGTCAGGTCTAATGACAGTCCTGCCAAGGTTCATTGTTGCAGACTAAAGCCCAACTCTCGATTCGTCAACTCCAGATTATTTCTGAAATGTCCCCCCATGAGCAGGGGTAGGCAAACTCCAACCCTCCAGTTATTGTGAAGTTACAAATCCCATCATGCATCTGCCTCTGGGAGTCATGCTTATGGCTGTCAGAGTCTTGCAATGCCTCATCGGATTTGTAGTTGCAATGCAGCTGGAGTTTGCCTACCCCTGTCCTAGGGGTTTTTTTTTTAAAGAAAAGCTGCCCGGGGCTGCAATACTCACTTTCATTCCAGAGCTGTCCCCTGCAGTACCTCTTCAAGATGTCCTCAGTCTTCTGACTTGAATCCTTTAAGACTGAGGACATACTGTGAGTGCTAGGCATCATGGTCCTGCCCCCTAAGCATGATTCTCTACACTCACATCTCACAGTGTATTGATGTAGGGAGGTGTGCTGATGTCATTACATCAGTGGTGCTCTTTGCATCATTTAGGACCACCCACCACCAGGAGAAGACCGTTAAGAAAGAGAACCCTGCATGTCACATGACCGACCAGAAGGCATTTGTAAAAGATACATTAAAACACCCTATTTTGGATATTGTGAAGAGGGAGTAGAACCCAAGTCAGGTTTTTATTGCTGTCCATGCCCCTCTGGGGCGATTCCCCCCCCCCCCCCCCATGCTTCCTGGTGACTGATATGTCTGGAAGTGAAAGAAAATCCCAAATGTTTAGTTGTCATCAAGACGCAAATAGATGAGAAATCTTCCAAATGGGGACACTAGTTCTGACCACCAGGGATTTCCTTCTCTTTGGAGAGATTTCCTCTCACTTTCTGTTGTGGCTATTGGACAGGAGGTGAAGGGAAATCTCCCCAATGGGATATCAATGGCAAATAACTCCCCTACTCTATCCAAAACTAAAAATAAAGTACTAATTTCATTTCAGTTACAGGGGAGAGAGAACCCGGACTTTTAAAGCCCATCTCCAGGCAAACCTAAAAACTACCCTTGCGGGGTGTCTACCCCTGCACTGCAAGAGTTAAGTACCGGTAGTTTATGCCTGGGGGACTGGAGCAAAGCAATTTACTTACCTGATCCCTACTCCTGCTGGTGGTCAGCACTCTTCTTTCTCCCCTCCGCTAAGACTGGTGGAATGAACATTGGTGTCCTCTTATCTAATGTAGGTTCCATAGACCTGAAGAAAAACGTTTTCACTGTAGATATCCAGCCAGGGACATCCCAATGGTAATTGGCACCTCAGGCAATTTCGTTCTGGGGGGGAGCTGCTGACAGGGAATGTTCACTTACTAACACTTATTGTCCAGGGAAGGGGGATTTCAGTGCAGCGGCAGTAGCCGGACCACTCTGCCTGTGGCCTTTTGGTCTGGCGTTCTGCCCAACTCACTGACGCTACTGGTTTCCAGGAGCTTGGAGGGACGCAATCCAGACCGTTCCACTCAACTCTAGGCAGCCGGCGACGTCAGTGAGCTGGGTGGGGCAACAGATTTCCAAAAGCTCTTGGCTGCACCACCGCACCCCCCCCCCCACCCCTGGCCACCCTCCAACGAGAACCTGCCCGAAACACACGCCTCACGCCTCACC
>NW_017306364.1:842662-876796 GCF_000935625.1 Nanorana parkeri
CCCCCCCAACACCTGGCCCCCCTCCAACGAGATACTGCCTGAGACAACCGCCTCAGGCCTCCTCCTTATACAGGGATAATCGAGGGATACCTTATCACCCTCATACCTTCATTCATTTTTATTGTTAGAGTGCACCTTTAATCCATCAATTTATCAATGGCCTAAGACTCTTTCACTGCTCATCTTGCTCCTTCTGAAGGTTTATTGGTGGTAAAGTAGGGGTATCATATGCCATAAAACAATGATATAAAAATGGATACCTTATTCTATTGCAGCCCAAACTAAATTAGAGCGCTGAGAATCAGAAAAGTGATGGCTGCAATACCAGATGCTGGGCATCAAAGCACATTAAGCTATCAGACATTAAAACTGGAGCCCACGACCCAGAATCCTTTGCTGGCTTTCCTTGGTTAAATCCCTGAATATTTTAACACATACATTAGACTAAAACAGAACCGCTTACTGTAAAAGCTACGCAGCATCGAAGACCTTTCCTTTTTATTATAAAGCAAAGAATTACGTATAACATCATCACTAGCTGGAGAATTATTACTAATACATTTATCCTAAGGGACGGCTTGCACTGGGTGGGCATGCATTCAAGAAATACATTGCAGCACAATTTAACATAAGTGATACGGTTTCTGCTTCCATTTAAGTGTAAGTCTCTCTCATTAAAACACCAGGCAATAAATCCGAACGACAATTATAACAGAACAGCCTGCGTGCCACATAGACAGAAGAACCTGTAACTGTGCAAAATTTGTTATAAGTGGCAGTGGGCGGGATTTATTTAAAGGATAATTCCATTTTATGCAACATACTTCATTTGTGTCTACTATGCAATTTTGTTAAATTATTATTTTAATCTGCATCTGTTGTGATGTTTAAAACGGTCAAAAAGCTAAAATGTATCTTGCTATAAGGTAACCTGGGAGGGTTTTATACATTGTGTGCACAACTCAATAGCAGGGATGAGCTTAGCTTTGGACTGAACCCGGTTGGAACCTGAGCTCCTCCAGACAAGTAAGTGTCATGGGCACTAGCACACAACCAGCTGCGGCCCAAGCACTTGCTATAAGGTAACCTGGAAACAGTGGCGTCAAAACGGGGTGCGGGGGTGCGGCCCGCACCCGGGTGTCACCACTGACAGTCATTTTGGTGTCACCACTCAGTGTCAGGAGAGAGGAGGGGACCCGGCGGCATACCTCATCCCGCCGGGTGAACGTCCCCTCCTCTCTCTGCCGGCGTCCATTACCAAGATGGCCGCCGGCAGGCATCAATCAGATGGTCGAGCATGTGCGATGACGTCCCTGCCTGAGAACATTCTGTACATTTTGTGCACAATTCATCAGTAGGGATTATCTCAGGTTTGGACCGGACCCGGTCAGAATCTGAGCTCCTTCAGACAAGGAAGTACCATGGGCACCACCACCCAATCAGCTGCAGGCGGTGCATCCCCGCCCTGCAGCTGCATGTAAACAAAGTGGCGGGATGCTTGTGCTGAAGTCATTTACCATATATGGCCACAAAACCATATTAGGTAAATATAATTTACCAAATATAGGCATGTAGCTATATAAGGTCAATGATGTCACTGCATCACACACCTTTGCTTACGTCACACTGTAGACATGGAATTCCCCATCAGCAGCTGATTAGGCGGCACAGAATGAGCGTTTGGGAGGAGCTCCTGCCAGGTTGGAGGAGCTCAGGTTTGGATCGGTTTGGTCCTAACCTCAGCTCATCCCTGGGCACCAGAAATTACATTAGTTGCTTGTGTGTTTGGGTCATTGCTTTTTCCACAGGTTAGCCTAGAAGTCAGCTTCAGCTGGCTATACATCAGTAGAGTTTTGATTGGAACATTCCTTCAATTTTCTTATAGTTACCATGGAAAAAATAGAGGATCATTTTTGACCAAAATGATTAGTGGTGCGTCTAGCCTTTTTGCCACTTGAGTAGGCTGGGTGGGTGCTTTTGGTGGTCAAGTGATGCCACCCTCTGCAAGCACAGCATCTCCCCACCTCGCTTGGCATCCCGCCCAGCTCTTGGCAACCTGTGACATCATGTGTCATCACTGGATGCCAGGAGCTGGGCGGGACACCTGCCAGAGTGTCCCAGTTTGCTAAGAGCTGAGCGGGGAGATGTGTATGACCCTTACACATTTCCCTGCCAGGCTCTTAGCAACCTGGGATACTCTGGCCAGGAAGGGGCAGCAGGGACACTGCAAATATTGTACAGCAGAGCCATGCCCCTCTGGCTGTTGCCCCCCCCCACGTAACCCAAAGAGAGGCCACCTGAGGCTCTGATAGTGATGAAAAACATCAAAGGGGCAGGATGGAAAATTTTTCTCTAACAAATAAAATTCTAACAGTGAATGGGATTACCATTGGGGAAACTCCATTCGTTTCAAAATCGAATATTAAAATCCAATGAAACTTTGAGGCGTCTATTCACGAAGCAGCCGAAGGATCTAGCCGTAGCTTCGGCCGATCCCTCGGCTAGCTTCGGCCCCAGGACCCCTTCAGTTCAGTAGAACCGAAGGGCTGCTGTACGGGCTATTCACAATAGCCCGTACAGCTCCGGAACTTAGTCGAGCAGCTCAGTGGAGCCGAAGGCATCTGCCTCGGCTCGGCTCGGCTCGGCTGAGCCGCGCTCAAAGCCGAAGCTGGCCGAGCCCGGCCGACAGCCTGCTTCTGACAGCTGGGTGGAGTCAGCCGTGATCTTACGGCTGGCTCCAGCCACTTGCAGAGAGATCAGCGTCCCTGGTTACCAGCTAACCAGGGACACTGATCTCCAGACAGCAAACTCTCCCGGGCACTCCGGAAGTCTTCCGCTCCCGGCCGCCCAGGAGAGAAACACTGCTTTTTCTTTTTTTTTCTTTATTCTGACACGGCTCCATGTCAGAACAAAGAAAAAAAAAGAAAAAACAGTAGCAATAGAAAAAAAACAACAAATTTTTTTGCCCATAGGAATGCATTGCTAGATTCCTATTGGCTATTTCAATTTGCAATAGCCAATAGTAAACTAGCATTGCACCCGCCCTCTGCTGCAGTTCTCCATCAGGTCCATCAGCAGAGGACGGGTACAATGCTAGTTTAATATTGGCTATTGCAAATTGAAATAGCCAATAGGAATCTAGCAATGCATTCCTATGGGCAAATTTTTTTTATTTATTTTTTATTTACTTTTTAAACTATTTTTCTGTTCTGCTCGGGCCCTCTGAGGGACTGAGCAGAATAGCCGAGCCTATTCACTCACTGGTGTTCGGCATCTATAAGAATAGACCGAACAGCAGCGAGTAGCCTGCCGGAGGTTCGGCTTAGCCGATCCTCCTGCACTTCGGGTCAAAGTGGCTGACCCGAAGCCCTGTGAAGCCACCCGATGTATGGCTGATTTCAGCCGATATACGGCCAGCTATAAATGCAACCCCTTGCAAATGGGAGTTTCTGTTTTAATGAGGTACTGTTTAAACTCTACAGTTATATGGATGAAGATTTCTTATTACAACATTGGGAATGCTCAAGTGATGTTATTACATACAAACCACCCACTCTCAATCAACAACTAGTCTTAAAAAGGGCAAGAGCAAAATACACAGTGTAACAGGTACAGTACAGGTGAAACTCGAATAATTAGAATATCGTGCAAAAGTAATTGCAGTAAGTGCTGCAAAAGGGGCCCAAACCAAGTACTGAGTACATATGCATGCTTGTACTTTTTAGAGGTCCGATATTGTTCTATGTACAATCCTTGTTTTATTGATTGCATGTAATAATCTACTTTTTTGAGGTTGTGGATTTGGGGTTCTTGGGGTTTTCATGAGCTGTAAGACATAATCATCACAATTATGACAAATCATGGCTTGAATTATCTTGCTTTGCATGTAATGAGTCTATCTCATATATTAGTTTCACCTTTTAAGTTGCATTAGTGAAATAAATGAACTTTACACGATATTCTAATTATTCGAGTTTCACCTGTATATGTGCTGCTTATTACCTGCCAAAGGATTTTTTATCTCTAATCATTGAGTTTTGTGATCCAGACACCTTGCTGGCAGCATAGCCAGACCCTAGAACTCTTGAAAACTGCACTGCAGTTAAGCAATACAGCCACAGTGGTGGGATTTAACTTTGATAAAGGGGTTTTGACCCTAAAACTTCTTTAGGTTTTTCCACCTTTACCTGCTCCAGGTTTGCTCACTACTTCTTTTGGTACTATTGTTGTTATATTCCTTGGCTGTATATACAGTATGTTGCTGTGTATGGGTTTTCTATGGTCCACTCTGTCCTATGTTTTTCTAATTAGCACTAACTACTATTAGATAGGTTACTATTGTGGAGGGATCCCGTATACATACTGCATGCTGTATTAAATACTGTGTATACTGCGTATACTATGCATGCTGTATTACATTTATTTTTATTTTTTTTTATTAGAATATTTTTTTAATAAAATACTTATCTTAAACTAAAATGTTTGGAATTACATAGAATGCGCAAACTGTTGGGGCTATATAAATCCTGTATTACTAATAATTATAATAATGCTTTGGTACATGGCTAGGTTATACAGCCTCCCAACATTTTACTTACAGAATGCAAATGACAAGTCTATTCATGCTTGGAACAACAACAACAAAAAAGCAGATGATGAAGGTACCGCTATTTATCATGCTTGGGGGACGAAAAAAAGTTCATTTTATCTCTTTTACTAGGGGTAAAGGGTCCCTTTAAGCCACCCTATACTTTCACATTCCTAAGGGCCGCTCATGGCTGGAGCGTGCCTGGCCCCCAGCTGCTGTGACCACGTCTGGCTTTTAACACTTTTTAAACTGATACTCATTTAAGTGTCACTGGCAGGAGCCGAGAGCACATACAGCGTGGTATCAGCTTACCAACCACAGTTCTGTGCCTAAGGGTACATTAAACCAAAATATGCCCTGGTTAGAACAAATGGCAAGATAAACATGTAAACATGTAGCCCCCCCTACTATATATCACTTCGGACTCTGGATCTAGTTTACAGATGTTAGCCTCTCTTGGAGAAAAAATACTTTGATGTTCTGTGAAATATTTATAGACATTCTTAGCACAAAACTAGTTAGCAATGACTTTGTGGGCTGTTTTTGGGTCTGACTCATGTGATTCAGAACCCTTTAAACTTTTTTTTACCTAATAATTTGAATCAGTTCTTTACAAGTGGTTGACCCCCTTTCTGCACCAGAATATTATTTTCTCTTAATAATGGGAAGCTCCATAAATCAAGACCATAAATGAAAAGTGACCCAAAAGCTTTGGTTTGCTTTAATGAAACATACAGACATTAGGAAAGGAGATTGCTTAAGGTGACACTAAACTCAGTAGCTAAATCTTAAAAATACATTCAAGGACCTTAAATATTAACAACAATGTATTTTATTTGTGTATCACTTGGCTCTAGATCCTCAAATCATCTCTGAATTCATGCTGACCTTGTCCTTGCTTCTGGAGGGTCGATACTTTTGTTTCCCATGGTCCCCGTGTGTGTTGTAAAGTAGCCACCGCTCTAGTAGTTTTAATGTAAAAGTGCTGCCTAAGAGCAAACCTCGCAAGATACCATCTGTAACTTTGAACAGCAGGCACCTCTTCAGCGCACCACTCTGATTTAGGATCATGTTGTTTAGGGATGCACCGATATATCGGCCGCCGAAACATATTGTCCGAAAATGGCACTTTTGGAAAAATGCAGAAAGGGCAATTTTCTGGCCGAAATAGCAGTGCATCCTTTCCTTCTTTCCTCCCCTCTGGGCGCTGTCTGTGTCCCAGCAGGGAGGAGAGAAACTGTCACAGGTGGCCGAGCGATGTGAGCAGTCGGCATCTCTCTTCCCTGCCCCTCTTGTCACAGATCGGGAGAGCGGTGTGGGCAGAGACAGCCAGCGCTGTAACAGGAGGCTGAGTGAGCGGAGCTCAGGCTCCTGTGACAGTGTGTCAGGAAGGAGAGCAAGTACAAACACTCAGCGATCAGTGATCGCTGAGTGTTTGTAAATAATTGGAGACATAGTATGTTTAGTATATCCTCAATTATGAATGAATGGGAAGTGATCTACATCACTTCCTGTTCATTCATGATTTTGGATATAGTAAACATACTCTGTCCTCATATTATGAATGAACAAGAGCACTCAGTATAGAGGCTTCCTGTTCCTTTAGAACAGGGGCTACAGAAAAAGAGATTGAGGACTATGTATCCTCAATATCTTTTTCTATTTTAAAAGGGACCCCCAATATTTCCCCAAAGCCCCTTAAAGTAAAGTAAAAAAGAAAAATATTTAATAAAAATGAATAAATAAATATAATAAAATATTAAAAAATTAAAAAGTTTATAAAAAATAAAATATTTTTAAAAATTGGAAAAAGTTTTGGCCTGACATTTTTTTCTCATTTTGGTTTTGTTTCGGTTTTAAAATTTTCATTTTGGTGCACCTCTAATTTTGTTACTTAGACCTGACTTCCTCCGATTTAAGGTCTAAGTCTTGCCTGCAGCCATTCCTATGTCCAATGAGTTTGCCCCAGTGACCAGTAAAGGCATTCTCACTTTGTGGCACTCGTTGGAGTTTAGCCATCAAGTCAGGGTAAAGGTTGTTACCTTTAAGAAAAGTGACCACCAATGCCAGTGGGACCTTTTTCCATTTACCACCAAAGCACCACCAAGAGATCATGATGTCACTGGCTAAAATTGTAATAGGTCACTTGTGACCCAGAGCAAATATGCAGATCAGGAAAGTTGAAAAAAAGGGCAAATGTCCTGTCTACATATTCATTCCAGGTCAAGGACTTAAAATATTTAAGCTAGAAGGTCAGCATGCCAGCCAGGTAGGTAGTATTTTCAGAAGTTCACAAATGGCCATCTCCACAGTGCTCCTATGGTAGGTAGCCTTTAAAAATAGTTTTAACTGCTTTTGGACTAGAATTTGGTTCTGAACCACAATGTCACATTTTAACCAGACCAGAGAAACATCGCACCGTAGAACATTCTCAAAGCCTTTATTTTCCCTTCTATTACAGACAATGGGTTAACAAGACTTCCAACAGCTGCCTCAGTCACATTGATCCAAAAACACTTGTGAGGCTTGGCCGAACATGTGGTAGGAATCTGTTTAGAATTACATTCTCCCTCAATACAGGACATCCTAATTAGCTCTACGAAAAACTTGCCGACCTTCTTATTACCAGCTTACGTTACTTCCCATGATGCCTCTCCCTTCGGCTGAAGACCTGCAGAGCTTACACTCTACATCTGCTCCCAATCAGCTCTTATATAAACTCCTTTAATCCTGTAATAACTGACTTTTAGATCTTATAATAGTTTAAGCATGCCAAGCAAAGGATCCTGCTTTAAAATGAAACAACATTTACGTTTCTCTCTCTGTACTTAGGGGCATTTACATATACATCTAGCACATGGCTAAAAGTAGAAAGTTAGATACGGAGCAATCATATTCAGAGCAAAGATTTCTGCTTACATTTCATGTTATATTGGAAGGAGGAACCCAGAAAAAAATCATCTGGTGCTATAATATGGCTAAGGTCCCATTTGGGACATTCATTTTTTACATAAGTTATATGGAGGTCAAAATTAATATCATGGATAGCTAGAGCCCAGAAAAGGAATACGGATGACTAGCGGTTATGGGTTAAGTTCATAAGGCTGGTACAAGAAAATGTATTTATTACTGACTCCCGGGATGGACTATCCTTTAATGCTTTATTTATTAAGCAGAAATAACCCTTGCTTGGGGCCATTTTTTTTATTTGCTACTCTGTTATGTACAAGCCTTCCAGGAGTGTCAGTGTACCTCCACTTTTGCAGTCAAATTTCAGAAAACCCTACTATATATTTGTAATGTGTTCTCATTCACACAGCATATCAAATAATCCTTATTTTTTAAATATTCCTTACCATTTAGATGTTACTTTGGTGAAGGCCTTTGTGCAAATTCCAGGCTACTCTGTTTGAAAGTGAGGTAGAGGGACAAGCTGAGGGACAGACTGATCTCCCCCTCATTAACAAGCATAACAAAACCCTGCTTGTGTCCATTTTTAAAAATTTGCTGCTACGTCCAGGGTTGCCACCCTTCCGGTTTTGACCCGGACAGTCCGGTTTTGGTGTGTTGCGTTCCTGTGCCCAGGCAGCAGGGCACCTGGACACAAGATATTTAGTGCCGACACCGGCACTTTAAATTTTCTGACAGGTGCGGCTGCCGAGGTCCTTGTCAAGCGCGATCTCAAGCAGCCGCACCGCCTGGATCTTCCTCTGAGCTGTGGGCAGCCTGTGCCCACAGCCCAGAGAAAGATTCGGGTTTCAATCAGATGTGGCTGCTCGAGATTACGCTTAACTACGACCTCGCCAGCCGCATCTGTGATTGCTTCTCCGCTCTTCTAGCTCATGTGATCTATCACATAGAGAAGAACGAGGAGACGTTCCTCTATGTGATAGATCAACAGAGCTAGAAGAGTGGCCGGGCTATGTAGATCCCCATGCAGCTGAAGGGAAGAGGCGGGGTTACAGAAATAGCTGAGCAGCAGGGGGAATAAAGATTTACAGGAGAACAGAATTCGACACAACACTGGCTACCTGACACTGTGCTGCCCTTCTGCGGACCCCCTGGTGAGACACCATAGCTTAGACATCACTGAGAGTCGCACTGCCCACCCGAGTATCGCACAGCCCACACAAACCACCAGGCCACCTGAAGACATCAGGCCACCAACTCAGAACAGCAAAGAGTATGTGGCTGCACATTATATTGTATTGCTGTATATTGTATTGTTGGGATTTGTAGTTCTCTATAGCTGGTCTCCTTACTCCCTCCCCTAGCTGCCTCTCCTCACTCTCTCCTCTATATTCTCAAAAAAAGCCCAAAAAAACATTGCCGCGCGTGGCGCTAGAGTGTTTGGGTTTCACTTGAAGAAAAGGTGGAAACCCTAGCTACGTCACCCCTTCCTTAAAATGTATGTCCACTTTTTTTGCAGTACAGCTGAAGAAAAATCCACTATATGTTTGTTATGTGTTCCCATTCACACAGCATATCAAAAATATTTCTCAACTTTTAGCTGTATCTTTGGTGGAGGCCTTTGTGCAAATTCCATGTTGCTCTGGGCAGTTTGAAAGTGAAAGTAGAGGGACAGACTGAACTTCCTCTCATTAACATACAATGCTTCTAAGTCTTTAACTCTTGGTTAGGACAGTGTTCAAATCTAGTCTACAGACGAGAATAAAAAAATCTGCCAGCACAGTACAGACAGGGTTAATTATATATAATATATATATTTACGTTCCTGGCTGTAGAGTGTTTTATGTTTATGTATACAGCAGTGTGCAGTTACATTTGGCTTGGGATATACAGGAGCCAAGAGTACACAACATAGTCTTAAGGATAAACAAATTTGGGTAATGCTTTAAAAATTAAAAAAGGAACAAAGTCACTCATTTTTTTCTTGCTAAGTAAAACATCCTGTTGGGGCCCTTTAACCTCCGTCAATTCCCCTAAAGTCCTAATGTTGAATATTTTATTTTAGGTTTCTAAATATATCTATTTCAGGGGCCATCTACTGTATACTTACTAGTGTCAATGGTATTATATTGCCTAAGGTTTATGTAGTCTATCACATCTTTGCTTAGGAGCTCAGTTTCTATGATGTTTAATACACTGGCACAATATTTTTAGATTTGACCATCCAGAAAAATAATATTAGGGACCCCGCAAGTTCAAAAACATACCAGATGATCTGCCAGAAGCACACGCAGCTCCTCTAGTTGTGGGCTGAGAAAACAAAGCATTGTTTGTTGACTGAATAGGGTCAGCTCTGCCCAGTTGTCTTTTGCTAAACTACTCAAACCCTTCCATTCTCCTATTCTCCACAACATGGTAGCTAATATTCTATAGTCCAAGATAAGACATTGGAGGGTTATTTTGACTCTTTGAGATAACACAAGTGGGCACAGGGCAGTCCTGAATTTGTGGCATGATCAACAGGTATTTGTTTGCACCTATAACAGGTATTTTATCTGAATTTACAACTGGTATTTGTGCACTTAGAACAGGTTTTATATTCACTTACAACAGGTATTTTTTGTACCTAAAACAGGTATGTTTTGCACTTACAACAGGTATTTGTTTGCATTACAACTGGTACTTTTTTTGCACTTACAACAGGTATTTCATTTGCATCTACAACAGGTATTTTTGGGGGAATCTACAACAGGTATTTTTGGGGGAATCTACAACAGGTATTTTTTTGCACTTATAACAATATTTGTTTGCATTTACAACATGTATTTTTTTTACATTACAACAGGTATTTTTTGGACTTACAACAGGTATTATTTTGCACTTATAACAATATTGTTTTGCATTTAAAACATGTATTTTTTGCATTACAACAGGTATTTTTTGGCACCTATAACATGTATTTTTTTGTACTTACAACAGGTGCTTTTTTGCACTTTCATTAGGTATCTTTTTGCACCTGCAACAGGTATTTTTTGCATTACAACAGGTATTTTTTGCAATACAACATGTATCTTTTTACATTTACAACAAGTATTTTTTACACTTATTGAACCATTGTAACAATACATTTCTATTGTAAGAGACAAAAAGGGAGTGAATACCAAATTAATTATTGTTTACATAAACTTTTAATATATCTGTTGTGTTACCCTGTATGAGCAAAGTACAGTCTCACTTTAAAGTACAGAACTAATAGTAGGCAAACCACATTCTTACATTGTATCACAATTCCATAATGTTCCCACATTGGCATCTGATGATACCCAATTCATGATCAGACACTGTCACTCATACCATGGCGAACAGTGAAATTTCCAGTTCACTCCATCAATTTTCACATGCCACAACTGCATGCCTATACCCCATCAACCAACCAGTTATTGACACCTTAGAAAACATTGTTCAAAACTCTTACTACAAGCATGGCAGCTTTCAGAACTTTGCAGACTGGGAATTTGTCAGCTCACGCTGGCCTCAAATACTTTTTTGATGCTCAAATTGCCCTCCTGCTAAGATGAACCAATTTCCCTGCTGTTTGTGTATTTACCAACTGCAATATGACCACAAGAATCAGCTTTCATGTGTGTTTGTCCTTTACCAACAAGCCCAGCCGCCCTGCCAATGGAAGGCAGACAAGAAACTGATTGGAAACATTATTGAGTGAGCTAAAAACAGAAAGAGATAAATAAACAGGAGCAGGAGGGAGAGAAGTGAATGGGAGTGATGGAGTGGAGGAGGGAGGGAAGGATGTTGGGCCAGCGGAGAATCCAACATAAAGAGGGTGAAAGTGATTGTGTGTAGTGTGTGAGAGTGATTAATGGGGTGGGGCGGGGAGCAGAGTAATGAGTCCATGGAGATAGAAACAGACCGGGAAGACTGGGGAAAATGTAAAGGAGCTGGAAAATTAAAGTACAAACTGTAAATACGGAGGAGAACGATTAAATACAACGAGCTACATGAGGGAATAAAACAGGCTCTGCGTATAGCGGAGGAAGGAAAGATTAGATGGAACGGGAGATGTGGAGAGACAATGAAGAATTGAGGATAGAGAGGGAGGTATAAAAGCCCAGAATGGCAACTCTGGGAGATACCAGGCAGAAGTTGGCATGTCACTAATGGGCCCCAAAGCGAGAACAATTTATTGGGCCCCATGCAATTACAGCCCAAGTACAAACATCTATTTACTGTGATAGATAGATAGATAGACAGACAGACAGACAGACAGACAGACAGACAGACAGACAGACAGACAGATAGATAGATAGATAGATAGATAGATAGATAGATAGATAGATAGATAGATAGATATTTAATGGGGTGGACCAGCTTTTGGTTGAGATTGGAAGTGTCTCCTGTGGTTGTAACTGAATGTCAGAGGACAGGTGCAAGGTTTTTCCCTTAGTGGGGAACCCAGGCCCCTTTCACACGGGCTGATCAGGAAGGGATCCATGCACAGATCCCCTCCTGATTGGAGCAGTATGAATCAGATTTCACAACTGTGGAACAAAAGCTGAAGGACCCTTTGTTAGTCCATGGGGAGTCAGTTGTAAATGTGTCTGTTTACATCAGATTATCTCAGATTCGGCATGATCAGGTCCAGTGAAACAGGTCTCTGAGCCATTTGTTTTTCCGGACCTGGACAGATTTGGGGGTAACAGGTACAAATGGACAGCCGTCGGTTTACACACAGCTGCCCACAGACTAGTACTGGGCATTCGATCCGGTCCGCCTGTCAGTTTTTTCAATCGGACCCAAGCAGATGGCCCATGTGAAAGGGGCCTTAGGTTGGGTATACACAGTTAGAAATTTAAAATCTGTTTTCAGAACATTCGTTCAATCTCCTAATAGTTAATAGAGTCAAATCAATGATTTTGACTGAAGTGATTAAAAAAAAATCAAAGACACAGGATGGAATAATTTTCTCAAATGAACAAAATTCTAACAGTGACTGTGGTTTTTCATTCGGGAATCTCCATTCATTGCAAAATGGAATGTTGAAATGAAACAAAATTTGAAACGACATTTGACAAAAAAACTATATTTTTATTTCCTGCCAATTTTATGCACCTTGTACATACTTCTCTATGCAAGTAAATTATATGAAAAGCAATATGGACTGGACAATGTGTTGTGATGAAGCTGGGATGAAGAGTAAATGATCTGCAAGGTGTTAAGGGTGTATACCCCCTTGCACAGTCTGCTGCTGGTGAGGGCTGAAGAAATTGGTTTCCATCCTGTGACCCCCCTGTGAGAAAGTTAGAGTGTTGAGAAATCTACTTTTGGCTGGGTCTATGGGAAAAGTTAAAGACTCTGCTTTGGACACCAAAAGCACCACCATAAAAAAAGATAAAAAAGCCTTCGCAATAGCCTAAATTCTGTCATACTTCATAATATTCAACTGGGGTCAGGCAGTGAACACCCCATTTATTTCCATTTAATGGTGTCAACAGGAAATGGGAATTCTCTATGTCTTGAACAGGGTGAGAAAGGTGCTCACAATCCAACACCAGTGGGGTATTATAAACCACGTACACACATGAGGGCCATGAAGATGAAGCCTCCTGCTTTTCACCCACACTAGAAATGTAAAGGTTCTGGGTCTAACTGAACGAGTAAGGAGGTCCCAGCACTTGTCAAACCCACGTCTAGTATAAATGTTCCTCCCAGAAGACCCCTGAATAGCTGCATAGTCTTTACAAATCGTTTGTCTGATTCTGATGCCAGCAGAACTGCTAATATAGTCCTGGTGAGATAATAAAAGATCCTGCGGACTGCTCATTCTCAATCAGCTGTATTGTAATAAAACATCTACATCCACTCGTTAGAAATCCACAAAAGCTAATATATCTACATTTTGCTTGGATGCGGTTTGAAAGGCCCTATAAAATTACCTAGAATTGGAAAATTGACCTATAAAATACACAAGTATTTGTTTTTTTGCTACAGACTCTGGGTTTGATTTACTAAAAGCAAATAGGCTGTTGACTAGGCAAACTGAATTTTCTCTTAGTTTAGTTTAGTGAATGAGGTGAAGCTCTGCTGACTTCCATCACTCAATCATGTATAAGCAAAAATCCTGGTTTCTTAATTATACTTTTATGCTATTGGGTATAGATAAATATGGGTATAGTAAAATGTATAGATACCTATAGATACTGTAGATATAGATACCAATATACATACATCAAGATGGATAAATGTATGGGTGGATGCATAGAGAAAGAGAGAGAGATACCAACATTTAGAGATATCAATATCAAGACAGACAGACACCAACATTTAGATATACCTATATCAATATCTAGATAGATAGATAGATCCCACGATATATAGATATCTAGATAATGGGGATGATTATTATTATTCAGAATTTAGTTAGAGCCAACAGAATATGGAGGAGGACAGTACAGTTACAATGCAAACCAATACAAGAGAGTTAGGAGGGCTCTGCTACTGGGAGCTTACAAAATAGATATTGAGATAGATAGATAGATAGATAGATAGATAGATAGATAGATAGATAGATAGATAGATAGATAGATGGAACTTTTTCGACAATAGAAGACAGCCTCTGGAAGAAAGTGAAGAATGTGATATTTGATAGGCAGCTACTGAAGGGCAACAGAGCATAAAACACAGTGGACCTCAGCTTTTATATGGCTTGTAAATGGCGTTTGGACCTTGTATCCACAAGCCTCTCACACTCTGTCATCTGAGAACCTGTGTCTTTAATGTTCCTTGGCTAGGATTGTAAAACCATCCACCACTATACTACTGTTCTCTATGATGGACATGGACATCAAGACTCATAGACACCCAGCTGAGTTCTGGTCACACCTAAAAGAACATTGAATGGTTCAGAATATACTACAGGGGAAAGTATATACACTGAGTGGCCAGATTATTATGACCACCTGACGTTTGTAGGCAAATTAGCTATAATTAGCTATAATTTCACGCTAAAGTTGCTAGAGGGCCAGACCATTATAAATAGGGAAGCAGGTTGTTTACCACGACAGTAGAAGTGATTTGTTTCTGAAGATATGGGTAAACAACGCGATTTAACAGCCTTTGAACGTGGGATGATTGTTGGCGCTCGGAGCCATGGAGCGAGTATCAGCAAAACAGCAGAATTTGTTAAATGTTCAAGACCAGCTGTTGTTAAAGTGATTAAAGACTGGACTGTCGGCCGAAAATCTGGGTCTGAACGTGCGAATTGTGGCCGTCAGCGACTGGTCAATGTTAGGGCAGAATGGAGAGTGGCAATCCTGGTACAAGACAACAGAAGGGCAACATTGCAGTGTCAGATTCCTCGCATCACCGTTTCAACATCAGGCAGCCCAACAAAGTCATCTCGTGGAGTCATCTCGTGGCCCAACGAAGTACTGATGGGGTGGTCATAATAATCTGGCCACTCAGTGTATATCTCATGCAGACATTGGTGCAAAGAGGGCATTCTTGTCTAAGGCAACAAGCATGTTTTTCTATATTTTCCTGTTGATGTTCATCTACTAAAACCCACATATGAATGATGATGGACATTATTATTTGGAAAGGGCCAAAATCAACAGTGTGCCCAAAAACAGAAAGAAGACACAAGTAGTAATAGGTTGGTAGGTTTGTGCATGTCCATTACTACGTCTTTTGTTTTTTCCTGGTGTTCTCCTTTAATAAAATTATATATATTCATGTTTGTCCAAAGAGTAAAAAAAGAAGAACAATAGCAGAAAAATGACCACCATATGTTAAGGCGTATATGATGAAATAGCGAGGAAACAATGGAATGGGGAGAGTAGAAAGCTGAAAAGAGAGGGTGATTAAGAGGAAAGGGTGGTAAAATAAAGACAGATGTGGAGCGAAAGACAGGATTAAACAGCCCAATTAATGTGTCAGCGCCCGGGACCTGCAAAACGTCATTTGCCACAGCCTGTGATATGCAGAACGGTCTGCGGATTAACTCTTTAATGCCCCCTGCCATCCACAATCGCCAATTTCTCATGTTCGGCGATAAAGAGCGCGCCCTAAATACCAGCACATTGCATATTTCCTGGGAAAGCCATAGGCAGCAAGCATAAAACAGCCTGGCAAGCCACATGGGAGTAATAAAGGTGTGACACCAAATGTATACCTCATGTGAGTCTGGAGACAAGGTTATGAGGGGTGATAAAATTATAATAGTGGTACTATTACCCCCATCCCACCCCCACCTTTTTAATCTGAACTAGAGATTTTTTTCCCAAGTTTTTCACTTCACAACTATAAACTAAATTACTACTCAGTCTCACCCAATTCTGCAAAAATTCTCTCTCGATGTGCCCACTAAGGTGAGATTAGCAAAGGTAGACATACAATAGGATCTGAGAACTTTAGAAAAGCAATAAGGCCAGTAAGATAAAATATAATCTTTAATGAGTCAATTAAAACCACTTATCCCTTACAAAACACAACTTTCTTACTGAGGGCTCAGCAAGCATGATGGAGCATATCAAGGATGGCTTTTTGTCCTGGATTGCCTGACCAACTTTCTATCCCCTTTACTTAAATAATCAATACATGACACAAATGGGCATTTATTGGTCATAGCAGCCTTTTATTAACAAAGGTATAAGCTAACATCATATGAAGGGGGCCCAAGGTCCTTTTAAGGCGATCTACATAAAATATCTGGATAACCCGTAAGATAGGCCTCCAACTGTACAATGACTCAAAGACAACTGCACCATTAACTGCAGATACAACTATGAACAACCATTAGCTCACTGACCCTCAACTGTACATAATAAGGGGTGCCATACCCAAGACGGGTCCCTACCAAGTTTCTATTTGACCATAATAACCACCTTCAGTGTCAGCTTGGGAATCTCCTGGCTGACAGTTGAATGGCGCCAGTCAGGGCCGAAAATGGGGGGGGCACGTGCCCGGGTGCCGCTTTAGGAGGGGTGCCACACAGTGTGTGGATGGAGAACTTCTCCATTGGGTGAAGCAACTCAGAGCCTTTGCCCCGGGTGACAGAATGTCTAGCTTCCCCACTGGTGGTGGTGTCTTCCAGCTTCCTAGCATCCAGCAGCCTTTAGGGAAGCTGTCACATATAGTAGTGGACGTAATACCACTATTGTATGTTCACTTCCTGAGCCTAAGGGTTAGGCCCATCCCTATAATGATGCAACCTGAGGTGGTCACCTCAGGTTACATCTCACTGGGGGGTATGGCAGGTATGTGTAGGGGGTGATAGAGGGGTGGCACCAGCATCCCAGGTTCCTAAGAGCCCTTAGCAACCTGTGACACTCTATCTGGCTTCCTGCCCAGCTCACTGACACCACTGGTTGCCAGGGAGCTGAGCAGGATGCTACGGCTGGTGTCCCACTGAGCTCCTGGCAATCAGTGACATCAGTGTGCTGGGCGAGACCAGACAGAGAGCCGTTGACAGCACGGCTCTAACACAGCCGGCCGTCCCACTGTATCCGCCCCCTCCCGAGAAGCACTATAAGCAACACACCCCCCCACCACCACTCTTTGGCCTCAGGTGGCATATAGGGTAGGGACAGCCCTGCACAGGGTGCTGTGCTGCAACCAGGTCCATCCCTACTGCTGAGTGCAGTAGTCGCGCTGCCCGCTCTCTAGTGGTTCTCTAGTGGCGTGTGTTGTACTCTAGATGTGCCACTGTTTCCATATTCATTTTAGTGAAAGAGACGCATTTACAATTCCTTTAAGTACTGATACATGAAAAATTGACTTATATTTCCCATAATCATTTCTTCCAATCCCTTCCAAAAGCAATTTAGTGTAACATATTGGTTCATTGTGCAGATGGCATGGTGGCTTTGCTGCCCTCCTCAATGAAATCACCATGCATTGCTGGGTATGTGCACTTCCATAATTCCACATACGTCCTTGATTTGACCGTGAACAAACCATGTCAATTGGATCAACTCATCCCTGATTATTGTGCTCTGATCTGCTTTGATCTTTGTACTGATATTCTCTCTAAATGACAATGATTGGCGAGATCGGGGTATCAAATGATCTTTTGTGGCCTTTACCCCCCTCATTGGCTGCTCCTTTTTATGCGGTCTGTGTCTCGCTTTTGGCCAGCCTCCATCTCTTGTTTATCTCGTCGTCTGCTGTCTCCTCTACTCTGGATCTCGTTCTTCTTTGCAACTTTCTGTGTTTTGATCGTATCAAAACTCTTAATCATCGCTTTATGAATACTCACCATACAGCCTGTTTGTTGTAGGAAGCCTCGTGAGTTATATTGTGTGACAGTCATGAGATAAAAGGAGAGCAAGAGACAGGAATGAAGTCTAAAAATTAGCTTACAGTAAATGCTCCGATACATTATTTAATGGTGGTGCAAAAAAAGCTGGAGATTAGCGTTCAGTAGTTAACCTAATTGGAGTGATTGTTGTGCTTCACCACACCAGTATGATCTCTGCAGGATTAAATTAAAGGGAAAATTAAAGCTGGACCCCGGGATAAGACAACATTGCCTAAATACAAGAGTCTTGTGTATTCTTCCTGGAATCTTGGTGTGCTTTGTGTATTTCTTACATATCTGTTTGGTAATCCAGTATAAAACTTGGAGCTTCCTGTAATAAAGACCGGTCACTGCTGCTCTCTCTCCTTGTGCAGGGTGACTGGTCTTGTGTCTGCCTCTCCTGTTGTTATTGGCAGGCAGCCTGTAGAGGGTTGGGCCTGCTGGGCCCCTCCCACAGCTCTGCTCCCTGCACAAGTTGAGTGATGATGCCACTGCTACATATATATGGCAACATCTGGGTTTATAAAGTTGTTTGATGCCCACAGAGTGGATTTAAAGCCTTGGTGCCTTTTGAGAAATATATTTAAATGAAATTTTTGTGCCTTCAGTTTAGCTATAAGCATATCTTCAATGATAATATAACGTCAGTTACTATTGTAGTGTTTACCTTTAAAGCTGAATTTCCGAGATGCCATTAAACTTGCTCCATAATTGCCGTTATGTAACGCTTCTCATTATATATTTTTTTTATGCTTCGTCGATTGTAACAGTTTATTTCAGTTTTAATTTAAAAAATCTTCAACTTTGTATGTATTTTTGTTACTTGAAAATGCTCAATAAACATTTATTGAACAATAAGAAATGCTTCATCGTGTAGTAGAAACGTACCTTATAAAATGTAATTATGTCATCACTCCATTGAGAAACATCATCTATTGCCCGGGCACCCGGTGGAGGAATCATAGGGAGTATATGTCATATCCACTCAGTGTGCTGGGTCGCTATTAGAAATTACAATTCCCATCATGCAATGGGACTTGTAGTTGTGAATCGGTGGTGGAATGTGGCCGGATATGTTGCAAGGTAAGCATTGACTAGGGCTTGTCACTCAAACTACACAATTAGATCCAGAGCAGGAGTCTGAGACACCGGGTACATTCTTCTGGTTTAATGATGCCCATTGCCATTCAACCCACTTCCTATGCTTTAAGATTGTAAGCCCTCACGGGCAGGGTCCTCCTTACCATCTTGTCTTGAATTGTATTGTAATGTCTTCCTTATATTGTAAAGCACTGCACAAATTGTTGGCGCTATATAAATCCTGTATAATAATAATAATGAGCCCAGGGCATCAACAATATGTGTCCCCCCCCTTAGGTGTATGTCATCAAACCACCCATAGGCTCATAGGAAAATGCTACAGCAAACTGAATCACATAAAAAACTAGAGGCCACCACCTAAAATTGGTGGAAAACAAATTCAAGCACAAGGGGGCGAAGGGGGTTCTTCACGGTACGAGCAGTTAGGGTCTGGAACTCACTCACCATCGGCAGTGATTTCAGCCAGGAGTGTGGAATTGTTCAAGAAACTCTTGGATGATTTCCTGAGGGACCGTAATATACAGGGGTAGAAGTACTCCTAAGAAAGAGATGATGTGCGGACCTATATGGGTTGGACTTGATGGACTCATGTCTTTATTCAACCCCAAATACTATGTAACTATGTAACATCATTATGTGGTGCCAGAGTGGAAAAAGGACCATGACCAGATCAAAGACAGGAAAAAAAGGTATGTATTCAAAAATATAAAAAAATAAAGGGGGCACTCTATCAGGAATGGGCAGAAAGGGGGGGAGGTCAACCTGAAATTGGGCTTTAAAATACAAAATAAGCATTGTACTAACAGGTATGCCCAATATTTTGTCCTGAAATGGCTGGAGAACCACAAGTTCCAGTATGTGCGCACTTCTTGTTTGCCAGCAATTGCTGGCACGTGTATTTTTCCATCAAGTGAAGTGTCCGAAATGGTCTAATCCAGCAAATACCAAACCAAAAAATTCTTCATACATTTAATTTGACACAATATATAAAGTTAAAGTGTTCTGCTTAGCAGAAGGCATAAATAATATAAATGAATAAGTTGGAGCCGCTGTATACAGAGACCGTATAATATAATAATATATGATTCAGTGCGCTATACGGTGCAGTAGATTAAAAACTATTAACATGTAATATGAATAGGATACAGAATTTGCCAGGTTAATTATCATCCTCTAAGATTTCACAGCTAAAAAGCTTTTTATGATGATCCTCTGGGATTTATTCCGGGATAAATGGGCTTTATTGTGGGTTTTAATAATGGATGTCACTTGGAAGCTCGCTTCCAATCTTTCTTTTAAAAGGGTCTCTTATACGGGAAGCACTCCTTCACTGCCGAATCCAGCCATGGAAGAAGAAGAAGAGGAACAAGAACGAGGAGAAGAAGAAGAAGAAGAAGAAGAAGATGAACAAGAACGAGAAGAAGAAGAGGAACAAGAACGAGAAGAAGAAGAGGAACAAGAACGAGAAGAAGAAGAGGAACAAGAACGAGAAGAAGAAGAGAGCTTGATTGTATTATAGACAATATTACAACATCTAGAGAAGAAGCTGGAGTGAAATTAGATTAGTGCCATTAGCTTGGACATAGACATCTAAGAGCTTTTTTTAAACTATATGGAAACCCTAAATCTATTGTTTGTGTGTTTGACATTATCACTGTAAAAAGTTTTCTTACGCTAATTGTGCAGCTGTTGCAAAGCTTACTATGTGGAGGTCCTTAGGGTCACAATCTATGTTACAATCTGACCATACAATCTGTATCTAATCAACTTATTAAATTACATTAGGCATAATTAAAATGATGAATAATAAATTATACATTTAAATGACAAAATTAGACCTACAATTCCTCTAGGCCTGATGGAGGCCACAGTACCTCAACAATATCCATACAAACACAAATCACTGTTTTGAGGGACTACGACGGGCCTGAACACATAAAGTTCTTTTAAAAAGAAAACAATTTTTTTTTAAAAACACCAACAGCCCCAGTCCAGTGCTTCAATACGATTCAAGTAAGCTCCTGCAGGGGTTGGCTTGAAGTTAAGCAAAACAATTGAATTCTCCCATCTACAGCAGACCACCAAGCCATAAGTGGCTCCTCCTGAAATTATCTAATAGGCTGCCATGTTTTTTGGGAACAAGTAAAGGTGAGTCCTTAAAAAATAAGTCAAGGAAACTTTATTTTTTACAGATATACCATGACCTGGATGAATGAGAACCTTCACAGACAAGTAAAGGTGAGGTATGGAGAATAAAACAGGAAGAGCAAGGAACATGTACATAGAACAAAGTAGGGAATTATAGCAGGGAGAGTGTGCAGTTGGAGTATCCACGATCCATAAGAAGCCAAGGGATGACTTAGCCAAACAAGCTCGACCTGTACCCTAAATATCAGACTTGGGTAAATGGCCTTTTAAGATGATCATAAACAAGTGATTCCTTCTCAGTCCTTCCAGAACTGTTTGCATCCAGAGGTGCTAATTTGATATATATGGGCACCACACACATTGGAAGAGTACTGTGCATCCTACTAAATTGGTCAGATTGGTTGATGATTGCTGTATGGGAAGGCTTTGATCTCAACAAACAACCTTGGCTAATTAGGTACTGGAAGGAACCAAAAGGAATGGTGTCACAGAGGCCCCAGTAGCGCAGTATAATGTTTTGCAGTTAAAACATATTTGTAAAACGTTATCTTTATTATATTATTAATAAAAACCTGAAACAAACATTTCATGACCACCAGTTACTTCTTCAGGTTGCAGTCACCAGCCTATTTGGTCACCTGGGTCATGTAAGTTCACCATTTTACTTATTTCTTCTAACTATTTGACTTTATCAATAAGAAAACCACTATACCATAGAGGCTCTCTTCTTCTCACCGCTTCCTTTCGTACCTGTGTCTGTTCCTGAAAGTTTACAAGGAGCACCATCAGAAAACCACACATAGGTTCTGGAAGGGTGTGGGACTTAATAGTCTGCTACACTTGTTGAACTTTCCTGGCCATCAACTGTTGTTGTCCTGAGTAAATAATGAGATGAAGGATGTCTGCTAATATATAGGCATACCCACGTGTGTGTCATGTACCTGGTGGAGGCCAAGTGATGTGAGCGCTTCTCTTACACCTCCTGTCCAGCATCCTCTGGAGTATGAACATAGTATGCAGGATGTGGAGTGGCATGGCTCCCTACAGCTTGTCCGAATGCAGCGAGGTGTCAGCAGGCCACCTGGAAACTGGATCAGCAACAGCAGCTCAGCCAAGAGGACGTCAGACAGGCAGCAACGATGGAAGATAAGCTAGGCTCAGAAACAGTTGGGTAGCAGAGGTACAAATGCGGTAGGCAAGAAGCATTGTTGGGGAACAGGTTGAGGTCAGACACAGCTGAGCAGCAGAGGTTCACAGACAGTAGGTAAGGAGCATTGTCGGGGTACAAGCCAAGGTCAGATACAGCTGAGCAGCAGAGATACAAAGGCAGTAGGCACAGAGCAATGTTGTGGTACAAGCCAGTCTCAGACACAATTGGGTAGCAGAGGTGCAAATGCAGTAGGCAAGAAGCAATGTTGGTGAACAAGTTGAGGTCAGAAACAGCTGAGCGGCAGACGTTCAAAGACAGTAGGTAAGGAGCATTGTCGGGGTACAAGCCAAGGTCAGATACAGCTGAGCAGCAGAGATACAAAGGCAGTAGACAAAGAGCAATGTTGAGGTACAAGCCAGGGTCAGGCAAGCTGGGCCAAAGCACAGGGAGGCAACACATAGATCAGGTCACAGGTAAGAGCAGATAACAACTACTCAGCAGTTCTCCTCAATGGTGCTCACGTTTAAATATGCCACTGGGTTCCAAGGACATGGTGCACACTCATTCTTGCTCAGGCACACATGTATTAGCAGATACACTCCTACGCACAGACATACAAGCCAAAATCTCCAGCCAAAGCCACATGCTTGATCCTCCTGCCAGCAATCCGCACATTCAGAACATCACGCATGGCTGCCTACCTGACCTGCCTGCTGGACTTCCCTGTTGGTCATGTGCAGATCTTTGAGCATGGCTGCCTGCTTGCTTTTTTTGACAGTGTACCATGGCACGGAAATTGTGCACGGAAAGGCAGGATGTAGGAGATCTGCTGGTGGTCATCAAGTTATTAATTTCCTCATTATACCACTGACGCATACTGTATATCACAGATCTTTTACAGGGAACACTGCAACATATAGCCCCTATTGCATTGACCACCATGATCCTCGTTCCACTGACCCCCCTGCAACTTTTCAATCTGACATCATTGGACTCTTACCTTTAGCACACGCAGTGAAGGGAACGTTCGTAGAACATGAAATAATGGGAGTCTTTAGACACAGCGCTGACTTAGAAAAAATGAGAAGCGGCGTATACTATAAGAGTATTACTTACACACAGAGACCGTTTATGGAGAGCTTAAAGGAAATAATAACAGATAGATTAAGTGGATCAAACAATGTTATAGAGTGATACATTTTAAATGTTAGGCAATTGCTTTTGCTTAATAGACTTTTCGCCGTATCCGTTTTAAGTAACAAGCTCCCAGCCTTGCCCAAGCGATGCTGAATGCCAGCACCTTGATACATAAGACCTCCAGTATTGCGGAGAAGCGGAAATGAGGGTCCCCAGTGCTGTGATGTAAGTCTGGCTTGGTTGCTGGCAGGTTACAGCAGCGAACGGTTTTATAAGGGTCACTTCCAGATGCAAGCAGCTGCATTATTTCCAAAACGGCAGAGGTCCCATAGGAGACACATAACATATATGCGTTTGAGATAGACGGGGTGTATAGTATACAGCTTCAAGTAGAGAAGGCTTATTAAAATTTTATTAACCCCTTCCTCACCCTCCTGCCAGTCCAAACTGTTATTTCATGTGCAAAGGAACTGAATGACAGATAGCTAGATAAAACACATACACTTTCACATAGCATTGAATGTTGGAAATATATGTAGCTTTGCAGTGTTATTGTACATTATTTTATTCTAGATACCATTTCATTTTCAAGTTTGATTGAGCATTCAATTTAATTCAACTAAATATGTTTCCGGCACATCAAAACAAAAGGTGTGCAAAGTCAGGTAATTTTCTTTAAAAAGCAACCACAGCCTAAATAGTATAGCCTGTCCCATGCCATCATGCTGCACTGTGTGGAAGCAATGGCCTCTCTGCAGAGGCGCGCCCCCTTATTGAGTCAGAGCTACGGCTCTCCAATGAACAGGGAGCATTAGTTTTGCTGATTGGAGAGCTCCAGCACTGATTAAGCAGGGGGAGTCTTGGAGCTCTGTAGAGCGGCCACTGCTTCCCCACAGAAGGCTAAAGTTTGCACTGTTGCAAGCTGTATTGCCTTTTCCCCATTACTAGCTCAAACAGTGAAGTATTCCACAACTTTAAAGAGTATATATAGGCAAAATAAAAAAATACATACTCAGTACTTTTCTACTATACATGCACATTTCCCCATGTTTTAACTTTGTAAATCACTGCAAAAAAATACTTGTTGGTCTGGCAGAAATCCAATGTTGTTCTAATTTGCTGTTTGACCCGTCAACTCTGCCACTGCTATACTGGAATGCCAAGAAGTGTTGTCAACCCTGCTCAGTTCTCCTCTAATGTAGAATGGTTTCCCCTCTCCTCATCTCCATAACATAAGAGGGGAGGTGTTCTGTAGTCAAGAAAAGGAGAATTGGACAGAAATGACAACACTGCTTTTGAATTTAGTGTAGCAGGGAGTTGTTACTGGTGTGTATTATTATTACTATTATTATTATTATAATACAGGATTTATATAGCGCCAACAGCTTGTGCAGCACTTTGCAATATAAGGAAGATATTACAATCACATTACAAATCAATTCAAGATAGTAAATTGGGCCCTGCCCTTGAGAGCTTATAATCTTTAGGGAGGGGCTGTGTGGGGATGAATTGTTTGAGAACATGATAGTTCAGTGGTTAGGTTGAGGCAGGATAGGCTTCCCTCAAGAAATTAGTCTTTATGGATCGCCAAAAGAAAGACAGAGTAGGAGATAGTCGGACAGGTTGGACTAGGGAGTTCCAGAGAATGGGAGAGACTCTATAGAAGTCCTGGAGGCGAACATGGGAGGAGTTGACAAGGGAGCTAGAGAACAGGAGGTCTACGGAGGAGCGGAGGGGACAGTTAGGGTGATACTTTGAGACAAGGTTGGAGATATATCCAGGGGCAGAGTTGTGGATGGCTTTGTAAGTGGTTGTTAATATTTAGAATTTTATCCTTTGGGCTATTGGAAGCCAGGGGAGGGATTGGCAGAGGGGGGTTGCAGACACTGAGCACCTGGTTAGGTGGATGGGTCTGGCAGCAGCATTCATGATAGACTGAAGGGGGAATAGCCTGCGTAGAGTTAAGCCAATGAGGAGGGAGTTGCAAGTGTTGGGTCCAGTTCTGGGCTGGGGGCAGAGTTGTGGATGGCTTTGTAAGTGGTTGTTAATATTTTACATTGTATCCTTTGGGTGATCGGAAGCCAGTGGAGGGATTGGCAGAGGTGGAATTGCAGACAGGGAGCAGTTGGTTAGGTGGTAGGCATCTAGCAGATAAGCTGGGCTCAGACACAGTTGGGCAGCAGAGGTACAAAGACGGTAGAATGGCAAAGACAAAGGCAAAGAATGATGTCGCGGTTCAAGCTGAGGTGAGAGACAGCTGAGCAGTAGAGGTGCAAAGGCGGTAGGCAAGAAGCAATGTTGGTGAACAAATTGAGGTCAACCACAGCTGAGCAGCAGAGGTTCAAAGACAGTAGGTAAGGAGCATTGTCAGGGTACAAGCCAAGGTCAGACCCAGCCGAGCAACAGTCGTGCAAAGTTGGGGTACAAGCTGATGTCAGATATAGATGAGCAGCAGAGGTACAAAGACAGTAGGCAAGGAGCAATGTTTAGGTTACAAACCAGGGTCAGGCAAGCTGGGTCAAAGCACAGGAAGGCAACACACAGATCAGGTCACAGGTAGCAGCAGCTAACAACCACTCAGCAGCTCTCCTCAGTGGTGCTCACGTTTAAATAGGCCACTGGGTTCCAAGGGCAGTGTGCATGCTCATTCTTGTTCAGGCACACATGTATTAGCAAGCACAATCCTACGCACAGACATACAAGCCAAAATGTCCAGCCACAGGCACATGCTTGATCCTCCTGCCAGCCATGCACACATTCAGAACTTCAGGCATGGTTGCCTGCTTGACCTGCTTGATGTTCAGATCTTTGAGCATGGTTGTGTGCTTGACTTCCCTGTTGGCCATGTGCATGTGCAGATCTTCGAGCATGGCTGCCTGCTTGCTTTTTTTGACAGTGTACCATGGCACGGAAATTATACATTGAAGAAAGGCAGGATATGGGGAGATCTGCTGGTGGTCATCAAGTTATTAATTTTCCTCATTATACCACTGACGCATACTGTATATCACAGATCTTTTACAGGGAACAATTGCAACATATAGCCCCTATTGCATTGACCACCATGATCGCCGTTCCACTGAGCACCCTGCAACTTTTCAATCTGACATCATTGGACTCTTACCTTTAGCACACGCAGTGAAGGGAACGTTCGTAGAACATGAAATAATGGGAGTCTTTAGACACAGCGCTGACTTAGGAAAAATGAGAAGCGGCGTATACTATGAGTATTACTTACACACAGATACGGTTTATGGAGAGCTTAAAGGAAATAACAGATAGATTAAGTGGATCAAACAATGTTATGGAGTGATACATTTTAAATGTTAGGCAATTGCTTTTGCTTAATAGACTTTTCGCCGTATCCGTTTTAAGTAACAAGCTCCCAGCCTTGCCCAAGCGATGCTGAATGCCAGCACCTTGATACATAAGACCTCCAGTATTGCGGAGAAGCGGAAATGAGGGTCCCCAGTGCTGTGATGTAAGTCTGGCTTGGTTGCTGGCAGGTTACAGCAGTTTTATAACGGTTTTATTCCTTATCTAGCAGCAGCATTCATGATAGACTGAAGGGGGGATAGCCTGTGTAGAGGAAGGCCAATAAGGAGGGAGTTGCAAGTGTTGGGTCCAGTTCAGGGCAGGTCACCACTGAGGGATGGCAGAAGGACCCATCTATCCTAATAAGATAGATAGATAAGATAAGCAAATATCAGTGTCTAAGGAGATTGTGCCCAAATTGTGCCCAGAGTTGAGCTTTAAGTATATTCAAGTGATTGTGCCTAGGCTGTGATGATGTCATCAGTCTTCTGCAGGCAGGACAAAGCATTTACACAGGTTTCCAGAAGCAGATGCTGACCATGGATGATGCTTGACTTATATGGCTCCTTCCTACTGTGGATGAAGTAACTAGTAAGGGGAGTACTGTGAACTCTATAGGAGGTAATACATACTTGGGTGTATTACACTTACCATTAAAATATGAAACTGATGTTAGCTCCAAACTGTAATGTGTACCTGTCACCTTGTATGAACAGAATCCATGTTCACTTCAACATAACGACTACAAATCTCTTTAACATGTTCCAGTTCTGATCTATTCTGTCCATCAGTTATCTAGAAATCTAAACTGAATGTAACCTAAAGATCAATGAACATTTGTCAAAGCTTATCAAGATCAACATGAAAAAAAGAAGCAGCTATCTGGTCAAGAATCTTCATTGCATAAAAGCAAAAACGTAAATCTCCGTGTCCAAGGAGATGATAATCAGCGCTTGTCTCGGCTAAAGATCGCCTTGTCTTTAATAACCACACAGGATGCGACCACTTGGGCTGCGTAAACCTAATCCTTGCTCTGAGCCCCCTCCTCGGCCCCGCGTAATACCAGGGGAGGCAAAGCTGGCTACGGGTCAGTAAAATTTTTCCTCCTTCGGAACGAAGAGGATTCAAATTTCTCGATGTCCACTACGAAGTGAAGCTCAGAAAACCCCAAAAGCCCAAAGGCTAAAAATTCCAGCCTCTATCCTTTCAATCTTATTACAATGATTGCTCTTAAAGCAACCCTGCTGCTTTCAGGGGGCTTAACTCCTTCAGTGCCCAGGGGTGGAAGGAGTACATATTCCTGGCATTTCAATGTCAGAATAGTCAATTTAGTAGATGGGCAGCGTATCCTTGTGGTACTTACTATGCACTCGCAATGCAATTGGGTACTTTGTAGCATTCAATCATATGCCATCTAGGCAGCAATAAAAAAGATATAAGGTTCTTTAGGAACCTGTTCACACCAGAACACTGTGCACCGCAGTGCGTTCATTTTCAAGCATTAAGGCAGTCGCACTGGGCAGCTCTTTTTGAAGCCCCAACTTCTTTTTGGTTTTGGATATGGAATCAAATCCCTCTGTTCCTCTTCCCCCTTAGTTGTCCCTAATTTGGTCTGATGTACAGATATTTATGAAAAGGTTCTATTTAACTACCAAAAATGTTATTCTTTGTTAACCCTTAATCATATATCTTCATGAACGTGTTTGCCATTTGAAAAAGCCATGAGAAAGTAATGGTGATAATAAGCAGTTCTGGGTCTGATTAATCATTTTTGTCAAATAAACTCTTAATGCTCCCAATAAATGGGGATATGGCTGGAGGGTGTCCATTGACTATATATAATTGGGGACATGGATGCGGTGGGTCCATTGCTTATATATAATTGGAGATATGTCAGGGGTGTGTCCATTGCCTATATATAACTGAGGGCCTGGCAGGGGTGTGGTCCATTGCCTATATATAATTGGGAACATGGCTGGGGTGTGTCCTTTGCCCATGGCCTGATTTCCCACAAGGCCAACCAAGGCCCGGCCTTGGGGCAGCAGGGAGTAGAGGGGCAGCAGGGAGTAGAGGGGCAGCAGGGGTGTGGAACTGATACCTCCCGATGCCAGGTGCCGGTAGTTCTTTTCTACATTTAGCCTTGCTTTGGCCAAGCAGAGCTAAATGTACAGTAGGGAAGCCACTGCTTGTTTTGTACAAGTGATCTTGGCTACATTGTATGCAGCCTGCAGGTCTCCCATTCTCTATGGTGTGTGTGTGTTTGGGGGGACCATTCTCCATTGGGGGGGGGGGTGGTTGGCAGGTAGGGGGGCGTGTTGAGGGACCTGGCCTTGGGGGAGCAGAGAGAGTAAATCTGGCCATTATTGCCTATATATATTTGGGAACATGGCTGGTTTGTGTTCATTGCCTGTATACAAATGGGGCATGGCAGGAGTGTGTCCATTGCCTATATATAACTGGGGGCCTGGCAGGGGTGTGTCCATTGCCTATATATAATTGGGAACATGGCTGGGCTGTGCCCGTTGCCTATATATAACTGAGGGCCTGGCAGGGGTGTGTCCATTGCCTATATACTGTATATTTGGGGACCTGTCTGGGTTGTGTCCATTGCAATGGACCCAGCCACCCCTGCCATGGTTTTTGTATTCAGGTGCACCCAACGAGTGCTTGCGTTAGTATGTGCGTGTACACGGGGACTTGAAAAGAAAAAAATTGGAGTGCAAAATAGGAAACTGGAATAGGAATAAACATGTACTTTCGGAGCTTCTCATGAACATTCTGAACCTTCCTCTTTTTAAACTTAGAAACAATTACATTACTGTAATACCAGTCAGCGTCTTTAAAAATTAACGGAAAGTGTTGAAACTTCTTGCACAGCCTCACAGAGAAACACAAGCACACAGTCTGATATGCATGCTGCACATGGCATGAAAACAAGAAGGAAGCCACAGCTTTTGTTCTCTACCTTTTCACTACAACAGAGTATCTACCATAGATATAACAGAACTTATAAACACTGCCATCCACTGACCGAAAATGCATACTGCAGGAGTTGTTGCAATAGATACAATAATGTGTATTCTAACAGAAAGTTTAACTTCTTTGGAAGGTATTGAAAACCACAAAGAAGTATCAACCTTTACCAAAATTCCTGGGGGGAAACAAAGATGGTTAACTGTTTAGTTTCTCAGTTTAGAAACTAAAGGGTACGTCAAGGCAAAAACAAACATGAGGAGTACATCTCTGCAATGCATGCACATTTCCCCATATTTTATCCCTTTAAAGACCCTGCAAGTACAGAACAATTTCTACTGATGTGCCTAATTTCCTATTGTGGGCTGACAACACACAGTGGTGCGAAGCTACTCAACCACTCCCACTGTAGTCATCACCAAAGCATAGGGAATAACTGATTTGTAGTCTGATAAGGACAGGTAGGTCTAATTAGACTCCCTGATATACCACAGGCAAAGAGCACAGGACAGCACTACATTTTGACCTACGGGTTTTCTTTTATGCACTTATAGGTATAACAAAATGCTTTCAATAGCATATTTAAAGAAGAACACCAGGACTACCCCCACAATACAAAGGTTAACGGTTATGTTTTCTCTAGGGGACAAAATAAAGAAAAAATAATCACCCGATCCTCGGTCATGCCTGACTGCCAGACCAGTTCCCACAGCCTCTTCTTCCCCCAGCTCCAGAGGTCTAAGGATCTATGACATCATCATGTCTAATACAGTTTTATTAGATGAGAGATGTGCCAAGTGTAATATTAGGTGATTATAGTGTGGGGCTGTTTTTCAGGGGTTGGCCCTTAGTTCCAGCAGTAGAGAACTCTTAAGGCATCAGCATACCAAGACATTTTGGACAATTTCATGCTCCAAACTTTGTGGGAACAGTTTGGGGATGGCCCCTTCCTGTTCCAACATTACTCCGCACCAGTGCACAAAGCAATGTCCATAAAGACATGGATGAGTGAGTTTGAGGTGGAGGAACATGACTGGCCTGCACAGAGTCCTGACCGCAACCAGATAGAACACCTTTGGGATGAATTAGAGCAGAGACTGCAAGCCCGGCCTTCTCCTCCAACATCAGCACCTGACCTCACAAATGGTCCAACATTCCCATAGACACACTCCTAAACCTTGTGGACGCCTTCCAAGAAGAGTTGAAGCTGTTATAGCGGCAAAGGGCGGGCCAACTCAATATTGAACACTACGGACTAAGACTGGGATGCCATTAAACTTCATGTGCGTGTAAAGGCAGGCGTCCCAATTCGTTTGGCAATATAGTGTATATGTACATTCTAAGCAAGGGGTCAATTTTAAATAAGGTAAGGTTGTTTTTACCAAAATTGTATTTATTTATTATAAGAACAGCAGTCTTTGGTAGTTATCTGTGAAAAAACTTTATTAAATAAATAATAACAAATCACATTTTATTAAATTCAAATGTTATCATTTTAATTATAAATAAAAGTAATTCACCGGCACACACTTGAAGGGTTTTTAAGGTATTGATATGTTTATTCAATACCCAATGTCACATACGGTCATACGGTGCTAACGTTTCGGGTCCGCACAGGGATCCTTCATCAGAGCGACATTTTAATTATAACATTTATATAAATAGCAAATATAAATGTTAAAACTATAATTTATTAAATGAATATTGATCATTTTATTTATAAATAGTTATATCATCCATGCACAGAGCAATGTGTTCAGCGAGCGATACACTTCCGGGTGTGTCGAAATTGCCTTTTGCAGTGCAGGTCTGCTGATTTAGTTGATAGATCTGACATCTAGGGGCATCTTCCATCAACATACATTGGATAGTCTTCTGTAATGATAATGACGTGCCTTTAGTTTACAGAGAGCCAAGTCCTCATGGTGCAGTCAGAGCGACAGTGATCATTACTGGAATAATTGTTCCTGGTTATGGCACGGGGCAGAGCTGGAAAGAAGAGAAGCCGTACTTGGCGTTTGGCAGTTTCAGTTTGCTGAATGAATGAAGCACTGATTGCACCAGCGGAACACATGACAATACTAGAATTGATGAAGAAAATGTCTTTTTATCTGTTTATTGACTATGCCAATGGCTTGCCCAAGGCCTATTGACTATGGTCCATATTGCTCTTCCAGCCACATACATGAACAATTATTTTCTTTTAAATTAGGAGCTGTAAAGTCCTTCCGCCTCCTCCTGAGCATGTCATGGCTGAGCAAGTCTGAATCAGGAAGAAAATAAAAGCTCTTCATGAACCAGTGGGAGCTTCCCTGCTTACGCATAGGTCAACGATGATGTGCAATGGCAAGGGCAGACAAAGACACAATGGACGTCCCGGTGATGATGAGATAGACATTATAATATCTTCCAAAAACAAACAAAATTAAATACATTAAAATAAATAAATAATAATAATAAAATAATATATATTTATACATATATATTATATACTGTATACATACATTTTTAATATACACACATGTTATTATTTTGATAACTGTCCTGTCCCATAGAGCAATCAAACTAATTGGGGGTGACATTGCATCTTCATCTCTCCTAACAATACTACTTGCCTGGCTGCTTGGCTGTTACGATGACCCTTTGGCTTTGTTATTTTCTTAATCACTGACCTGCAACAAGTATGCAGATCTGATAGTCAGAAATCCTTTCTGGATGCTTGTTCTGGGTTATTGACTCAAACTATAGAAGTAAGAGGATCAGCATGACAGCTAGACAGCTAGCACTGGCAGTTTGATCATGCAGCATTAGCAGCCTCCATGTTTCTCTATGGTGATGGCAGTTGGCTATGCAGACACCATCTGACTGCCCTGTGTAAGGCCCCATTCACACCTGACCGTTTTGTAGCGCGTCCTACGCTCGATGAACGCTCTACAAAACGGTCAAAAAAATAAATAGCATTGTAGTCAATGGTATCGTTCCCACCTGTCCGTATTTCCGCCCGTCCCGAACGCACTACAAAACGGCCCACGCATGAAAAGGTCCCGGAGCGTTTTTGCTGCGTATTGGTCCGTTTTGTAGGGCGTTTTCCATTTGGATACTGCCAAGTAGCCTTTGGAATCGCGCGACGGTCGCGCGACTTTTTTACCGCGAATCGCGGTAAAAAAACCGCGTGACGGTTGCGCGACAGACGCGCATATTACAATACGCATATGTGTGAATGGGGCCTAAGGGCAGAGCCCTCCATAGGACAGAAATATTTGTCTTACCTTTTCCATTCAGGCTGCTGCTGTCATCCACTGAACCCATAGACTTTGTTTTTCCAGTTTGGTTATGTGTCCATTGACACTATTGCGTTTATAACGCACACATTGTAAAGTGCTAAAACACACATCCAGCTTCCCTATAATACAGATAGGGGCTGATGTACAAACCTTGGTTCCAGCTGAAAGCTGGGTGAATGCCGTTCGCATCACATTACGGCCACTAGATGGCGCTGAGAAGCATAGGAAATTCCTATGTCCCTCAGTGCCATCTAATGGCTGTAATGCAGTGTGAATGGCATTCTGCGTTTCAGTGTGTTGGGAGGCCCACTGAAGTCAATGGCAGCGTATTAAGATGCATATACCATCGAGGGCAATGGCTGTTAACCCTATCCACTCCAAATGATAAATTCAAAACACTCTGAAAATGTGTCAGCGCTCATCAAACCACTTGTCAGTGCACAGAGACTCATGGTGCGTGACAACGCATTTACCTAATGCTACAAAAAACACTTCGACGCACACGTAGATTTAAATGGGTGCAAAATTCTTCATGAAAATGGTAATCTTATGTCTTTAAGCATTTCCGGCCAGCTTAGAACAATGCAGCCTGTAGGTGTCTTATCCACATATAGATGGCCACTAGAGGGATCACTACAAGCTTGAAGAAAATAGGTCACCAGCACTCCATAAGTTAAAATGAATGAGTCCTTTTAATGGACAATGATGTCACAGAAATCCAAAACTACAAGCAACTATTCCAGCCAAGAAGAGTTATTCATGATATCCAGCAAACACTGCAGCTATGCTAAAATTAGCTCTGTGCAGCCCACTGTAGCCCGGGTTCAGAGAGAACCTCACATGGCCACTGGAGGTGTATTTCCTAAAGTATGGGATGTGTACTCCTTCTCTCCCCCTTCTCTCTCCCCCCTCTCTCTATCCCCCTTCCCTCTCTCCCCCTTCTCTCCATTCTCTCTCCCTTTCTCTCTCTCAGGGAAGAGAGAGAAAGAGAGAGAGGGAGATGGGGGAGAGGGAAGGGGAGAGAGAGAGGGGGGAGAGAGAAAGAGAGAGAGAAGGGGAGAGAGGGAAGGGGGATAGAGAGAGAAGGGGAGAGAGAAAGAAGGGGGAGAGAGAAAGAGAGAGGGGGGAGTGGGGGGAAAGAGAAGGAGAGAAGGGGAGAGAGGGAAGGGGGAGAGAGGGGAAGGGAGAAGAGAGAGAAGGGGGGAGAGAGAGG
>NW_017306364.1:879130-905974 GCF_000935625.1 Nanorana parkeri
TATTATATGAATTATAAGTCAAGATTTATTGATAAATACATTTAAATATTTATAAATGTATATAAAATATTTGTCTGGCTGGTCAAAATTGAAAAAAGTAAAATCATGTCACTTTTTCCTTGACATGAACCCTCTGCCCCGAATCAGCGCCTACAACCCCGACCTCTTCCATAAAGAAAAGAACAAGAAGCTTCACAAACACAATAGAAAAAAAACACAATAAACATTCTGCACTTCTTTTTTTTTTTCTTTATTTCTTTTCTGTGGTAATTAGCAGTTAAGTGTTTTTGGGGCTCCCATCCAAGCATTATTCCCTCAATCCAATCGTGACAATCAGTCTTTTGGTTTGCTGGAAGCGTTCCCTGGGAGGGAGGAGGGAAGAGGAGGCTGTGTGCAGCCAGTGGGAGGACAGCTAAAGGGGATGGTTCTCTTTAAACAGAAGGGGATGGCTTGTCAGGGCTTTAGGGGCAGGTGTAGCTGAATCGTGGAGCTGCATTCTGCATCTGACTGTCACTACACTACCCACACCATCACCAGCTCTATGGGACCAGGAGGAATGGAGACAACCCTGCTACTTCTCCTATGCAGCATAGTAAGTGTGTTTGTTGTATCTGATCCCATCCTACACATGTATAATCCTAATGCAAATCTGCATGATGGATTTTTTTTGACTGCTCCGATCTCACCAGCGTGATTGAACGTAAGGACATATTATTTGGAATGTTGGCGGGTCACTTGATTTTTATGGCAATCATTGTTTTGCCTTTGGGTACATTTGACATTTGGCATATTTGAGGTTCTTTTCCCAACTCATCCTCCCCAGCACATGCTGCGTATGGATCTTAATGCATGCTGGGTTATTATGCATATTTATGATGTTGATGATGCACAGTGGTTCTTCCATTGTGTGTCCTATACTAGTCCTGATCTGCAGTCTATAAGGGTTTGGCTTGTGGATAATGCAGTAGTGATAATTACCTTTAGTGCGTACACTGAACACAACATACTCAGATTTCAGCTGCACAATGCCCTTCAGTGCACAGGCTAGTCCCAAAGCCTTCGCCCCCCTTCTTCTCTACATGAAGAGATCCATTAATGCAATATATCAGCTGGCTAACCGGTGTATGGAAACTATCATTCCCTTCTGCTCCTCCTCTCTGCTTGTCTCTGGCTTCTCTCTCTTAGTTTCCTATTTGCATGCAGTGTTTTATCACAACATTGCGTTTGCAGCTTACATAACAGTCAAGTATAATTTCTACTGTCCCGTACGGAAAGTTCTGAGATTGACCTTAAAGTCAGGAATCCCAGAAGCCAACTTTATTTGTTTGGGTAGAGGCTGCTAAGTTGTGGACAGTGAGACTTCAGAATTGAGTTCCCGGTTCTGCCCACTTACCATGGACTAAGAGAGTCTTGCTATTCCAGTTGGGCTCTTCACTTTGATTCCTTGTTCCTTGTGTGAGGAACCAGGGGGTGGTTCAGATCAGGAACAAGTGTTTAGGGGAGAACCTTTCAAAAGAGAATCTGGGAGTAGTTCTTGACTTTATTTTGAAGGTGTGTTCTTGGGAGTTGTTATCTTTATCCTACTTGCCATTGGCTTTACTAAGAGAGTCTTGGGCTTCCAGTTGAATTCTTCCCTTTGATACCTTGTTCCTCGTGTGAGGAACCAGTGGGTGGTTCTGATCAGGAACAAGTGTTTAGGGGATAAACTATCAAAAGAGAATATGTTAGTAGTTATCGACTCCTTTTTGAAGGTGTGTTCTTCGGGTTTGTTATCTTTATCCTACTTGCCATTGACTTTACTAAGAGGGCATTACTCTTCCAGTTGGATTCTTCATTTTGATACCTTGCTCCTTGTGTGGGGAACCAGGGAGTTGTTCAGATCAGGTACAAGCGTTTAGGGGAGAACCTGTCAAAATAGAATATGGGAGTAGTTGTTGACTTTTTTTTGAAGGTGTGTTCTTCGGGTTTGTTATCATTATCCTACTTGCCATTGACTTTACTAAGAGGGCATTACTCTTCCAGTTGGATTCTTCACTTTGATGTCTTGTGATTAGAGTCCCTGAGATATGAAAGGAACCAGGGGTTAGTTCAGATCAGCATTATCCATGCATAACCAAGTTAACAATTTTGAATGGTACAAGCCCTTAAAGAGGACAAAATATGGGAGTAGTCCTTTGCAGACTTGCATTTGAAGGTTTGTTCTCCAGGGTTGTTATCTTTATCCTACTTGCCATAGAACTTACTAAGAGGGTCTCACTCTTCCAGTTAAACCTTACTCTTTGATATCTTGTGATTAAGTCCCTGAGAGATGAAAGGACCCAAGATGTGGTTCTAATAAGGTACAAGCCATTAAGCAGAACCTGTCAGAAGAGAATATAGATGTAGTTGTTGACTTTTTTTTGAATGTGTGTTCTCCAGGGTTGTTATCTTTTGCCCTACTTGCCATTGACTTTACGAGGAGGGTTTCACTCTTTCAGTTGGATTCTTCACTTTGATATTTTGTGATTAGACTCCCTGAGAGGTGAAATGAGTCAAGGAAGGTTCAGATAAGTGTTATCAATGAATGACCAAGTTATCATTTTTGAAAGGAACAAGCCTTTAAGGAGAACCTGTCAAGACAGAATATAGAAATAGTCGTTGCTGACTTGTTTTTGAAAGTGTGTTCTCCGGGGGTTGTTATCTTTATCCTAATCGCCATGGGTTTACCAAGAGGGCCTCACTCTTCAAATTAGACCTTTTACATTGATATCTTGTGATTAAGATCCCTAAGAGGTAAAATGAACCAGTGGGTGGTTCAGATCAGTGTTATCCATTCATGACTTAGTTATCATTTTTGAATGTTACAAGCCTTTAAAGAGAACCTGTCAGAGGAGAATATGTGAGTAGTTGTTGACTTGTTTTGAAGGTGTGTTATCTTTATCCTTATTGTCATTGACTTTACTAAGAGGGTCTCACTCTACCAGTTGAATCTTTTCTTGGATATCTTGTGTTTAGATTCCCTGAGAGGTGAAATGAGACAGGCGAAGGTTTAGATCATGCATGGCCAAGTTATCATGTTTGAATGGTAAAAGCCTTTAAGGGACACCTGTCAGGACAAAATATAGGAGTAGTTGTTGCTGACTTGTATTTGAAGGTTTGTTATCCATATCCTTCCAGCACTACTTGGAGAAGACATTGACCTTGAACAAGCATCTTTATATTATTTGCGGGGGAACCTCACCTGCATAGTTTTGTTTTAAGTCAGCAGAGCGCCAAGTAGCTAAGCAAGGATAAGTTTGACAGCTTTGGAGAATATATACTTTCCAAAACACATAAGCAGAAACACATCAGTTTCTAGGTTTACCTTCTAACGAGCCGTGTAAAAAAAGCTCATACACATTGCAATTCTATTGTAGGATACTGGAATTCCTAACGTTATAGGAAACATGCCTCAGTGCGTGATTCTGCTCATATGGGAATGTAATCCCATTGCAAGAATGCAGAAAACTTCAAGATTGCTCTCATATCTTCTGATCAAGCTGCTGGGTATATGTCACTCTTACTCCCGGGGTGGACAAATGAATCTGTCCAATCCAGGAGCCAGCAGGAGGTTTTTTTAGGAGTCAGCTCCATTGACAACATATAGAGAAAACCTTAAACATTGAGAGCCAGCTTTAATTTTTAAGAAGCATTGGGGACTTGGCTTCTGGGACTTGTCCAGCACTTGTCATTGCATACCCTGCAATAGGATTGAACAGTGTATGGTATCATTGACCGTTTTGTGAAATCCAATCACATTGCTAAAGATAATTCTAGGTACCATGTGTGAGCTAATTGTAAATGAATGTGTTGTGCATATATCTTCTTTATTGGGGTTAATGGACAAGAAAGCTAATTCACATCCATGCATTATCTTTGCATACATTTTTTTTGCTTTCAAACAAATCCTCTTAATTTGTATCTATTTATAAATAACTTTAGAAACAATTTCCCATTTATGGTTTATTACGTTGAAAACTTCCACCCTGACTCCATCATTCAACCTTCACTCCATAATTCACCAGCTGTGAGTGACTTTTTATTATTGTGTGTACTTGTGAAGTTTCAGCTTGGGCTCAGAGAGAGCGTATCTCGTGCAGCGCAAGGATTTGAAAGAATGGAATCTTGAATGAACACGATTTGGGAGGGGATATTGTGAAACAAGGCTCGTATTAGGGATCTGATGTAGCTGGGAGAGATGAAAGGGGATTGCTGTGTGTTTATGAATTAGGAAGAAGCATTATGAATGGATCAGTCAGTGCTAGTGGGTGGAAATGGGAGGACGGTTAGGTGGGCTCGTGTTTTTGGAAGCTGTGCTGGGAGGCAGCGCTTGTTTTCTGAGCCTCTCTGCGTTGATCGGTGAAAGATTAGCATCTACATGTTGTGTTGAGGAGTTAACGGTGACTAATTATTTGGCTTTTGACATCAATACAAACCGAGCGTTGGTAACAATGAGGCGTAAGGCCCCTTTTTTTAGTCCGCTTTTGACCTGTGACTACACGGATCAAAGACGAACTGCAATACATCCCTATGGGCTGCTGGATGTAAGCGGACAAACTAATTATGTAGATCGAGAATTCTGACTTCATTGTGACTTTACTTAAAGGATGACTCCAGGGAAATTAAAATTTGTGGTTACGCCCGCACTGCAAAGGTTAGCTGCTCCTAGGGAACAGGGAAAAAGCTGTTTTAGTTACCTGATCCCCACTCTTGCCAGCTCTCTCCGGGCTGCTGGACCGGTCCCCACAACCTCTTCTTCCCTGAGCTCTGGAGGTATAAGGGCCACTGATGTCATCAAATCCAATAGAGGTTCCCTAGCCCAGCATTGTACAGGAGGACACGGAAGGACAGTCCACCAGCTGAAGAAGAGGTGAGTGCCAACTTTCAGGGGAGCGGGGATCAGGTAAGTAAAACAGCCTTTTACTGTCCTCTAGATCAGTGGTTCTCAACCTGTATAACCTCAGGACACAAATTTGTCCTTGGTCATTAATTCGCAACCCAAGTCGCACCACATTGGAAGGCACAGCATTGCAGTACCGCATGTTCCGGTGCAAGCGATCAAACTGTGGGTGTGAGGTGTGTTTGGGGTGCCGTTCAAATGAATTGTAACGCACTTCCCGCACCAGAAAACAGTAGGTGTGAGTGCGTTGTAGTTTGCAATTAAAACACTGGCAGACACACACAACCACAGACACAACCTCACACACTCACAGACATTTTCAAACACACATACACACTCCAGAAAAATGTTTAGGGATTCAGTGTGGGCTGCTGTGCTGTAATGGATTTGCATCCATACGTGCATTGCTTGTACAGCTCTCTTGCTCTCCCTTTAGAGGTGCCACTCTGGTCACGCAAAAAAGCTTTAAGCATTGCACGCATGGATGGAGCTCCCTTGGGGCCATACCTCCAGCCCACCCCACCTCAAGCTCACACTCAGCACCGGGCAGCATATTTTGAATGGCTGCTCGGCATGAGAATTGACAGTGCTGCGCTATTAGGCAGGCTGAGGAGCCTCTCACCTAGTGCAGTAGAAAGCACGCAGCGAACCACTGAACATGGGGTCGCGACCCACTGTTGGGTCACGACCCACCAGTTGAGAACCACGGCACTAGACATAAAAGGAGCAGTTAATCCTTGCAGCACATAGGCAGCTCCTTGCAAGGTAAAACTTTGAGTTTCCCTGGAGTTGGACTTTAAATCAGAACTTTTTTTAATACTAGGTGTGGTTCCATGTTTGATTAATATTAGGTATGGTGTGTTTAGCCATCTCCCTCTTCCCTTGTTCCTTCACAGAACACTGCGTAATGCATGGCATTCTGGGAATAGACACCGGGATTGGGAAGGTGGCTAAATGGCAGCATTGCTTCCTTGTATGAGAGCCGCAGCCACTGCCGGAAGTTGATATACATCGATAGTTGTAGTATCTGGTGTCAACACGAGAAGTGGTTTTAAAGGACACTTCAAGTAGAAGGTCCTGGAGCAAAAGACAGAAAAGAATAGGCGAAAGGACACATGACAGGGCAGACAGGGCATCACGATAGAAAGGGTTAGGAAAAGGGGGGTGTACAAGGGGTGGTCTCTTACCTTGGTTTGGCCAATTAGGTGGGTCAGGAGGAGTCTCCTTGGTGGTTTGAGAAGGGGCGGAGGGTCAGCCAGCTGTTCAGGGGTTGCCACACGGTGAGATCAGTTCCCACCCTCCCTCCCTTGTCTCATTGGTTGTTGGGGTCACGTTATGTGTGGCGCTGGGTGGTGTCGTCTGTTGCGGCGATTTTTGTCGGGCTGGTCATGACTCCATTTGGGTGCGTCCGAGGAGCTTATGTCTTACCCTGTCAAGCGTCTTCACTTCAAATTCAAGCAACACTTAACTTTAAGTAGTAGTGATTAGGCACTGAGATACACCCCAGGAGAGGTAACTGTTGCATGCATACCTGATATTGAGAATAATAAAAACATCTAATAAAACACCTAAAGAAATGTGCCTGAAATTTTGCTTTAAGGCTATGTACAGCATAGTGACAATGTCACTGCTACATTTATACTCAGGTTACAGTCCATGTACCCATTGCACTCCTGACCGCTCATCCATCAGAATAACATGGGTGCATCGGTAGTCCACGGATGTCCACGTTCTCAATGATACAAAAGAATATGAACACCAGCACTCTAGCATAGCATAGATTTATGCCCTTTGTGGCCTTTGAGGATTATATTTAAAGGAGAACTATGGGGTTAAGTCTTTACCCCATAGTTCCCCTTAGGGTAACGGGAGGACACAAACTAGCGTCCTCCTGTCACCCTAGGCTCAGTATACAGCGAGCTGTATACTGAGACGCCGCAGCTGAAGCGGATCCCGACAATTGTGCCGGGATCCGCCCAGCTGCATGACTGACAGCTGGCTCTGACGGGGCGGGGAATCCAGCCCCTCCCCTGTCACGGCAGAGAGCCGTGACAGGATCGAGAGGTGAGCGAACGCCGGTATATGTCCGCTCCCCTCCCGATCTACTGAGCCGACCTGTGACAGTCTCATTGTCACAGGTCGGCTAGGACTATGAGGTGAGTGAAAATCATTCACCTCATAGTTCTCCTATAAATAAAGTTTTTGTGCCCAGAGTTCAGCTTTTAGATCCCCCAAAGATAATAATGACAGCTGCCTTATCCAGACATTTTTTTTTACATGTCTTCATCAGGTTATAAGAATTTGTGCACTCTTCATTATTTATATTGTGTTTTTAGCTTTTTTTTGTAACAGCTTTTCATGTCTACGGGTGCCCTGCAGACACGGTTGGCTGCCAGCTGTCAGGGTTAGACAACTAACATTCAATTACTATTGTTTCCAACCTGAAAAGACATCACTGGGGGGTCTCTACAGCCACCTCACCCGCCCCTTCCCAAAGCTTAAACAGGAGCACTAAGACAATCCATGTTTTCCTGTTGATGCGACAGATGAGCGATGCCAATCAGTGCCTTGGCTGGATCATGCCTACATGTCCTATAGCCCTCCATTGCCTATGGGCAACTATAATGTGCCAGATAATTGTGTCATGTATGCATAGCAGGAAAAAACAGTATAGGAATAGCAATGCAGTCTAATAAGGAGCCTTTATATGGAGCATGTGAGTCACATTATATAGAAAGAATTAGCAATAACCTTCACTAATATGTGTATTAGGTTACACTGGGACTATGGTAACTGAATATATGAAGATAAAGCTTTGATCATAGGGATGCCATATGTACAGCAGATTTCCTGTCAGTAACCTAAGGCCAACCGCAGGAGGAGACGAGAGATGAGAGCTCTTTGCCTCATTACTCAAACAAGACAAAATCTCTGTTCCGCAGTGGAATTTGTAATTTTATCATAGAAGCTGTGATTGTCCCCTCTACTCTGATCAATGTGGGCTGATCTAAATATGGTGGCAGAGGTTTTCAAACATTTTTTTAAAAAGAATGCATTGGGGCTGGCCTAAACAGGTATTTCCTTGTGTCTGCATTGCTTTACTTTCCTGTGCCAGTCAAAGTGAAGGTGAAGTACAGCTTAGTACAGCTGAAAAGCAACTCAAAAGCAGCTTAGTATAGCTGGGAAGCAGCTTAGGACAACTGAGAGCAGCTTAGTACAGCTGAGAAGCAACTCAGAAGCAGCTTAATACAGCTGAGAAGCATCTTAGTACAGCTGAAAAGCAACTCAAAAGCAGCTTAGTATAGCTGGGAAGCAGCTTAGGACAGCTGAGAGCAGCTTAGTACAGCTGAGACGCAACTCAGAAGCTGCTTGATACAGCTGAGAAGCAGCTTAGGACAGCTGAGAAGCAGCTTGGTACAGCTGAGAAGCAATTTAAAAGCTGCTTGATACAGCTGAAAAGCCGCTTCATATAGCTGAGAAGCAACTCAGAAGCATCTTGATACACCTGAGAACCAGCTCAGTACAGCTGTAAAGCAATGCAGAAGCAGCTTAGTACAGCTGAGCAGAGAAGCAACTCAGAAGCAGCTTGATACAGCTGAGAAGCAGCTTAGTACAGTTGAGAAGCAATTTAAAAGCTGCTTGATACAGCTGAAAAGCAGCTTTGTATAGCTGAGAAGCAACTCAGAAGCAGCCAGATACAGCTGAGAACCAGCTTAGTACAGCTGTGAAGCAATGCAAAAGTAGCTTAGTACAGCTGAGCTGAGAAGCAACTCAGAAGCAGCTTAGCACAGGATAAAAAGCAGCTTATTACAGTTGAAAAGAAACTCAGAAGCAGCTTAGCACAGGATAAAAACAACTTATTACAGCTGAACAGCAACTCAGAAGCAGCCTAGTGCAGATGAGAAGCAATTCAGAAGCAGCTTGATACAGCTGAAAAGCAACTCAAGCAAATTAAAAGCAAGTCAAAGCAACAGAATAGCATTCTGCATTTGAGCCACTTCTAAATCAAACTCTCATGTACATGGGCTAATAAAGGGACTTGTACTGAAAGAAGCCATTGCAGACCTCCTCCTACAAATATCAGTTTCCTGGCTGTCTGTGGCTTTAAAACATTCTGAGCCATTAACTTGGAAAAACATGCAAATTACAAACTCATTGTGAAGTCTGAACACCGTATGTGCATATTTGTTCTGGGCCAGTACTTCCCCCGCTGTTGGAGCCGCATGGCAGCCAGCAAACCAGCATTTTTATAAGGAGAGATCAGCATTGGCAGCCTCTTTATTGCCTCAGTATGGCTTGTCCTGTAAAACATCCTTTCTGTTGGTACATGACGCTTACTAATCTGTCTACAAAGGTGACACCTGCAACCTGAATCAGCGCATGTATACTTGTATGAATATTTTACATGTACGAGCATGTGCACATGCATGGATGTATGTTGCAGTACGTGTATGCTTCAGGTCTTCTGAGGTTATTCTTTCACTGTACAAAAATGAAAAACATGATTAAACTGGATTATGATAGAGGAAAAGCTGTCCCTGCTGGACCAAAACTGCACCATGATGTAGTTTTATAACCGGGAGGAAGGCACAAAGCAAATGTAATGCTAATGTTGACACATAATAAAGACACTGCTTTCTGTTTCCTCCATGCTGAGATGTGATGGATGTAACAACACGCTGTTCTAATATTGTTATACTGTATTGTTTGCTGCGGATGGAGCGAATTGGGATGTGTAACTGTGACACACGCAGGCTCATAGGATGATTGATGTAAGCTGATGATGAATCATTAAAGAGAACCAGTCATCGATGTGGTATTTGTTATAATCTGAATCCCCACTCTTGAGTTGTTATACCTCTTAGAGTTTAGTTGATTTTGTTTTCCTTTTTTACAATTTTTTACTTGTATCCTCTCCCTGTCGGAGCAGAAGTGTCAGGCTGAGTGCCAAGCTCTAAACTAGGCCACCCAAAGATATATGATGGTAGGTGGAGTTGTCTACTCATTTTAACACCTCTTGGGGCATCAGATTCAGGATATACTGGTGAGTTTCCAACTCTACCACACACAATCCCAGTGAGATACCTACGCCAATCACTGAGCTGACTTGCCACCATCTATCTGGGGTTGACACATCAGTTATGGGTTTATTGAATCTTTAAGCCTGGAGAAGTTGGTGCTTTGTTTGCACAATTGAGCGCTAGATTAACACGTCAAGTACTACAACCGCTGTGAATCTAGCTTCTAGCTTGGGACTGAGTCCTGCCTGAGAATACAGTGCTTTAATCTTGACAGGTATTTCACTAATGTATCAGTGAAGTGACATGTGCTAGACTTGCGGAATGTACGGAGGTTATTTAAGGAATCTAAAACAACAATTATTGTGTTTATAGGTCACTTGACTTCAGTAGTTCCAATTATCAGTAAAAACAGAGGGGGGTTTGACAAGAGACTTTCAAAAACAGGTGTAAGATAATACTTACATATAGGTAAACTAATGACGTGCTTGCAGAAAAAGTTCAGCTTCCAATCAGAAGTGACATCTAGTTGCCGAAGGGGTATTGAACTATGCATATCATGGTTGCTCTTTTGGACAACCTTGTTGGCCATTAACAACCTTCAACCTGACGCTGAGTACAAAACTCGGCCAAGAATTTGGTTGTTTACAGACACACCTTGAGGGTTTCTGAAGTTGCACGTAAATGTCTTTGCCAACCAGTTTTAAAAAGTCTGTTGGCAAAGACAATTGTGCGCACTTCAGAAATCTTCTCTGAAAGACCAGATAGATCCCACCCTCCATAGGAAAGACCCCCTTCAGCCCAAAACACTGACATTGAGGGCAGGTAAAAGGGGCTTGTCTCCTCAAATCCGTTTATGTTCATGATGTCATGCAAGGAAAACCACATCTCATGTTTTCCAGCATGCAATAGATGTTATTATTCCAAGTGGCATGTACACACCACCAGACTTTTCACCACTGATAAATTTTTCTCCAACAAAGTTGAAGAGACCACGTCAGGCCTCTAAACAAATTAAGATGCCAGTTCTCATCTCTCTGGTATCCAGTTTCTCCTACCTTCCCACTGTTCCAACTCTGCAGCCTCTGTCAGTCTCTTCAGCCTTCAATACTTCCAGGAGCCTTTGTTCCCCACTTTGTTGGCCCCTAATGACTCAAAATCTGACCCTTAGTACAACACTTTCCCAAGGATTGGGTTGTTTCCAGATACACCCTGAGGGTTTCTCAAGTTGTACGCAAATGTCTTTGCCAACAAGTTGGAAAATCTCTGTTTGCAAAGACAATTGTTTGCAACTTTAGGAAATCTTCTCTCAATGATCAGACTGATCCCACCCTACATAGGGAAGGCCCCATTCAGCCCTGCACACCTACAGTGAGGGCAAGTAAACCCTGGGACTCGGCTCGTCCCATCCCTCTATGTTCAAGATGTTATACAAAAAAAGCCACACCAGCATGCACTAAACTTTATTAATCCAAGTGGCATGTACACCTCACCAGACTCACCAATGATGCATTTTGCTCCAACAAAGAGCTTAAAGAGACCCTGTCAGGTGTCTAAATGAATTAAGTACCCTGCAAAAAATTGATAGTATACTCATCTTTCTGGTTACCTGTGTCTTCCACCTTCCCTCCGTTACAGTGCTGCAGCCTCCATCAATCTTTTCAGCATTTGACACTTCCAGAAGTGCTGTGGTGCCATCCCCTGGCCACTACATCACTACAGGAAACAGCAGCGACATAGATATTGGAGCAAGGTGCCACAGAACATGTGAGTTGGGTAGGAGAACAAACACATTCATCGATTCCATAAGTGCTATAAATGGACAGGATGCAGCACTGGAATGGAGGTAAAGTAGGAGACATGGGCCACCAGAGAAGTGACTATACTGCATCTGCCACTGCAGAGAACTGGAGTTTTAATTTGTTTGGAGACCTAACAGGGTCTCTTTAACCCAGGGCTAGACAAATCACAGGGACCAGGTAGCCAATGCTCCTTAAAAATAACACTCGGCATCTAACTTTTGAGGTTTCTCTAGTTGTTATCAGTGAAGCTGGCTCCTAAAAATCCTGGATTGGACAGACTGGCTGCTATATTCCATATTAATTTGTCCCCCCCTGCTTTAATCAAGGGGGAAGGAAGTAGCAATCCAAACTGCACTGGTACAATGGTGGGTCAATCTGGAATGGGTGATGTCTCCTCGGCCATTGTTCTTGTTGAGATATCTACTCGCTAGATTGCAGGTGTTACAATTGATGTTTCAGTTATTTATACAATACTACAATACTTGCATTTTTTAAAAGATACTCATCTCCAGCAAATGCAGAAACACGCACGTCTGCTTTTTTTGGCTTCCCCAGAACATCTGAGCTTTCACTTTTCTAGTTAAAACATTAAATATGGTAGAACAACATTCCTAAAGGCTGTTAACTACTCCACCCTCAACCACACAAATCTATAGACCTGTCATATTGAACACACAATAAAGACAGGGTTACAATTAAGACAGATACAACAAATATAACATAGTAACAAACATTTCATGTGTTCTAAATAAACATGCCCAGGTCAAAAAGCCATCCCTCCCAAACACAGACACATAGTAGAGGTCTAAACTACCTCACTTCATTTTTTTTCGAGATTGGGGCTCCACCATCAGCTTCTAAAATTCAGTGGCGTCAGTTGCACTGTCAAGTTTATCTCATCCCTTCCTAAGAAGGAATGAGCAAATGGAAGTTCTCGTTTTCCTAAAATTTCTGTAAATTTTTTTAGCTTATGCTGATGTTGCCATTGCATTGGAGTCAATGGGGAAGGTCAGATTAGCGTGGGGTTTTGGTGGTTTTTAAGAGTACGATTTAAATTATGCTAAAGATGTTCTTGTGCAAAAAAAAGCCTCTTTGCTAGCCTCATTATATAATGTTTTTGGGGGTTTTCTTTCACAAAAAGAACACTAAAATGTACCTACCCTAAATATAACTTTCACAAAGAACACTCATCTGAAGATTAGCGATGAGCTGGAGCTTGGTGCCAACTCAGTTCCCCCAAACCCACTCAAAACTGTGACTGCCAATCTTTTCCGGTCTAATCAGTTGCTCCTTTGTGACGGAGCTACGGGGTAGAGTATGTGTCTGCTGCAACTGCAATTGGGAGGGGGGTGTCGGTCACAGTTTTGTGTAGGCTTGGGCAAACTGGGTTGGCACCTAGCCCAGCCTCATCTCTAGTCTTTAGATGCTCTTCGGCTGTCTGCAACTAACTCAGGTTTAGCAATGAATGGAGTGATTTCAGCAAAATCTGTTTTGCTGTAAAATTACAGATTTGGCCACTGGGATAATTAGGCCAAAACACAAAACCAATATGTACAGCTGAAGTATATCTAAATCCAATTTTTGGGGGGTTTTAAACAGGACAGGGAATGGTTTATTACCCATCAGTTGTTTTTTTCCCCTTCCCTCCCTGTCCCAGAAACACAAGAGGTATTAAGAGGAAATCTCCCCAAATTGACAGGAAATTGCCTCTTTGTTGTCACTAGAACAACTAATGGAGGTTAGACATTTAGCTTGTGCATATACCATTGCTGTAGCTTCTTCCACTGCATGCTTAGATCTTGTGATTATTCACAGGTAATTATCACTTTAGCTGTTTGGTTGGTCATATGCTGTTTTATCCTCAGTAGTACTCAGATCTGTGATTAATCTGCTAATGTATGGGTTAAAAATAAGCAGCTCTTATGAATGGCCGCAGCTTGTTATCTTTATGCTCCTAAGGGCTTTCAAGAACCCTGCTCACAGTGCCAATATGGAGGCTTTAGATTAGAGACGGGAATTGAGTTCGGCAATACGCCTTTATCAGCCTGTTTGTATGCAAAAACGGTAGAAATTCACCAATGAATGAAAAGAAGAATCAGCAAAATCATTCACTTCTGCTCTTTCGGATACGTCAGATTGAGTTGCTTATCAGCCTGGTTCAGCTGGCAAATGATAACACTATGGCCAGTCTTTAAACTCAACATTTATTCTCACTTCCTGTCCTGCTGACAGCGTTTTATCAGACAGCGCTGCCCCCTTTCCAGCCAGAGCATCCCTGGTTGCTAAGAGCTCTTAGCAACCTGTGACGCTTTGGCTGGCATCGCGGGCAGCTCACATGATGTCACTAGTTGCCAGAAGCTGAGCAGGATGCTCTAGCTGGTGTCCCACCGAGCTTCTGCCACCTAGTGACATTGGTGAGTTCGGCGAGATGCCAGAGAGAGGTAACCACCGGCACTCCCCAAGGTAACCACCAGGACCCTTCTTCGCAAACCAAACCTAACACCCCACCCCCTCCTCGGCCCGTAACACCCCTGTCTATTACTGCTAGCACTTTGTACATATCTATACACGCATACTGTGTATACATATAATACACTACATACCTATACATACATAAATACATATACAATACATACCTATACACGCATTCAGGTGACCAGATCCCAATAGGCACACCCGCAGGGAAGAGATAATCTCTAAGCAGGTCCGGAGCTGAATCTCAGTGATTCATCCCAGTTTAGTTAAAGCAAAGGCAAGTCATCACATACTTTAAGGATCTTCAAGGACGGTGTTCATTTGCATGCCCGTTCGTGTGTTTAATTGTGCGATCGTATGTGTTTTTGCATGTTTACACTGGCTTGTTTGTGTGTGTCCTGTTCTGTAGTCTTGTATTCAGCCCTGATTAGGAATTTATCTTCACTGAGCCTCTCTTACGTGCACATGTGTTACTGTGGATTATCCTTTCTCGTCCTTTTTCGCTTGGAGGTACCCTTGCAGTTATTTTCAGGTTTCAGAGAACCCCTGGTAAAAATAATTGTATTTATTGCTCACAGTTAGTGTGATCAGTAAGTTGTGCACAAAATAAGAAACAAAACAAAAACTAAGTGTGGCATATCTAGAGTATTTGTCACCTAAGGCAGATCATTTTAACCCCTATGCTTCGGTGGTCAGTTAAAAAGTGCCCCTTTAAATTGGTAGTCAGTAGGAAGAATGTACAGAAAACTTTGCTCCCATAACTGTGTAGGTGACATCAGGCAGAACATAAGAATCCTCTGCCATCTTAAGGAACCCTTAACAACTTTGTGCACTGGTGGTCAGTGAAAATGTGTCCCTCTATATTGGTGGTCAGTGAAAATCTGCCGATTTATATTGGTGGACAGGGCTTCCTTACATTGATGGTCAGTAGGACAAACAACCCTTGTACAGGAAACATTGATCCCATAACTGTGCAGGCAGCAGAAGGCAGAATATGAGAATCTACTACAGCTCAAGGAACCCTTAACAACCTCTTACATTGGTGATGAGTGAAAGCATGCCCCTTTATATTGGTGGTCAGTGGGAGTTGAAAGGGCTCCATTACATTGGTGGTCAGTAGGAGGAATGACGCTTGAACAGGAAACATTAGTCCTGTAATTGTGCAGGCAGCATTAAGTAGAAGATGAAAATCCACTACAGCTCAAGGAACTTTAAACAACCTCATATATTGGTAATTAGTGAGAAAGTGTCCCTTTATAATGGTGGTCAGTGGAAGTGGAAAGGGCTCCATTACATTGGTGGTCAGTAGGATGAATGACCCTTTACAGAAAACATTGGTCCCGTAACTGTGCAGCCAGCATCAGGCAGAGAAGAATCCAGTACAGCTAAAGAAACCCTTAAAAACCTCATACATTGGTAATTAGTGAAAAAGTGCCCCTTTATAATGGTGGTCAGTAGGATTGGAAAGGGCTCCATTACATTGGTGATCAGTAGGAAGAATGACCCTCGTACAGGAAGCATTGGTCCCGTAACTGTGACAGGAGATGAGAATGATGCTTAAATGTAACCTACAAGCAGCTAAGGGAAACACAATAAATGTAGTCAATAGAAGCCAAGATCTGGATGTTGAGCTTCTTGGGTTGCGGGAGGAAGACATCCGATGGTAATTCATTGCAGGTACCCCTAAGGCATGTGCCCACCTCCCCCATTTCCATATCTTTAGAATCAACACAACTTTAACTCTGTAAGGATTGTCGCATGAGATTGGGGTCATTGGTAGTGATACCAATAAGCGTGGTTGACCTGGAGTAAATGGTGTTGTAGACAGCAAGGGAAAACTTACAGCTATAGTTGCAGGTACTGATAAAATACCGGTCGCACCTATAAGCTCCTGGTATAGACAGACGCGGTGTACTGCAACAGGAAGACATGCACATAGCTACCAACTGTCCTCATTTGGAGGCATTGTCCCTCTTTTGGAACCCCTTTGTCCCTCTTTCCTCCGCAGTTGTCCCTCCCTTTGACCTGATGTATAGACATCTTTGAAAAAGTGTTATATAAAACACTAAACCTTTCATCCAATGTCAAAATTATGATGTTTGTTACTTTGAATGGCCAGTGGAAGGAAAAAGTAGTGGTGGAAAAAAATAGCTAACCAATATTTTTTGTGTATGAATTCTTGGTGGGGGTGTGTCAGGGATGTTCTTTGTATCTCATACTTTGTGCTAAAAGGTCTCTCTTTTTAATCTCAGAATATTGAGAGGTGTGTATGTGTATATTTGGTGTAACCATGATCACCGTGAAAGAGGACTATATTCTATGTTCATTATAGACACCATAGACAGGAGATGAGAATTACCCATTGTAGCACGTCGTGATCTTAGTGATTCATTGGATCACTAGAAAGATCCACGTGCTTCTTTTCCAGTTATACGGAACAGCTTTTTTTGCTTATTCTTTTTTACTGTCTTTCTGTCTGTTTGTATACAACAATTAGACAGCAGAATTCTGGAGCCAGTCAATCTGGTCCGATTGCCAGCAGGCTAGCAGCCAAGGAAGATGCATCCATTGAAGTCAATACAAATGGCTGTCAACACTAATGACTTTAGGAGCTTTACTTACCTAGCTGCTGAAATTCACCTAAATCTCCCAAACAGGCTCAGAGCTAACATTTGTTTTCATGTGTGAAGACTATTTTCGCTGTTTATAGCAAATAATGTGAAACAGCCATTTCATTTACTAACCCGCTTTAAAAAAAAAAAAAACACCTAGATTCCTAGAATGCCAGGCAATCAGCTAAATACAAAGATGAAACACATCTAAGGGAGCTGCCTTACATTCCATCAGCTCCCATAGCCTGGTTGTGTGAGATACAGTAGTGTCCTCTCTCCACTTCCCAGTCTTATAAATGGAAAGGGACAAAGCAGTAGTAGACTGATAAGGTCATCCCTCTGCTTATTCCTCTTATCAGCATGTCTCTTGTCAACACATTTGCATGCAGCACACCTGATAAACTCCCAGTCCTACCCTCCCTCTACCAATCATGAATGCTGCTGTATAGGAGCCAATAACAGGAAAATTCAGTTAGTAGCACTAGTTGTAATTCCAAAAATATGCCTAATGATATATTTTTGGATACAAGTCATGAGCAAACTGGCCTGGGTTTGGTTTACTTGGACATTCACCAAACCAAGCCAGAAACCGTCCAAGCGAACCGAACCCAGGGCTGCCTGTGCCCTAGCAACCAATGAGGCCATTTGGGTTGCACAGCATTATTGGTTGCTAGGACACTAGTGGCTGGTCTACACAGCATCATTGGTTGCTTGGACGCTAGTGGCTGGTCTATACAGCATCATTGGTTGCTATGACCCTAGTGGCTGGCCTGCATAGCATCATTGATTGCTAGGATGCTAGTGGCTAGTCTGCACAGCATCATTGGTTGCTGTAACCCTAGTGGGTGGTCTGCACAGCATCATTGGTTGCTATGAACCTAGTGGCTGGTGTGCATAGCATCATTGGTTGCTAGGATGCTAAAGGCTGGTCTGCACAGCATCATTGGCTGCTGTGAACCTAGTGGCTGGTCTGCACAGCATTAATGCTTGCTAGGATGCTAGTGGCTGGTCTGCACAGGCTCATTGTTTGCTATGACCCTAGTGGCTGGTCTGCACAGCATCATTGGTTGCTATGAACCTAATGGCTGGTCTGTACAGCATTATTGGTTGCTATGAACCTAGTGGCTAGTCTGCATAGCATAGCATAATTGGTTGTTAGGACGCGAGTGGCTGGTCTACACAGCATCATTATTTGCTAGGACTCTAGTGGCTGGTCTGCAGAGCATCATTGGCTGCTAGGATGATAGCAGCTGGTCTACACAGCATCATTGGTTGCTAGGACTCTAGTGGCTGGTTTGTAGAGCATCATTGGTTGCTAGAATGATAGTGGCTGGTCTGCACAGGATCATTGGTTGCTAGGACACAGGTGGCTGCAGCATAACAACCAATGACATTATGGGGTCATCGGCATCTTTGGTTGTTGTGGTGTACCTACCTTTGTCCAATTAACCAATGATGCTGGGCGACTCAGCCATAAGTCAACTAATGACGCAATGTGAGTTGCACAGCATCATTGGTTGCTAGGACGATAGTGTCATTTGTTGTTACGACACAGATGGGTGCACCATAACAACCAATGATGCTGTGGGGCCGAAATACTTGCATCCTTGGCCCAGCTCCTATACTCATTATGCAAGTGTGAGCGTAAATCAGCATTTCAATGACATGATGACGTGAGATTGTAAGTCAGCATGTGAGGGGAAAGCTCTAGTAGTGGGTGTGAAGAGGACAGGTACATGAGCCGCTCCGGGCGTCTGTGTGTTTACCAAAAACCTGCTGTGATTGGTAGTAAACTTGCACCTGCAGGTTATCAACGTCACTATGATCTGTCAGTCAGGAAAGAGCCAAAAGCAGCTGTTCAAAGCTCTGAAAGAATGCAAACAATCCAAGGGAGGGACGGTGCAATGCTCTGCAGAGGGGCACAGGGCAAGAGCTTCTGTGGGGCGTACCTGTGCGTGGAGAGGTGCTGCACAGGTGTAATTCATAACTACACAAGCGATAAATAGCGCTTAATCACAAAATGCTTGCAGCTTCACATCTTTCCGATTCTTGTCGCTGACCTATACCTGAGTGCTGTGCTGCGAATTTCCAGCCCCCCCACCCATCCTTAATTAAAAAAACTGACACCATCAATGCAATCGTAATGGAGTTGTAAAGTCCTAGCATATCCTATCCTGTTATATAATTCCCAGTGTGCTTTGCACCTCTTTATTGCTGCTTGATGTGATGCAATCTGAATTTCTCAAAACTACGTATCCCATCATGCATTGCTTCCAGCGTCCATTGTTCAGACGTTGAGCTGTAGTTCAGAAGGCAGGCTCTGTGAGAGTGGTGACACCAGGAAGTGAGTGAAATTGCGTCAGTGCATTGAGGAAGTCCATCCTATGGGCATCTTTAATAAGTACGTTTACAAACTTCTAGATAGATATTGTTATTAGGAGTGGGATAGAACTTATGGAAATGCAATTGAGAAATACATATTTTTCTTTTTCACCATAAATACCCTTTTAATCCCTGATGAAGTGGGATCTGTTGGCTCAGAAACATATTGGCTATCAATTATTCACTGTGTTAATTTTCAACAATAAAGCATTGTGGGCTTTCAGATTGATTTTCTGGCTCTACGTAGCCTTCCCAGGGGGCAACTGTGAGGCCAGGGCTGCGTCACCAGTACCTATTAAAGGTGGGGTTTGAAAAAAAATGTAAGTTAAAGAAAAAAAATTTAATTGTGCAAATCACTAATGATGATTGATGTTTCCAGATGTCCAGGTAGAGCAGCATGCACCATGGACTTTTGTGTTGGAAAAGGTCTGCTTTAATGTACAGTGTGTGTAATACAGGGCTGGAGAAATTGACAGTTGGCTCCCAACTTTTGAGGCTTTCTCTAGTTGTTGTCACTGGAGCTGCCTTCTAAAAAAAATCCTGCTGGCTCCTAGATTGGACAGGCTGGCTCCATATTAATTTTTCCATCCCTGGTGTTATTGGCTGGAGGTGGAGTAAAGAATAATAATGATAATAATAATTCATATAGATAAACTCTACACAAAGCTGAAGGACCATGTCTGGACATCAAGGACCATTTCTGGTCACCGAAAATCCCAGGCCAGCTCCACAGCTGTCCAAGCCTCTTCCTAATCAGCCTGCCATTGTATGGTATTATTGCACGACAAGAGCCTTCCCTAATTGCCTGTGCTCACATGATCACACTGCAATCATTTTAAAGCCTTTATAAGATTTTAGAACGTCCAAACAATCAGACTTATTTGAGCCAGAAGAGTGTTCTTTCCTGCGACTGTTTATTTTTTTATAACTCTACTACCTTATAAAAGTTTTTAAAAAAGCAAGGCCTGGCTAAAAATAGTTTTCTTATAATACGATCTTAACTTTTAATGAGATTTTCTTTTCTGTTTATTTTATATTTCTCATCTAGCCATAAATTAACATATCTGCTGGGATCCCTTAATGGGCTCCAAGTGAATATTTCGACAGATCAGCATCTACGACAGGTTTAAGATGCGGCTGAGCTCGTGCTGGCCCATTATAACCTTTTAGAATAATTCATTTTGCTGCTCTAAGTAATCACGGATGGTGATCACATAATATGAAGTAGCTTCCAGATTGAAATATTGTCTTATTCTCATTATTATTAGCATGGCAGATAGCCAAGGAAACAGCATTTTCAGCGTCAGCAAAGGTTTCCTTTATCGTACACGGAAACCATAATGGTAGCCATTCAGAGGAACATTCATATGAAAAATCTGATCAGAGCATCAGATATCGCCAACAGAGACTTGACGAATGTCATTCAAAATTTAATTTGACTTTAACATTTGATTTCTGGAATAAATGGAATTTTGTGAATTAAAACCACATCATTATTACAATTTAATTCTTCCCAGAAAAAAATTCCATCCCGCTCTTTCCATGTTTTTTGTCTCTACAGTCTAAATCAATCGCCGATTAGACGCCATTTACTATTAGAAAATCGAACTAACATTCCAAAAAATCTTTTTTCTAATGAAATTCTACTGATGTATGGCCAGTTTAACCAAATTACATTTTGTTTGCTGCAACACTCGTTTTAATTAATGTTATTTTAATGTTTTTTACTTAATCTTTTTATTTTTATTTTAAATGTTATTTTATTTTAATTAAAATAAATATATATATATATACACAGATTATATTTAAATCAAATTTTTTTATTGATTTTCGACATAACACATATACGGAGGCAGTGGTAGTACGTGGCTACAGCATACGTCACAGAAATCGAGGTGTTACATATCAGCATTGAGATGATAAAAGTTTAATTTCCTAACTCAGTGAGAGGGGTCACTAATGGGGCGGTCTCGCTGATCTAATAGACCGAGTCCATGGTTAGGTTCACAGGAATACAGGGGGACCAAATGAAGTTACAGGGTTATAAGAAGGGAGCTGCGCTACAGTGAGTCGCCGCAACGCAGAAACACAACTTGCGTTATGGGGAAACATAAGAACTACTACAAACTTAAAAGACCTCGCCCCATGAGGGCGATTAGGTAGAAATGAGGGGAGAAGAAAAAGAAAAGGCAGGAGGGGATAGAAAGAGGGAGAAGAAGAAGGCTTACCAGGTTCAGTGTGGTCCCAGGCACTGGTGGATGATGTTCATTGCCAAGACAAAGAGTTAAAGTGGTAGTAGGCTGCAGTCAAATGATTGCGACTGGAGATATTGGAGCCATGGGTCTGTTCTACACATTTATATTTAATATAAAAGGAATTGATATACTTAAATATATATACATATATGTATATATACATATATATATTAGATATTCATAGAGGGGAATTAGTACTGATCTGCTCTTAGCAGCCACTTCCTGTCTACATGCACTTCAGAGATGGCTGCATGACATTTCTCACAGCGGTTTTCCTGATGTTGACAACAGAGGACCATGGCTGCATGATGTACTGTACAATGCCATGGCCGCTTGTTGTCTCCATTGGGGAAGCATGTGACAGGGTGACAATTCAGAGCCAGAGTGTTGTCACTCTATAACAGGAAGTGTCTGCAGAAGGACCTACATGGCAGGATCACTAGATATTATTTGAATGGAAGCTGCAGATTTTTAAAACATTGAAAATTATGTTCGAAACATTTTAAAGGCAAAGTCCACCCTTTGCAAACAATTAATCCACACACCCAAAAAAAAAGTGCATTTATTAAAAATGTTCAAGTTTGCCTGCAGAGCATTGCAACTGGGATTAGTGCATCCCAGGTGCAGTGAACAGGCTTCTGCAGACTCTTCTCCCATCCCCAGGTCCATATAGAGGTATTAAACTCTGCTATGGGGCTGGAGCAGGGGTGGACCCTCCAGCTGTTCTTTAACTACAAATCCCAAAATATCTCTGGGAGCAGTGGCGTCACAAAGGCGGTGAGGGGGATGAGGCCCGCACTCCCAGGGGTGACACCAAAATGACTGACAGTCCTTTTGATGTCACCCCCTCTAAAAAGTCAGGCACTTGGTCATGGACCGAGAGCCCGACAGTGTCAGGAGAGAGGAGGGGACCCGACGGCATACCTCATCCCGCCGGGTGAACGTCCCCTCCTCTCTCTGCCGGCGTCCATCACCAAGATGGCAGGCGTCAGGTAGATAGCCGCACGCACTCAGGGGCAAAAAAAAAAATGACCAGTAAAACATTCTTAATTCAGGACTATCCCTCGAAGCCAATGACACTTTAAGCATTAATCTGTTGGTCCCAAATATCACTGAACTAAACAATTTATCAAAGAGGCTCAGGGGATAGCTCAAATTTTAACTCAAATTCTGTGCAGACTGAGCTAAGCAATGAGCCAATCACATGCATAGGGAATTCTCTTCATAGAGTACTCTGGCCATCGTTATATATTTAAATATCTGTATTTAGCTAGTTACCTGGAGTTCAGATTTTGTGAACGCTAAATCACAAAAACAATTATGTCGCAAGTGGAGTTTTTCTTTAACCTCATTTAACTTAATCCAGTTTGTAATTGAATTTGTTTAGCGGCCTATTGAATAATCTTTCATGACCCAATCATGCCCCCCACCTTCCTGGGGGTAGAGGGATATTCATGGCTCCCGGGTATGGCTGTAGAGGGCACATAGTTCTCCCTCATCTGAGAATTTTATACCGCTTGTTCACGGATTGACAGGCCTGTGATCTTTGGCGGTGTATGAACTTTGATGTGGATCATGTGTCGGGGAGGGGAACGCACTATGAGGGACATGTGCTTCTCATATATAACATTAAGTCCAGGCCTGAAATTGGAACCTTATCGCCAAACAAAAGTCGAGAACACAATGTGGTTTCTGCTATAGAGATTTTGTGAGATTGCAAGATGTTGAAGGACTACAAGTCGCAGCATACATTGACAACTAACAAAATTCTGTCAGGCTACATGACGCTGTATGCGGAGTACATTAAATTGATTACAGCATCATAAACCATTGCCATGTTTATTTATTTATTCATTGTTTTATAAAATTGTGGTCCAACTTTTATTTCCATCCAGAGGTGTAACTAGGAACCTCAGGGCCCCGGCGCAAGAAGCCATGAAGGCCTCCTCCCGGCGTGCTGCGGAGCACTGGCCTGCTGGGAGCTGTAGTTCCAGGAGGCAATGTCGGGGGCCTCGGCGGTTACTGGGCTGGGCCCTCTTCTTCCTTTCCAGGCCCCTGGGGGTATAACAATGAAGGCAGCCTGGGACTTATAGTTCAACTACAACCAACATGCCTTCATTGTCCCTATACACCCCTCCACATCAAACAGGCAACTACAAGTCCCATCATGCCCTCATTGTCCTTGTACACCCCCACATATATATGACCCAGGGTACAACAAGTTCCAGCATGCAAGCCCCCTGCAGTAGTTCACTGGGTGATATGTGAGAGGTGTATAGGGACAGTGAGTGAGCCTTCTATCATACATGGAACTACAAGTCCCAGCTGAACTGCTGACTTGTAGTTTTCTAGTAATACAATGTCATTATAGAACGTGGAATAGAATAGAATATGGTCAGTTCCAAATTCAGCCATGTTCTGTTCCATGTTCTTTAATGGAAAGCACTTACCTCACATGTCACTGTCCTCTCAGCTGAAGGAAACTAAAGCAGGCTGCCTCTGCCTTTGCCGCTCCATCGGGCCCCCCCCCCCCCCGCTTGTTACTCCACTGCCGCGGTCCGGGCCCGTTCTTCCTTCCTGGGCCCCCCCAAGTGGCGGAACGCCAGGGCCCGGTCGCGCCGGCGACCGCTGCGACCCTGGTAGTTCCGCCACTGTTTCCATCTCATTGAAGCAGATCTTCTCCAGCCTTTTTCATCCACATCCTGTCTACATGTATTCACTCCAGTGTCTGCTGCACATCATTGCCCTAAATCGGCTTCTGATAGTGACAACGGTAGACCATGCCAGCTCAAGTGTGCCATCAGGGGAGCATAGGTCAACATATGACTAAGGAATTAAAGATGACCTGTCTTCCAGACTGCATGGCCACCACATCAATACCAATGAAACACCGGTAGATAGACCGGTTGACCACCTTCAAGAACCTTGCAACCCCATAAGCTTCTATGACTCCTGTAAGGGCAGGACCCAATTGCCATGAAATTCTTTAAAAGTGGAGGGTGGGTTGGACAATTCCCAACGTCATCCATCCTTTGATTAAGGACTACTTCACTCTTCCTCCATCCTTAAAGCCCCTCCTGATACCTTTCAGCTCCACCATTCAGATAAGCACCACCTATCTATATATTCCAAATATAGATATTCTTCCAAAACAGGATAACCCCTCAGTTTGCCAAAGTCCTTCAAATCTGGTCATGTAGACCCTGTATCTATTCTTCTGGCCCTTTTGTTCCCGGGCCTATATGAAAAGTTTTTGGGAAACAGTTGTCACCACATAACACTAAATGCCATAACAAGAACCTTCATGGCAGGTAAACCAGAAATTATTTAGGGCCCCACTAACACATGTCTTTTGTGTATTGCCATATGTTGGGCTATGGCAGCTCAGGTAGGATGCACCTCAACGTACAAAATAATGCATCCGCACTATTTCTGGGAACGCGGTGGGGGGAATTTATCAAAACTGCAGCAATTGCCCATGGCAACCAGTCAGCTTCTCTCTTCAGTTTGCTCAGTTAAGCTTTGAAAATTAAAGATAGAAGCTGATTGGTTGACATGGGTAACTGCTCCAGATTCTATCTGCTCCAGTTTTGATGAATTTCCCTCAATGTACCATAATGTACAGAAAATTCACTTCCTATAGTGCAGGTGCCTTTGGTTTTACTGTGTATATCTGGGTTGAGGTGCCAATAAGAATGAATGGCAATGCACGGCAACACACATCAATGTCCATGGTTGTCCGCATGTCTCCTGGTCGGCTGCGGTTGGGGTGAATGATTGAGTGAACAGGTTAGAGGCTTCTGTCCCTCCACCATTAAGCCAGCTTCAGCCTCTTCCTCTCCCTTTACTGTTCACATAAACTAGCAAGGACGGGAGTGCTTTTGTAGATCAATCAATTTATTTTTGTTAAGACGTTTAAGCTGTTACCATCACACAGTAATTTGTAGAATGCTGGTGTATCCTAACCTTGGTTTAGTTCACACATTTCTGAAATGTGGAAATGTTTTAGGACATATTTGAATGGCAGTTCACTTAAAAGCATCTGACTGGTCAGTATATAGATGTGATTCTGTGGCCCCATTGTGTCAGTCATCAGTTTTGTAATATCAACACTGGGAAAGTGACAGGCCAATTAGTCAGAAGTCTATTTACTAAACATCTGTAATTACTTGACAAATAATCTGAGCTGATGATCTGCATTCCTGCCCACCCATGTTATAATGACTTTTTTTTTCTGTGGCATCAATGAGTTCCTAAATTATTATTGAAGAGGAACTTTACCCACCAATTTAATGTCTTCCAAATTAATTACTTTAAAGAAATGCCAACTTTCTTATATCAGTTCTCAACTGAATTTTAAAGCCCTCAAATGGCTGGTGTCATAGCTGACCACACCATGGCAACAGCATTCCAAGAAGAGGCTAAGATGGCACCTTCCTTGGCTGCAAGGGATAGGAGGTTGTAGTTCTGATTTAATATCTTATCTCCTTTGTAAGACATATGTAAAGGGAAGCTGTTATCCAGTTATAATTTACACAATGTTAGAACAGTCCAACCAGAACCGATATTACTGGAGATTAAACCACTTGATAGTTCCTTATGAGCATCTGGCTGTGCACCCCTGCGGTGACCATAGGAGACTCCAACTGTATGTGTTGTACTTTGTTTTTATTTATATTACGAAGAATAGAACAGGAGAAGCTGGAGAACACGAAGTTGGGGGCAAACACTCAATACTACCAGGTGGACAGGAACAGAGTTAGGAATTACAACAGGAAGATCTGGCTGTTGAAGTATACAAGAAATATAAGAAGCCGGGAGATGACTAAGCATAGAGCTCTCCACCTAGGACCCTAAGTATTACTTTTGTGTGGGGTGGCCCTTTATTAGCTTCCTAACAATTTTGGAGTTCAGGAATACAGATAATCTTACTCTTCCCATTTCAATATATCGTCAGTGACGTGGCAGACAAAGTGACAAGTAGATTAATGACTCTACCAAATTATAGAGTGAGTTTGGCTTTTCAGGTTAGGCAATATGGCATTTCAATAAGTTCAGAACTGTATTGTTTTTAAACATCAAAGCTCACGCTCACTAGTAGACGATGGACCATGTGGAAGCTGACCTGTTTGGAAATTTGTCTTTCCCTTACAGGGAAGCAACCAGCTTTGGACACTGAGCTGAAGAAGTCTCATTTAAAGGATCAGTCCATCCAAAAGCGATATTTTGGTCGGACTGGTGGAACGATTTAACCCCCTGATCTCTCTTTGATGTAGTTTCAAACACTATTCTTGGCCAAGTGAAGGCATTAAATGTTCTAATCTACCTTAGTGCCCCCCCCCCCCCCCCCCCACTCTCTGTTCGATTTTTCTGTGAGAACTC
>NW_017306364.1:906170-933494 GCF_000935625.1 Nanorana parkeri
CCCTCTGTCCCCCCCCCCCCCCCACACTTTCACTTTAAATGTTCTGTAATATAACATTAAGAAATCCAACAAGGACAGTAGAGTATTCTACTTTCCCTGGAATCTTAAGGACCACTTGCACCCCCAAGAATGTAATAAACTCCCCAGCATGTATCAAACGTAATGCATGAAAAAATGAACTGTGTTATGACTCTAGAGTGAAAAGCAATACTACTGCTGATTACAACTCAGCAGATATCTGTATGCTGATCTGTTAGTAAGTCCTAGAGTGCTGGTTATGTGATGTATTATAACTGTGAGAAAAACAGTAGGAATGCCGCACCGATGATCATGGGGGTCCAAAGAAGATTTGAATTAGTTTATGTTAGAATGGACTAAAACAGCCAACATGTTTCAGAGGTTAAGGAACTTGTCTTTGCTAAGCGACGTGATGCTACTGTTCATGATTGAACAACATTTCAGTAATATCCTGCTGAGTCCATTCACTTCAATGTTATACATTAAAGAGAATATATATACAATTAATTGTAGGCCCTCCTTACCAGTGGCGTCACAAGGGGGGTGCGGCCCGCACCCGGGTGTCACCATTGGAGGGGTGACACCAAATGACTGACAGTCATTTGATGTCACCCCTCCAATGGTGACACCCGGGTGTTTTGATGTCACCCACTATGAAAAGTCGGGCACTCGGTCACGGACTGAGAGCCCAACAGTGTCAGGAGAGAGAAGGGGACCCGGCGGCATACCTCATCCCGCCGGGTGAACGTCCCCTCCTCTCTCATCAGTAAGATGGCCACCGGCAGGCGTCAATTATGCACGATGATGTCACAGCTGGGTGTCACCCGGTCTCCGCTCCGGGTGCCACCCAGCATCAGGACGCCTCTGCTCCTTACCGTTGTGTCTTGAATTGTATTGTAACTATAATGTCTTCCCTATGTTGTAAAGCGCTATAAAGCACTATATAAATCCTGTATAATATTAATAATAATACAACACTGAAGCCCTATCTTGGTAATGTTCTCTATTGCATGTACCCTGACCAGCCCTGGTGAAGGAGAACCTAAACTCCTTGATCATTGGTGTGAAGCTCTTCCTGCTTTTCTCTTCACACTTGAAGGTGATTTACTACATGTGAGCAGCCTCTCCAAAACTAGCCAGGCTCTTGATTAAATGGGCCATTCACAATACAGGATGTTATTAACAGATGATCTATCACCTCTTGTACATGTACTCAGGATGTGATTTTTCATGTCAGTTCATGGTTGTATCAGATTTGAATGGCGCTGGCCATTCATAGAGGACAACAATCAAAAAAGCGGGTTCAGGGTACAACTACACATGGCACCAAACCTTCCAGAAGCAAACCTTCAATACTTGGAACTGGAAATCAGAGACATCTGCCAGTTCTGCACTTTGGAACTATCTCTAAAACTTTTTTTTTTAAGACGTTTGTACTACATTGTGATTCGCTATGCATTTCTCTGTATGGGCCCACTACTCTAAATAGTAGCAGTGTAGCAGCATGTGATTCCATATGACATGCATTCTACATATTCCTGACATTGTTGCAAGTTACTCATACTGCAACCACATCTGTAACAATCCCCCTCCGATGTTCTTACTAACTACTTCTGACTTGTCAGCCACGAAGGGTCACTGCACATGAGGAAACACTCAGAACTGTATATATATATATTGAATATTCCAATTACACTGCCTAATTGATATAGGGGAATTAACAACAAGTGCCTTTCATTAATAATAGACAATCTGGACACAAAACACCTGATCATTACAGCCACAGAAAGTGTACTTGATAGCATTTTGTATATTTTAGGAGAGGTCACTTTACCGTTATATATGGCCATAAATGCCCCGGTGAGGTGGGCAATCCATTCTAGACAGATATTGAGTTTCCTCCGAATCTAAACATTCTATCAGTTTGCCTTTTTTTTTTATAAACAGCCACATCTTATGGAGTTATAGTGATTGATACATGATCTGTAAGGGAATTCTGTTGTTTATAATACCAAACATGCCATACTTTATCACTGAGCATGTGTAGGATGATGGAAAGTGCTGTGTACAAGAACATGTTTAACTGCAGAGATTGCTTAAACGGAAACATATACTCTCACTAAGAGCAAATTTTGAGCTATTCTTGTTGTCTTTATACTTTAAAACGTATGTCAAGGCAACATAAAAAGAAACATATTTAGTACCTCTCTGGATTGCATGCACATTTCCCCATGTTTTATCACTTTAAGCACCCTGCAAGTACAGAATAATACCCATCGATGTGCCCAGGGCCATATTGGTGGCGGATGTCGCCCAAGGTGGAAAATGTTGACGCCCACCATTGTCACTTCAAAGGGGAGTGGACCTGATGTAGAACTAACAATCCACCTTCACCCATCAGGTTCTGCCCCAAAATATTCTATGATATCAATGTTAAGTATTGGGACTCTAAGCCCGCTAGTGGCGATAGAATTCGTTGACTGCTGTCTACTGTCAATCACAAGAGAGGCAGACCTGAAGGGGAACTATGTTTGCCTGAGGAATGAACCTGATTGTGTACCAAAATGTTGCTCTACGCACTGAAACCTTTTCTGTCAGGCTAATAAAGAGGACTTGGCGTGTAGGACTTTCAGAGTGCCAGTGTGCCCTTTATTGCTTGATGGGGAACTAGTCTTTCAGCATCACCCATCAGGCTCTGCCCACTGTCAATCTAAGTGGAGGTGGACCTGATGGGCAACTAGTGCCACAGCATAATACATCAGGTTCAGCCTACCCAATGGCTCAACTTTAGAAGGCAAACAGGTGGACCTGAAAGAAAACAATCAGCCATCCAGTTACTGAAGAGGCTTGGCCCTGTTCCTGCTTGTGTGACAGGCGCAGCGATCAGTCAGGAAGCTCAGTAATGCTGGTAATGCTGACAAGCTCACAAGATTTCTGCAAGATCAAGACTTACTATTTGTACATATATAACAAAACACTTTCAATGGTATATATAGCAGACCAAAAGAAAGCAAATAAGAGAAGTTCATAGTTATGGTTCACATACAATTTAAATTCAACAATGCTTTGCCTTTGCAAGGCAAAACACTTCACTTCAAGTTCAACCAAATACTGGCTCACCCAGTAGCTTATGGGCCACACAACTGGACTCCTCCCCCTTTCCCATGTGACAGCACTGAGTGCCTGAAAGACCAGTGATGAAGCACCAGCACTGACACATGGAAGGAAGAGGAGTGAGTCAGGTGTACCCCACACCCAGAAGGAGGGGCTATTTCTCTTCACTCTTGTTGGTCTGCCAGAAAGGCACTCAGCTCCTATGTTCTGTTGTGGACTATCACCACACAGCATTTCTCAGGACTGAGTGGTGTCAGCCCTGTTCAGTTGTCGTTTGCCAAACTACTCAAATCCTGAGTAGTTTGCAAGTATGCAACTTGCCATTAACCAAGCAAAACCGAAATATCAGATTTAAGTCAAGATGGCCTTTACAGACAGAACGATGTGAAAACCAAAATCCTTGAAAAGCTGCTTTCACACAAACTGCCATAATGCATTCTGGGATTAAGTGAACTATCTAGGTATTGTAAGCAAGAGGCAGGAGGTGGGTCAATCAGCTGTGATTGTCCAGTGACTTTGTGTGGTCAAGTCTTCTGTTACATAGAGTTAAGCCACGCATAGGGTTTTAGCAAAAATAACTCTACAGTCACATAGCATACACACGAATTCATCTCCATTTTAATCATGTGCAGCATCTGCATCCATTTGAATTAAAGGTGCAGCCCTAGGCCTCTGGACCCCCAGCAACGTAGGTTATTAAGAATGGAAATACATACAATAAGCACAGGTGGCCAATGACATATGTACCACCATCTGTGCACTAATGAAGATGCAATGAAGACGTTCCTGTAGATAGGCGGGGTGAGGGGAAAGGATATTGGAAACCACTGCTCTAAAAAAGTCATTTGCCAGTATTTATTATCATGCTGAGTGTGGAAAAAGAGCAGCTTGATTATTGGAAAACTGTCCTTTTCTCTCACGGCAAATTAGTCTTCTTTATTATGAGGCTCAATCACTAAAAGACAGTCTCTCGAGCTGCTATGCCCTCCTCCTAATTGGAAGGTCATTTAATTCTTACAAAGAATCATTTGTAGGTCTTGCAGCTGTGCCTTGGCTTGCAATAGGCTTGTCTTTTTTAGTTTTCATATTGTTTCACTTTGGAGTTGCATAGATTAGAGTGAATATGGCCAAACGTTTGTGGACATCTGATCATCACACCTACATAAGCTTATTGGATATCCCTTTCCAAAACCATGGGCAGCTATAACAACCTCCACCCTTTCTATGAAGGCTTTCCCCAAGATTTTGGAGTTTGTCTGTTGGGATTTGTGCCCATTCCGCCAAAAGAGCATTTGTGAGGTCAGATACTGATGTTTGATGGGAAGATCTGGCTTGAAATGGGCTTTCCATTCCATGCCAAAGATGTTCAGTAAGGTTAAAGTCAGGGCTCTGTGCAGAACACTCACGTTCCTCCACACCAAACTTGTCAAGCCATGTTGTGCTGGAACAGAAAAGGGCCTTCTCCACACTGATGCCACAATTGCCTAAATGTATTTGTATGTTGTAGCATTAACAGTTCCTGAAGCACACATTGAGTTCTCAATTTTTTGGGCCTCCAGTGGTGAGATCTTCCAGCTGAAAATCCTACTTCAACCATTACCCTAATATACAGTAAATATACAGTAATTATCCAGTGCAGTTTTAATCTGATTGGCTGCTATAAGGTAACACAGTAGACACTAATGGAGATGAAAGCAAAACAAAAATGGCAGTTGCTCCAATCAATTTATAACTAGCTTTTTAAAGCAAGGTGCACATGGACACACTGGATGTCTTTAGCTCCCATTTAGCTGTGCTGGTCTTCTGGGGTGTCCCTGTACCTTTAAAGAGAAGTGGACGTACCCCGAGGGAAACCTGTATTCAACAAAGATCTGTTTTTTTTCGCAAATTGTTGAACCAGTGTAGAATATTGCTTTTTGCTGGCTTCAGAAATTTGTGTATTGTTTGGTTCTTATGAAACTCATTTTGGTCCATGGTACCCATTGATTTTTTGCTCAGTTGTCCTTAAACCCTAAGCTGGATGTAGCATGGTTTGGGCAGCAGTAAGGAAAGACCTTCCAGCTCAATAGGACAATTTTACCTTTATTATTTTTGTATTTTATGACCTTCCTCACAAAGGCCACCAAGGTCTCACTGGAGTGCCACATAGACTGCCACTATATGCCCTAGTCAATGAAGACTAAAAAACAGCACCAGGTGATTGTCTCCAGAGTCCAAAGGTTTTTTGGACTCTGGAGACAATCACCTGGCATTTTTTTTAGTCTTTATTACCATGGAATCCTCATTCTGGAAGGCCTTTGGAAGGCCCCCTGTTTTCTAAATGGCTGCTGGAACCGAGCCATCAGGCCCAAAGATTGCTCCTAGTCGACTAGAGGAAGTTCATGATGCACTGTCTCATCTTCATTCACTCTTAAATGCCATAGAACTATGTAACCTATTTGAATTCAAGTGATAACTTGTGTTTATTTGTCTTTTCAGCTGTTGGCGGGTGCAGAGGACTGCCCGATAGGACAATACACCACAGGTGGAGAGTGCTGCAGAACCTGCGGAGCTGGAGAGGGTGTCGTACAGGAATGTGGGGTGAATCAGACTGTCTGTGAACCCTGTCTGGACAGTAAGTAGCCTCAATCTAATTGTCTGCTTGTTAGCAGATTTACAGATACAACAGCTGCCTTTTGGGATTGGAATATAAATGACACATGACATTTTAACATCATCTCCTACCATTATAGCTGAGGGAAAAGCCATCATGCAATGAGACTGATTTGTAATGATTCAGATGAATACACTTTATTTAGTTTCAGCCATTCTCTAGGCTTTTAGAGTGTTGGAGATGTTCTATTATTAATTTGAATGGTACTATCTGCTGCCTAAGTTGAGTACTGTCTTGGAGTTCAGTTAGGTCTCAAAGGCTTGATAGGACCCACGTTATACCCTTTACCTTTTAATGGAGATCTGGAATGCACCACCTTAATGCTTGCAACATCTGACCAAACATCTTAGCAAAGCTACCCTGCAGAAGAAATGTAATGTCATATACCCTAGCACAGGGGTAGGGATGTTTTAGCACTCCGGCTGTTGTGGAACTACAAGTCCATGGGCATTGCAAGGCATGTTAAGATTCTGACAGCCACAGGCATGACTCCCAGATACATGATGGGAATTGTTGTTTCACCACAGCTGGGGTAGCCAACCCCCTGCCCTAGCAAAGGAAAGTGTGCTTCTGGTTCTTAAAGTTCATGCACATTACTTCCTCTTTACAACATGTTATTAATAACTAGTGACTATTGAGTAAGATCTAACTGCATTCATCTCTACTTTTTCCTACTGCTTGAAACTGGCAGTTGTTAGAAAGGTTAATCATTTGACTACACCAGAGCATTTCTTTTCTTTGCGTCTAAAGACAGTAGAAAATAAAATAGTTCTCCTTTGCCTATAGCAGTCAGTTAGATTGTAGCTGCTATTTTCCCTTTACTATGGGAAACGGGCACATCTTTCTTGTGTATTATGGTGGATACTAGTTAATTTGTTGCCCAAGGACACAAATATCTGTATAGACTTTTTCCACTGCAACTGAGCATCTCCATATAGATTTCCTCCTGCGCAATGTCGCTGTTTTGGGTTTATAAAGCATTAGTACACTTAGTTTCCATGCCCTGCTGGTTCAAAAATCCATTGACGTGAGTCTTTGTCTGCTCTTAATATTCCCTCTTTCATTTGTCTGTTTTTGATAACTCTAGTAATTGTTTTATTTTCTGCTTTCAATAAAATGTAATATTGCGGTCCTTCTGCACTAAAGGGGTTAAGCCGGCAGCTGCGCCCTAGGCCCGGGCACGTCTCTGCCCTCCTCGGGGGAGCCTCACTTTATGTCCTTCAAATCAAAATCTGGATTCCATCTGCTATAATATAAACCTCGTTACTTCAAAATCAATGGCATCTTCCCCACCTCATGCTGTGCCCTTGACGGTGACCTTGGGGAGGGAGATAATGTTCCCTGTCATAGGCAGCCTGTGATAAGCATTTCATAATGAGGCAGATGAGAAGAGTGGAGATTAGACAGTACGTGGAATTTACTGTTACTGTAGGTAATATAAGTACAATTTTAAATCAAGTAAAAAATTAGGCAGCATTGTGGTTCAAAAGCTAAAGTCTATCGCCAATCAGATTTATTTATATTTGGATAGAGGAACAAATAGAATCCCTTCCTTGCCAAAGGTTCTAACCCTTCCCCACTATAGTCAAAACAAAGAAATGTTTTTGGCATGGGACATTGCTGGAGAGCAGAGGGCTGGTCGTGGGACAGCGCTGAAGAGCAGAAGACTGGTCATGGCACAGTGCTGGAGAGCAGAGGGCTGGTCGTAGGACAGCGCTGGATAGCAGAGGACTGGTCGTGGGACAGTGGTGGAGAGCAGAAGGCTGGTCCTGGGACAGCACTGGAGAGCAGAGGACTAGTCATGGGACAGAGATGTAGAGTAGAGGACTAGTCATGGGATGGTGCTGGAGAGCAGAGGACTGGTCAGGGGACAGCTCTAAAGAGAGGAGGACTGATCATGGGACAGCTCTAGAGTGCAGAGGACTAGTTGTAGGACAGCACTTGAGAGTGGGGGACTGGTCATGGGACAGCGCTGGAGAGCAGGGTTGTAGGACAGTACTGGAGAGTGGTGGACTGGTCATGGGACAGCGCTGGAGAGCCGGGCACTGGTTGTAGGACAGTACTGGAGAGTGGAGGACTGGTCATGGGACATTTCTAGAGAGCAGGGGACTGGTTGTAGGACTGTACTGGAGAGCGGAGGACTGGTCATGGGACAGCTGTGGAGAGCAGAGGACTAGTCATGGTACAGCCCTGAAGAGTGGAGGACTGGTCATGGGACAGGCCTGGAGAGCAGAGGACTGGTCATGGGATAACGCAGGAGAGCGGATGACTGGTGAGTGACTATTACTTTGTGCTAGCCCATCCACAGAAAAAAAATGAGCAATATTTTCTTCATTGGGAGCAGGAGGAGGTGGAAGTCATTTTAATTATTTTAATGTGCCCAGAGGCTTTAAAGCTGAAGTTTAATCTCCTTATATTTTTCCTCCCCCATCCCCCCATTCCCCCTCCTCAACATGCCAATAAAACGGTTTGTGTTTAATTAAATACCAGTGACTGGCACGCTCTTGGGAGGAGTTGTAGAAATATCAAAATGCCTTGCCCTATTCAATGCCCACATGTGATGCTGAGCCTCCATGACTGAAAGAACAGAAATCCAATGAATGAAAGGGGTAGGCCAGGGAGTGTGTAGGGAGGAAAGTACTAGATAATGCTGGACATTCTCTAAGCAGAAAATTAAGCGGGCTTTGTATGACTTGCTGCAGCTTCTAATGCACATTGTGAAATACTGCGCAGTGAAATCAGAGTAAGCAATTTCTTCAGGATAGGGTCTGTACAACTGTGCAAAAGCAAAGGCTGAAGTTTAGCATTAAAATGCTTCAACCTTTGCCCATCTGCTTGATTCAGCTCAGAATAAATACAGATTTCTGGTATTTTCTAAGTTGAATAATCATTTTAAGACTTTTGAAGGAATAAATGAGTGAGCAAATGAGGGCATCTATCCATTTCCTTGAAGTTCATTCTTTACATGTAGGACCACCATGTGGGACCTACAAAGATCTGGACGCCTCTGGGGATGGCACCTTAACTATTTTCTATGGAACCACTACACTAGATCATTTTTCAGACCTCTACAGCCCTCAAATCAAATTAAAGGTGACCTGAAACTTAACTAAAATCAATGAGCGCACGCAAGAAGAGCTTTGATAAGACCCCGAGGCCCTGTCTCTGCTTTGATGTGTGAGGATGTATATATATCAGGCAAAGAGCTACTTTTATTGGCTGCTATGCAACTACAATTTACACAATGGTTTGAAAGCTTAGCACCTTTCCTCTTCACTGTTAATAGAGGAGACTCTGCCTTGGAGCCTCATCAGAGGCTGGGTCGGCTTCTGAACTTACTTTGATCTGAGGCCTGAAGGGAAAGGATGCAATCTGGATCTATTTGGTACCCTGGTCACACTCTCTTTAGACCTATTGTTTTATTGTATGACCATTATTTAATAACTAGTGTACCCTCTGCTGTGAATTATCAAACTATTAGGATTTACAGAGAACCACATGAAAGCACAAGGCTGAAGACTGAAAGCCTTTAAAAAGATCAGTTAATACCACCATGAAAATTGAAAATGGCCAAGTAGAAGAAGATAATAAATACTTGCCTTTACTACCTGTGACATAGACTGCTCCCTTGATGAGATATCTTCCTATGAAGTCTGTTCAGAAATGACACTTCTGGAAGTGTCAACCTCCTGGTCCCACATCACTATAGGACATAGTATATTACATGAAGGTCGGCAGGAGAAACCACTGATCTTTGGTGAACTAATGGAAGCAGATACACAAGACAATACAACCCTTGCCAACCATAGTTACATATAGGTACATTGTAGATAAAGTTGGAAAAGCCACAGCTTCATCCAGTCCAACATACAGTATGTATACATGGGTATCGTTTTTTTTTACATTATTATTATGATGATTATTATGATGATTAATTATACATATCCTTGTATATCGTGCTCAGCAAGGAAGACATCTAGAAGCTTTTTGAACATGTCAATACTTTCATACCACCACCTGGGCAAGGGAGTTCCACATTTCTGGTTCTTAGACCATAAAGAACCCTCTACACATTTTCAAAATAAACCTCTTTTTCCTTCATCCTCCAATTGTGGCTATGCATCCTCGTTAAAGCCCTAAGGTTAAACAAGTTGTTATTGGCTTTGCAGTCACCATTGATTAAAGATGGCCATACAATATATTGTTATTGATCATACATAAATCTCTTTGGTTTTACCATCTGATTTTGAAATTAACCCCTTCGTGACTGACGACGTACAGTGTACGTCGCCAGCATCGGGGCTGTTTAAATTACTCGATCGGAAAAAACACATTCACTGTTAGAATTGTGTTAGAGAAAAAGTTTCCATACTTTCCATACTTTTTCCATCCAAAAATTTTTTTTTTCAAACAAAATTCTACTGGAGTATGGCCAGCTTATCTCTGAATCATCTCTGACATTTTCTTATAGCACCCCTGTCACGAGAGGACCACAGGGGCTACCATTGGTGAACTCCTCAAAATGCTACTTGACTGGCTCTTATGCTGACCCTCAACTGGGGGGATTTATCAAAACTGGAGTAGACAGAATCTGAAACAGTTGTCCATAGTAACCAGCTTTTCTTTTCAAGTTTGTTCAGTTAAGCTTTGAAAATTAAAAAGAGAAGCTGATTAGTTGTAAAAACACTGTGCAATGTTACCGTATGAACCACAAGTCCTCATCTGCATATACATCCAGATTAGTGACTAAAGAATTAAACTAAAATGGTCAACATGATACAAAGGCAACTGACTTTTTCGGATGAAGAGTTCAGCAATGGCAGTATCCAATTTTCTTTCAAAATAAGTTTCCTTTAAAGCAAAACTCCAGCTTTAACCCTTTGTCTCCTGCTCCCACTAGCCCTTTAAGGGGTTTTTAACATCGGGAGGCAGGCTTCCTGATCACGTGGCCACTGCGATTGGCTGTCACAGCAGTCACATGATGAGGAGCCCATCTCAATGACGCCCAATCATTAACAGTGGCCAGGAGCTGTTTGTTAAAGCTCAGTCACTCTGCAGGGAGCACGCAAGTTAGCACGCTCTCAGTACAAAACAGTGGGCTGGCTGGATCATATAGACATCCAACTAACATTCAAGCCCACCTGCCTTGCTGACACATATGTATGTGTGGGGAAGTTGTTAATGGACTCCTCCCAAACCCCTAAGCCCCTCATCCTCGCACATTTTCCTTTTTTAATTGAAAGTATACATACCATTTTTCCAAGTGTCCGGTGGCATCATGGGCACTTCCTTTTTTACTCCAATCCTTGCTCCTGCACTGAATGGCGCTCTCATAATGACGTGTCACCGCTATTCAGTGCAGCAGTACTGTCCCAGGCAAATGTGAGGACGCACCCCATCGGATATGTCCATGACAGCCTTGGCTCTCAGCAAATGGGTTTAACAACAATGGCTATCATTCAGCCTAAAAGAGAAGACAGTATTGGATTAAAGGTGAATATTGCAGCAAAAGCTGTTTTTTTATGTTAACAAGTGCTAAGCTAAATATTTTAAACTTTTTAACAGAAACTGAAGTTCTACTCTAAAACATCTGCTTGCTCTTATTTGCCACACCTTTTCCTTGAGCAATCAATGTTTTAACAATGTATTCTTATATCTTGGACCAGAGAAGGACCGTAATTTCACTGTCATAAACTGGGAGAGCTGATTAGATAGCAGTGAGTTACCAGCTCTCTTGTACAATAGTCATTAAGCTCACCACTTAGCCTTTGTAGACTAGCACAAACCACAATGTGCCCTAAGGGTACTCATCAAAACTGCCTAGTAACATGGTAACCTTAAAGACAACATGTGCTTCCAAACGTAACACTTACAGGATGCCATCCATAATATATGCAGCCTTAATCTCCATTTTACACTGCATTGGCTAGCGTAATCCCCATTGTTTCCAGCCAGCCACCACCCCTCTCATTACCAGTTATGGCAAGAAGACAGAGACCAGCAGAACCTTCTCGCTATAGGAATCTGTCCAAAAGCCTCACTTACATGACTCACAAGCTAGCTATTAAATTGAAGAGCTTAATGGGAGAAGTTAACGAGGCAAATTACTTTTAATGCCAGTGAAACTAAAAGTATTAAACTATAAACATTAAGTATACAGTTCCTCCCTGAAGACGGTCTGGAGATGCTCAGAAATCAGCTAGATCCAAATCCTGCTGGGGATTTCAATAAAATTTCCATCTAAATTGAAGGATGAATGTTGTTTATACAGAGGTGTATTTGAGATGTCAGTCTTCCAGCACTCGCTTGACAGGAGTCTACTCAGGCATCTTGTCAGTGTCTAAATGCTAGATTACTTAGACATTGAGCAGTCTCATCTGCTTCACCTTCATGTATTCCTCAACTGATTTAAGGTTATGGCCTAAAGATACCTCATAGGGGTGATTTCCCCCTGATCCAGGCCATAATGGTCAGACTGGGAAGTGATTATGTGTCTTTGGGTCACCCCTAATATGTGCAGAGACCCCTGGGTCATCTGATCTTAAGGAAAGAATACATTTTCCTCTCTGATGAAAGTTGTTACACAGAGCTAAGGCTGCCATCAAGAGTGTTATAACGCGTGGCCCATGCTATTATGCATGTCTACTTCACGATGCTCTAACACAGTGTTTCACAATCTTTTTGCAGTCACGGTTCCCTTGAAAAGTATGCAGAATTTTAAGGTACCCCAGTCTAAAATGTAAAAAATATGTGTGGCCCCTCCAAAATCCAAAGTAGACCTTTATCTGTGATAGAACGCAAAAAAGTATGGAGTCCCCCCTAAACATCACAGTTCCCTCTTCAAATCAGGAGCCCCCCTTCACATTAGAAGCTTCCTTTCTTTCACATCATATGCCCCCTCTCACACTAGGAGCCTACCTTCACATCAGACGTTCATTGTGGCACATCGAGAACCATAGCTGTGGCAGCATGGCAGAGAGCTGAAGACAGAGCAGGCCTGGAAGAAGGCAAACTTCCATCCCTTTCTGGATGGATCTCACTCTCCCTGGATTAGCAGAATGAATTTCCATGGTGCTGGCGGCCAGCCTGTTTGCACAATATAAAGGCATTGTACTGTGCGAAAATTTCAAGGCACCCCTGAGGAAACCAGATTGCACCCTGGTTGAGAAAGGCTGCTTTATGACCAGAGGTCATCAATGTCCAGGCAAATTTTTTTTTACATACTATTCAGACCACCATCCAATCATGGCATAAAACATAAGTTCGAACACTTAATACAAAATAACAACCAATGTGAAGCAGGCACTAAATGTTCTGTAGAGTTACAACATTTTCAGACCTCTCCATATCCGTTATATGGGCCAATTTGATGACCTCACACCACAGTAAGGATAATATAGAAGTAATGAGAATGATGAAAGAAAAATGGTCAGGTCAAAGATGGGGAATGCAAGAGAAAGGAACATATGGAGGGGTAGCGTCCCATGGTGTAAGAAGACCATATGCGGTGGCAGTATGGTGTCCACTCCCTGGGTTGATACAGATGCCCCGGGTCTCAATCCACAACATTACTGCTTTTACAATCTGTCTGTGAAGATTCTCATTCATCCAGGTCATGGTATATCTGTAAAGTCCAGTTGCCTTGACTTATATGCTTTTACAGATATGCTTTTACAATCAAGAGTCATAGGCCATGGTTTCTCCCACCCTAAGAGGAGGAAAGGTCTTTAAAAGCCAGAAATCCTATAAAGACTGTCCAAGGGCCCCATAGCGAAGTGCATTGGTCCTTTGTGTCATCTGTCAAGTTCTCCATCCTCAGTCCTTGTACCCAATCTTGCCAAGACCAAATTTAACAGCTTCTATATCTGACACATAACGTGAGAACAACCCTATGACTAATTTTCCAAATAAATAGTTTTTACATATTTTATAGACACATAAAACTTTTCATTGGCATTGTTTTCTAATGAAATTCCTGTTCCTGAATACGCTGATGGGAAAGGCCAAAACAAAATATTTTTTTGTTATTTTATATAACAGTTTTTTTCCAATCAAACTTTTTAACTGTTTTTAAATTAAGTGTATGTAAAGCCCAAACTTAAAAAAAAATGTGGATAGGGTAGGGATGGGTTCGAACTCCTGTCTAGGTTTTATTGCTGTCCACGTTGCTTCTAGGGAGATTTACCGTCTATGCCTGTCCTGGTATCCATTAACAGTGAAACAGAAAGTGATGGGGAATCCAAAATGTTACAGTTATCACCAGAACAAGAGGTGAGGGTAAATCTTACAAATGGGGACGCCTGTTCCAGTGACAACTGCGCAAGTGGGAAATTTATCTTACTCTGTATAGTTTATGTCAAGGAATAACTATAAACTGTTACTTACCCATTTATAGCTGAGTAGGTCTGAAACGCAGAAAAATGCTCAATGCCCATAGTGCAATTACATTTACACTATTCAGCCTTGTAAGCTTTTTTGCCAATCAGGTTGATGTAGAGGAGGAGGTGGGTGCAGACACAAAATCTTTTAAGGTTATAAATCCTGGATAAAGCTGCTTTTTCATTACATGGGAAAAGGTTAAAGCATTCATTGGTTTTATTTAGTGATTATTTATAATTGAAACTCATGTAAACCTTTAATTTTAATTACTGTAACACAGTCAGGATGCTTAAAGGAGCTTTAGGGAGCCTGAGTAATGTTGTTTGGAGCAATGTGCAGGAAGCGTGTCTGACCACTGGCGATCTGAACTGCTGCTTTTTGTGTTGAGCATTGGCCCAGGTCTCTATTAGGGGGCTTCATACAGTCTTGTGGGACTCTCCATCCCCTTGTTCAGGACTATATGTCCAATGATTCAATCTGCCACTGCAAATGTGCTGCCTATATAGTCCTCTCTGACTGCCTGTGCTTGTTGGGACCTGCTAAGCTACGCTTATGGTCTCCATGCAAGGGTGGCGCCATTGGAACCCAGAAGAGAAAGAAAAACCTGGGACAATGACCTTCAGCCCTGCTGAGTTATAAAGAGATTAAAGCTTAGAAAGTAGATAAAGCAGCAAACAAGGTAAGCACCCAGGTCAGCTGCTAGAAATGCTAATGAAATGTTAGGGTTTTGTTAACACTTTAAGCATTCATTTGGGTCTTTATAGGACACAGCAGTGACATAGGGGTTAGAGGACGGAACCACTCCTGGACGTGTCAGTTGTCAGAGTCATATGGGGGCTGCAGCTCTGAAATGGAGGGAAGATAGGAGACACAGGCACCAGAAAGGTAAGTATCTTCTATTACAGGGACCTTTCATCTGGATTTTTTTTAACCTGACAGGGTGGCTTTAGAGGGCTGTTTGGTCTGGACCATTGTCCTCCATTATCTATGGTACATAAGCACTAGACATGTATCACAGATGTTCATGAAGCTGACCACAATAATGATGGGTGGACTGTGCATGCACAGTAAGACTCTGTAGTCTTGTACCACCCAAAGTACCTGTTTATGTATCAAACATACAATGGTTCTAACCTTAAAGGAGAACTATGGGCTCAGTGCTTTTCCCCATAGTTCTCATAAGGGTCAAGGGAGGACACAAACTAGCATCCTCCCTTGACCCCAAGCTCAGTATACCGCGAGCTACAGCTCGCGGTATACTGAGAGCGCCACAGCTGGGACGGATACCGACCTTACTGTCGAGATCCACCCAGCTGCGTGATTGACAGCTGGCTCCGCCTATCCAGAGGCAGAGCCAGCTGTACCCGCCCCCTCCCCCATCCGTTCCGCCAGTCAGCAGTGAGTGACAGTCATGGCTCTCTGCAGGGACAGGATCGGGAAGTGAGCGAACACATACCGTCACTCGCTCACTTCTCGATCCTGTCCCTGCAGAGAGCCGACGTTTGACAGTTTTATTGTCACACATCGGCTCAAACTAGGAGGCTGAGTGTTTTTCACTCCCCTCATAGTTCTCCTTTACGCAGCCTGGAAAAGCTAGCATACAGGTGAACATCCTCCCTAAATTCTCCCTAAAGTGCTTTTATAGACATGGCTAGACTTGAAGACAATCCGACATGGCCCACTCTAGTAGCTACAAAGCACCCTGCTCCTAATAGTCTCTCTGCATTTCATAAAACACTAACCTGACTTTTAACAAAACCCTTCGAAGAGTTTTTAAACTTAGCTAAGGTGAATGCAATGTGAAATGCAGAGATGATCAGAAGAGGAGTGCTTTGCTGCTACTGGAGTGGGTCATGTTGGAGGGCCTAGAGCTGTTCCTCTGCATTTATATTATCATCAAACATGTCTACATCTACATCACAATTCCATTTTCTTTTCCCACACTGCAAACTGTATATAGGCTTTGCTAGGGCTTACAGGACAGATTTCAAAGGATTTGTCAGAGACCCACGCTGCCTCAGTAAAGAATTACTAGTGACAGGCCCATGGCAAGGAGCGCCCCGAGGTATGTAAACTTCACAGGCTGGCCTGCAATGTGTGCTTGTGATAGAAAACACCTGTTAAGCAGCTGTCATATATAATCAGCTGCACACCTCCAAATGAATCATACTTCCACCAGCGGAGACCAGCAGTGGAGTTAATTATGATACACTGCAGGACTGGCAATGTCCAGAGTTGATCTTTTTTGGAGGAATTCTACCTAAAGATGCCTACAAGTGCCATACTGGGTAATCCCAAACTTGTCTTATGGGACTGATTTATAAATATCCTTCCCAAGGTATAGTTGGGAAAATGCAATTTGCAGAGCTCTACATTCACTAGATGGAGCAGAGGAGCATATGAAATGCCTATGCTTCTCAGCGCCATCTAGTGTCAGTAGTGTTGTACGAATGGCATTCACCCAGCTAAATGCTGGGTGGAGGATTTGTAATTCAGAACCATAAAGTTGACCTAGCATGAGATATATTTTCATATGCTAAATGCACACATGCTATGTAATATGTAACACTTATGAGCACCAGGGTCCCCGGTTTGAATCCCAACCAGGACACCACCTGCATGGAGTTTGCATGTTCTCCCTGTGCTTGCATGGTGTTCTCGCTGTTTCTTCCCACACTCCAAATACATGCTGGTAGGTCAATTGGCTCCTGTCTAAATCAGCCCTAGTATGTGTGTGTGTATTTATGTGAGATAGGTACCTTAGACTGTAAGTTCCTTGAGTGCATGTACAATATATGTCAAGTGCTGCATACATTGCTAGTGCTGTATACATGCCTGTAATAAATAAAATAAAAAAAAGCAATTATTACCTCTCACTGAGATCACAGGGCACCCCTTGGCACTGTCTTCATACACTATTTTCTCCAGAAGGATGGCCATCTTTGTCCCAGCCTTATCCTGGCTCAGAATCTACATTCTGGACTTAGATGCTGGCCTAGAGATGACACGGTCAATAAATCCTTTTGCCTGTGCAGTTGTTGGGTGTGTTCACAAAGGTATGATACAGAGCAGTCCTTGCTACAGCCTCTCACCTTGTGATTTGTTACAGTGTACAGTTCCAGTGATCACTGGGGGAGAGTAGACAGAGGCAATGCATCCACCAGTCTGATGGCATTCTCTTAGCCTAGGCAACATCTCAATGGCTGCTTTTTAGAGATGATGATGATTATTATTATATAGGATTTATATAGCGCCAACAGTTTGCGGAGCGCTTTACAATATAAGGAAGACATTACAATGACAATACAATTCAAGGCAAGATGGAAAGTAGGGCCCTGCACTATACATGAGGAGGAGAGATCAAATGTGCATTTTTTTTTTTTGAGAAATCAGAATGTTGCTGTATATTGTGACTTGCTAGGAATGTATTCAGGTAGATGTGTAAAAATACTAAAAATTCCACTTTCAATGTTGCTCCTACTCCCTCTAGTTATTGTAACATCATTGTTCCCAGCTCTGAAAATGATTGGGTCTCTTTCGCTTCTCAGGATATTTGCATTCAGCTTTACAGAACAAACAATTTTTTGTAGAGTAGGGCACACCTCATATTGGCATTTTCAGCATATTAGCTTTGATCAGTGCTGGTATTAGAAGGCTTTAGAGTTTCACCCATATATTCAAATTTGTTTTATGAAGATACATAATAGTAATATTTGGTGCAGCTGACTTCCTTATTTTGAGCTCCTTAGCACCTTGTCCCAGCTTTAACTGTATCCTAGGATGTTGAAATGTTCACAATGAATTAGGTGGTAAAGGCCAGACATGGTGATTGCTACAGCTGCAAGCTGCTTCCCTACACCACCGAAAGATAACATTTTTGGAACCTCTCGTCATAACAGACAACAGTTCTGCCCATTTATGGATGACTTTATTCCATGTGCTTCTCTTAAAGGTATTTTTGGAAGGAGCATATGCCTTTTTTTTTGGGCTCCTCTGAGTAATAACACGGACTGGTCTTTCCTGTAGCCATGTTCTTTCCCTTCTAATTTTTACATTGCATTGTATCAACAAGCATCATTCTGAACTGGTAAACTGCAATACCAGTTTTTACCAATGGAGATCTGCTGATGAATTCTGAGATCTCATCTAGTCTCTTTCTGCTCTTCTATTGCTCTCCGCAAGGGTCCACTTTTCTCATAAGTTATTGTTTTACTAAAATTAGCGCTGTAATTTTGTAAAACAAACATTTCATCGTCTCATTGCTGCATGATATCAAACAGCAGTGCCTTGTTAATGTAATTATTTAACGCTGTTGTTATTTAATTATTTGAGCTGATCAAGAAAAATGCTGAGCTGCCAATGGCTTGTTATTGCTTGAATGAATGCATGTCGTAGTCATCAGGCGCCAAGTTCTCATTGCCAGACATGCCATAAGTATATTACAGAGTTGTTAATGGGGTACAGTGTTTGTGTTACGTGCCAGGGTGATGCAATAGCTATATCAGCTAAGCTATGCCTGGGATCTCAAGGGTAGCTGGCTGGGAAATAAGGAAAAACTGCAGTTCTGTGGGAAGCTGTAGGAATATAGGACCTATTAGGGAGCTGGCATCATGGCGTAAATGGAACCAATGCAAGACCCCCTACCTGATCAGTGCCTGGATTCAGCTCTGATCTATAATAGTAATGTAGAAATGTATGTTCCAAACAGAACTGCTTGATGCTCATTCCCACTAGCACTCCCCAGTGCAAGGCTTCCATTTCAATCCCCTCTTGCCTGACATAATCTAAAGACCAACTCCATGCATTATTTTGTTTCACCAGAAGCAAAAAAGCATCTCAGGTTACAATATTCACCCAAAATCAGGAACTACCCCCATGCAGTACTTCCTTTTCACCACAAGATGTTCTCAGAATTCCAGGTTGAATGATGCCCAGAGAAGTGACGCCCAACTAAGGGGGACGTTACCTCGATGCCCTTCTTTGTTAGTGTATTAATGCAGAGGGCAACACTGACGTGATCCTGCCATCAATACTATCTGACTCATCAGAGGACCGCCCACTGCTGGGAGAAGAGTAAAAGGGAAGAGGACCCACCATGTCATGTGACCAGCTTTAAGGCTTCTATAAAAGATATGTAAAAAAAATTATACTGCAGAAAACAATGGTAATCCATCTAACTGCCAGTCTATGTACAGTATCTGTGATTAGGATTACTTTCATGTCAGTAAAACTCATGCCCAACTGTAAGTGAAAGTATTAGTTTTGCATACATTACCAAGAAACATCTGCTCAATGTCTCTTGGGTGGGTTTTTGTTGTTCATTTTATGCTGCTTTCATTATTCCCATCTTTATGTCTTTGAACATTTTTTCCTTTAGTCTGCGTGAAGTCAGTCTTACAAGAGATTCTTGTAATTCTTTTCAGCAGTTTATTTATATAAATACATTCAATGCCAACATCATGAACACTCAGAAAACATATGTCTGGCCATGTTGAGTGTGTAGCTTTATCCTAAACAGTCCCTTCCAGTTGGTTTAGACATTATCTGCACTCATTTTACAACTTCTGGGAGGTTTGAATTTTAAACAGGGTTCTGAGGTACAGCCAATATAATTGTACTTGCCCAATGTGTTGGTGTCCATTGGAGTAGCTTGACACACTTGGGTGCAAGATATGTGCCAGGATCCCTAAGATTCAATCCATACCCACCATTTCTGATGTAAAGTATCCAACCACTATGACTCCCCATAGAGATAACATTCTTACTCCATATTACTTCCTTTTTTACGTAAAACCCCCAACCCTTATAATGCTATATCCCTACCTAATACCCTGTCTCTTATTGCTCTATATGTTCTTTCTGTTCCTGAATAAGTTATTTCACCACACACTTGCCCAAAATACTGGGGTGAGGGTGTTTAGATATGGCTATGTAAACCTTATGAGCCTCACAGAGGAAGGGGTCTTTTATGAACCTCAACTACCCCTGTTCCTGTGCCAATGTGTAATACACTCTGCTATTTACATTTTAGCTAAGAGATAAAAGTGTAGATAAGACAATTATATGTTTTTGTGGATTAGCCAAGACTGCATGTTTTGCCCTATGGTCAAATCAGGTTAATACAATGTAAAAAGATATTGCTCCACACATCACCATGTACTGTTAAAGTTTACCATACGGACTTGGGCAGTCTTTTTAATGTAGCACTGTTCCTCCCACCACCATGTGGTACTACCCAGACATGTTAAACTAATGCCCAGCAATCTAGAACATAAGATGAGAATATATGTTGCCAGCAAATCATAGATCAATAGTCCAAGAAACCTTTTCAGGCCATGCAAGACCTCTTCGACATGCCAGAAAAAGACGTCCAGCTTGGCCTCAAAATGGTGCATCTGCATTAATTGTGATATGATCGCTTTTAATAAACATTTGAACTATTGATTACGTACCCATGGTGTGCTGGCAACATATACTTTTATCCATGCTGATGCCAGTCAACTTGTTGGTAGTTGTTAGTTGTTACAGCTACCCTCTTACTTGGCATTGTCCAGGAACAAGTGTGATGAGAATATTTTGAGCAATTACACAAAGCAGAAAAGAAGTGGCCGTGCTGGAAAAAAAGGGGTAAGTAATACACTTAACTGCTTGCCACTACCTGGCAGAATTCTTGGTTGTACTACCTGTTAGAGTCATTGCAGATCCTAGTGGGGGAAATCTCACTTCTCACACTGCATTCCCAGCAATATAAAATAATAGAGAATACAGCAACCTAAGGGAGCACCTTTTCTACAGGCACGCTAGGTGGTAGAATGATTAACTTGACACACAGAGGTCTTGCCACCTGATGTCCAGGAAGATATAGGTGGGAAATTCAATGGAAATAACAATTTCATGTAGACGTGCCCTTTAACAAAGCTTTTACATGGTATAAACAACCTGAGCAACAATAACGCAGATGACAAAACATTATAAAAGGTGAGAATTGCTGTGCTTGAGGTAATATGTGAATTCGTGAATCATCATTCCCTTTACAAGAATGTGCTTGAAAGTCAATTATTTTGCCTCTAGCAGAACATTGTGTGAAGCGCTTGAGTAATTTGAAAGGTTCCTGTTGGGACTGTGGTCTGCCTGTATGAATAATTGTGTTCCCTGTGTACTCTTTTCCCAGTGAAATGAGAAATCAGCTCAGTATTCTGCTTTATAATGACTTTTGAGTAAGAAGATAACTTTGGTATTAGTACCATGGACTGGAAGTCTCAGTGCAGTATGACTAGAAGGGATTCCATTTTCTTGCAGTCAGAGTAATAAACAACCACTGACAAGACGAACGGGCTTCTCAAAATGTTAAACATTTGCTATTTATTTGAGTGGAATTTAGCAGGGCTTGCATGTCATTTCCCAATGAAGTGCAACTTCTTGCTGAAACCACAAGTCCCATGAGCACTGTGGGTGGCCATGCTAGCACCAGGCAGTAGGTACAGTAGCGTGCTGCCAATCACAAAACCTGTGCGTGTGTGTGTGAACATATGCTGATAGCTTCCAGACCAAGGGTTCCCATTACTTCCCACAGGTGAAGGTAGCATCCAGCCAATGGTTCTACAGATGAACATGGAGAAAGAAACAGTGCAGTCTTGATGGCATGGACAACTTACCTGAGCTCCAATCGATATAATATATTTGCCTGCATTGACTTCTATTAAGTGCAATTATGTTTTTCTACTGTGACTTGAAATTAGATGGATAGGTGGACAGATGAATTATAGTCTACATTTCAGCTAATTATCTTCTCCACACATTCCCGAGTTCTTATCATCTCTCTATTATTCTCTGTAGTGGTCCACCAATGACAACAGAATACAGTGTAGAAAACCCTGGCACATCCATTGAGCTTCTCATTTGGAGAAGCTTTGCTCCATTCACATCTTTCTACCTTCATGGTCACCACTTCTCATTTCAACCTCCAAAACTCCTCTTGCGCTGTTCCTTACCTCTTGAACGCCTTTCTACTTGCTGTCAGGTACTCACTGACCACCAAAGAAATGAATAGATAGACAGACCGACATAAACTAATCATAATCCAGTTATGAATGCCACATTTCAGCTAATTATCTTCTCCACACATTCTCAAGTTCTTATCATCTCTCTCATTCTGTTGTGGTCCACCAATGACAACAGAATACAATGTAGAAGACCCTGGCACATCCATTGAGCTTCTCAGTTAGAGAAGCTTTGTTCCATTCACATCTTTCTAACTTCATAGTCACCACTTCTCATTTCAACCTCCAAAACTCCTCTTGCGTGGTTCCCTACCTCTTGAATGCCTTTCTACATGCTGTCAGGGACTCACTGACCCCCCAAGTCTTTAAACACACCCTTAAACCCTACCTCTTGTGACCTTGATCCACATCTTCTCTTTGCCACAATCTGGCCTTTGTTGTTGTCTCCTATCAGTGTACTATTATCTACAGCAATGTTACTTCTCCCAAATCGTCCTTACGTCTTTATTTTCTACAGTGAGTTTTTAAGGCACAGTTCTCATTCCAAATATTTGAGGTATTTCTCAATGTTTTTATCCTATTATGTTACTTGTATTTCTTTTTTTTCAAGCAGTGCTACAGAGGATGGTGGTGCTACATAAATCAATTATAATAATTATTTTATGCATATTAGACATCTGTCAGTAGGGCTGCAGCAGAGTGAGTGATTGTTACAGCAGCATACAAAATAGCTTTGTGTGATCAATACAGAATGGTTTGTTTGGTTCTATATAAAAAAACAATAGGGGACATTTATACTATAAGCTAAATCAAAGCATCTTGTAATACCCCTTACAATGTCAGTCAACTCAAAAGGAATATTTTATTTATAGCTGGAGAGTTGGATCCTCTTAAACGTCCACCAAAATCTAAAAAAATGGGCTGTGCTGACCCTTTAAAAACAGCAGGGCTTAAAATACAACTGAATATTAAGAAAACACAATATTACTCCAACTCTCCTTTCACATGAAATATTATGCCAAATGTTACAACATGTTAAATGGTTCTGCTGTGAGAAAGAAATGAAAACCAGAACAATTCACCGCAGTATTGGCCAGGCAACTGTCAATGTTTTGAAAGATCCCATCATGTTTTCAAGCACGGGAAGATCTCAGCTGTGGGTTGGCTGGACTTGTGTTCTACAGAAAGCATCCTATCACTTTATAAAGAGCTAGGAACACTGCTAGAGCTGGCCATATAATGTTAGAATTTTGGCCAAATCACAGGAACCACCAGGCTTGACAACGTTCAACTGAAAAATCGAAGGAAGCTTGTTGGGCAAACAGAGTTTAGCCAATCCGATCACTGTTGGTTATTTTGGTACTATAGCCAGCAGGGGAGATTCACACATCCATACCGTTTAGCATGAATGGGGAAATATATAGATTTTTTGTTAAGACCATGAAGGAGAGAAATCTAACTATTCTAACTATATGGCCAGCTTATCAAAACCATTGTGTCGTGTCCACTGATATCATCTAAGCATATTTTGTAAGACATTATCCATAACCCCATCAATGCAACCCAATGCATCTTCAAGATAAATGTAGGGCTAAATGTAGAAAACAAATATAGGGGCATTTCCCATTACCCTATCAACACTGGTCAGGGATATGGTCTGCCACTCTTCCCATTCGGGGAAAAGTGATAGAGTCTCTTGAAAGGCCACCACTCCAACTAGCCTATGCAGTTATACTCAGCTTTGCAGCGCTTTCCCCAGCACTCCTTCCCCAGTCACAGCTGCCACAAAATACCTTGTTGCTTCTGGGTATAGAGCAACATTTGCTTTGCAATGCAATGCTCCAGTCTAAGTGGCCAGTGACCAGACCCAAATACTATCACAGGATACAGGGGCAACAGAATCAACCCTGAGTATGCTCCAACAGCATCTGACTTGAAAATTACACATGGGGCTGATTTATCATTCTTCCCATTTATACTCTCCTTTGCAGTCACCATACAATACTATGGGTCTGATTCAAAAATCTTCTACCGAATGTATAGCTGGGCAAATGTCATTCGTATGGCATTACTGCCACTAAATGGAGCCAAGCAGCATAGGAAATTTAAACACTTCTCAGTCCGATCTAGTGTTGATACTGCCGTGTGAATGGCATTTGCTCAACTATATGCTGGTTAGAAGATTTATACATCAGTCCCAATAGTATTGTGCGGTGGCTGTGAACTAGAGAATAAATGGGTCAATGGGTGGGCTTTAAAGAGACTCTGTCCCTTTGCCCTGTATAGGCAAAATAAGAGTCTTTAAATATAAATAATGTAAATACACTTTGACTGCCCTGACATAAACTCTTTAAATTCATAGGAATTCCGCTCTCTCCTCTGCTAACTTATAGTGATATACAGGAATCGCTCCGGGCCATGTATGCAATTCGGTCATCCAAAGTTGAGCATTGCTTAGATTTGGCAGGTCGCGAGCGAGGAAGGGCATCAGTCTTGTGTAGATTTACACCTTCTGAACCCTAATTAGGATTGTAATTCAAGATGAAAACCGCAATTCAGGTGTTTGGCAACAAAAATTGCTCAGTATCTGCCTGCTGCCAAAAGCGAACTGGGGAAATGGAAAAACAAAAGTTCCAGCCAGACAAGAGTTTGTATGAAATATCACACTTTCAAAGTGAGAACTTATAGCTGCATTTTCATGAAGAGGAAACACTTAACTCAAGTGCAAGTTATCTGGAACACTTATGACTTAGTAGCAGCTAGAAGCATCTCCATATTTAACGAGATTCACCTCTTTAAAGTGGAAGGGTTGGATTTACTTTCTCTGCTGCCCCAAGGTCAGGTTCCTCAATGCGCCCCCCCCCCCACTTGTACAAAACAAGCGGCGGCTTTCCCGCTGTACATTTAGCTTTGCTTGCCCAAAGCAGAGCTAAATGTAGAAAACAACAACCCACCTGGAACTGCATGTCCCAGGCGTCGGGAGACAGGAATTCTACACCCCTGCTGCCCCTCTACTCCCTGCTGCCCCAAGGCCGGGCCTTGGTTGGCCTTGTGGGAAATCCGTCCCTGTTTGAGGGTCCATGGTTCTCCATTTTTGTTTACACTGTTAACCCATACTTTCAGTATTTTATGTTCTAAAATATTGTTATATCTAAAGGGACCAATGGCAGTGGAGGCAAACAAGAGTTTGAGTGTCAAATCTACATTAAAGTAAAGCTATAGTCATTTTTTAAGTCACATTATTAAGATAATTTAAAAGCCATTTACAACTAACAGCACTGGAAACCCACTCGACCTGTAGCCCGATGTTGTGCATGAAGTGGGAGTCACTGGTACTCAGAAAAGGCTCCGTCTGCCTCAATAAGCAATGAATATAACACAGGTTCACATCATAAACCAGTAGCGATGGTTGCCTGTTTTTTCGGGGCAGTAAGCCATTTAACTATAATACAAAAAAGAGGTTCATAACCGTAGATCACGCATCTTCAAAAAACAAGTCAGCAGTTGAAAGTCAACATTCAAAGAAAAGAGTCTTTATTCAATTTTAATTAGTCTGTGCATTTAATTTACACACCATCTTTTTTTTTTCAAAAACATTTTATTGTGTTGACAATTTCAAGGAATGTTTACAACATGTTTTGCATGGCATCATCAACAGTTTTCCATTTTTCTTTTTTCCAACAACTTCGCATATACATAATCCTGCTGGATCTATTGAACATTGTATATCCTATCCTAAGGTACATTTTGTAGTGCGACCCCGCGGTAGGGTTTATACTGCGTGGTATCTCCATCATTGTATTTAATAGAGGAGTGTTCTAGGGTGGCTCGGGCAAGAGCAAGTGGCCCATCTTGGCGCCCACTCGCTCTCCCTCCCCCCTTTTCTTTGCTGTACTGTCTTCCCCTCCATCCTTCTCTATATCTTAGGGTGCTGTCCCCTAAGGAACATCTACCGCTTGGTCGCCACCTAACTTATCCAAGGAGACAATGAGACAGTCAACTAGTCTCTATTTGAACATTTTACCTAGATTCATTGTTATCATCATAAACTCACCTACTTCCTCAGCTTCTCCTCTCCCTGGGCGCCCCATATGTTCCTCTGGCATCCTCTCCACTTGATCACTCCATTCCAGCAGATCACCACTCAGTCGAATATTTTCCATACATTTTTACTCGTACTGAGCCTGCCCATTCCCTCAGAGTGGGCTCACTTTATTACCTTCTTCCCTAGCCCCTGACATTCTGGCTATCATCTTCATTTGAAGTAGTTCCTGTGGGTTCTGGTGAGAGAGCTAGACAGCCTAGGGAGCCCGCTAGTTCCCCCTCCAAATACCATCTCGAGTACCTGAAGGGGAGAACTATTCTGTGTATCATGACGGCCTTAAATTGAGCTGATATAAAGGAACTCCATCGGTCGAAAAATCTAGTCGTGGTTTTATCCCCCTCTAGTATAGCTTCCAATCTCTCCTGCCACATTATTGTTTTCAATGTCTCCTCTAGGTGTTTCAGGTGAGGAGGATCAGGGGACAGCCAGTCCTTCATCAATGCCCTCCTAGCTAGGAGAAGACACATTTGTAGCCATAGCCACCTAGTCCTGGGAATTGGTAAGTCCGCTTCCCAATAGCCGAATAAACACAACCAATGCTGGAGCGGCAACTCAGTTCCTACAATCCCTGACAAAAGAGCAATCACCTTCTTCCAAAACACAGAGATTGGTGTACACATCCATAGACAGTGATACAAGTCCGCTCCTGGTAGGTTGCATTTTGGACATGCCGTCAGGTATGGACTGCCTGCTTTTATTTTGTGGAAGAAGTCAAAGGCATAATATGCCTTATGGATTATTCGGAACTGGGTCTCCCTCCATATTTCATTAGTAGTGCACTTCCTAACCGTTAGGTGTCCCTGTATTATTTTATCGTATAGGTCTTGATCCAGTATGTGTTTCCTCCACTTTAGAACCGAGGATTTCGCCATCGGTGGGAGAGACGTGTTGTTTAGACATGCATATATTTTCTTAATGGGGTAGTATTTAGATTGTATTACCAGGTCTAGAGAGTTTGTTTTAAGAAAAAATTGTGGTGTGCGTGTTTCACTCTTCCAATAATGGGTGAGTTGAGAGTAAAATAAAAAATGACTTCTGGGAATTTGGAATCTTTC
>NW_017306364.1:934364-1003707 GCF_000935625.1 Nanorana parkeri
CAGCTTCTCCTCTCCCTGGGCGCCCCATATGTTCCTCTGGCATCCTCTCCACTTGATCACTCCATTCCAGCAGATCACCACTCAGTCGAATATTTTCCATACATTTTTACTCGTACTGAGCCTGCCCATTCCCTCAGAGTGGGCTCACTTTATTACCTTCTTCCCTAGCCCCTGACATTCTGGCTATCATCTTCATTTGAAGTAGTTCCTGTGGGTTCTGGTGAGAGAGCTAGACAGCCTAGGGAGCCCGCTAGTTCCCCCTCCAAATACCATCTCGAGTACCTGAAGGGGAGAACTATTCTGTGTATCATGACGGCCTTAAATTGAGCTGATATAAAGGAACTCCATCGGTCGAAAAATCTAGTCGTGGTTTTATCCCCCTCTAGTATAGCTTCCAATCTCTCCTGCCACATTATTGTTTTCAATGTCTCCTCTAGGTGTTTCAGGTGAGGAGGATCAGGGGACAACCAGTGTTTCATCAATGCCCTCCTAGCTAGGAGAAGACACATTTGTAGCCATAGCCACCTAGTCCTGGGAATTGGTAAATCCGCTTCCCAATAGCCGAATAAACACAACCAATGCTGGAGCGGCAACTCAGTTCCTACAATCCCTGACAATAGAGCAATCAACTTCTTCCAAAACACGGAGATTGGTGTACACATCCATAGACAGTGATACAAGTCCGCTCCTGGTAGGTTGCATTTTGGACATGCCGTCAGGTATGGACTGCCTGCTTTTATTTTGTGGAAGAAGTCAAAGGCATAGTATGCCTTATGGATTATGCGGAACTGGGTCTCCCTCCATATTTCATCAGTAGTGCACTTCCTAACCGTCAGGTGTCCCTGTATTATTTTATCGTATAGGTCTTGATCTAGTATGTGTAATTTACACACCATCTTAAATCAAAACACATTAATTGGCATTTGAATTAAAAAAAAACAACCCTTAGTTTAGTTTCCAACCTCTGGAAGACAAAATGGTAAACAACATGCTGCAATCCAGTTGAACCTTTGCCCATGCTGACGTGAAGTGTAATGCAAAAGATGTTGTCCCAGAATAGATCCTGGAGATTCAAGTGAAGGTTGTTGTCTCGGATGGGAACTGTTCCTGTTTGTCTTGGATAAGGAGCTGTCTACATTCACATGGGTGCTGCTTGGATCTTTGGTCTTTAAAAGGCTGCCAAGAGTTTTTGTGTGTAGGCCAAGACATGTTACAGATCTCGAAAATTAATATTAGTCAAGATGACAGCGTAGACTTTTCCTAAGCCAATGACCTGCCTGGTCAAAGCACTCCATATTAATCAGTCTATGGACAGTCTTGTATGTGGAGGTTGAAGTGTATACATAAAAGGGAGATGGGAATGTGTTTTCAGTGCATCTTTTTGAGTTATTGTTGCAATGTTTATTTTAAATAGTTTTGTATGCTTTTTTTTATATTATACTTTCATTATTGTATTTCATATACACATTATAGATACTTACTCTAGTGAAGTCTAGAAAATCCATTAGCCTGTTTTAAGGAAAATTGCTAATATACAATCCCCATCCCTTGTTGTAAGTCAGTCAGGCCTGAGTGGCAATACAATTCAGGGCTGTTCTCAATAAAGTGAAATGACTGCTGTAAATGGTAACAGCAACGATGTCACGTACCTTAGGGGAGTCTGAGATGTCGAGGGCGGCCTCTCTCGCTTCTCTGGTCCTGGGGCTCCTGAATGGGTACAGGAGCACCGGGGCACGGAGGGGCAGGAGTGCCAGTAGTAGCGGAAGACGATGAGCAGGAGCAGCAGACAAGAATAGCAGGATAGTTAGGACAGGCCGAAGTCGTCAACGTGCAGGCAGCCAGGTACAGGGGGTGAGGCAGGAGGATGGTCTGGAACAAGCCGAGGGTCAATCACTGGAGAGAAGTAGAAAGGTCAAGCCAAGCCGGGTCAAGATAACAGGAACACTTCAGGAACAGGATATAGGAACACAGGGAAGCTGACGATCTGACAGCAAAGGAGGTTTGAAAGTCACAGCCTTATATAGCCCAGATGTTTCAGGGCTTCACAGGGTTCCTTCATCAAGGCAACTTAGTGACAACACTATGTCACCTTGAGGAAGGAACCCTGCAAGGCCCCGAAATGCTGGTAATATTTGAGTGCTGGTAACTATTCTTCTCCTACTGAGTGCTAGACTTACACTAGGAGGAACCGTAAGGCACAACTATTCTGCAACACCACTAACCAGAAAATTCAGTCTGCATATTTGTTGAGCAAATATGGCGGTCCCCATAAACATATATGTTTATTAACTATACCTAGAAACAAAGCATTTAACATTGGATATTACAAGGACATAGGTCTACAATAAAAGTACTAAAAGCAAACTATTTTCCTCTTAAAGTGTAATTTTACAAATGTTTATAACAATAAAGTGACCCTAAACTCGGAAGTTAAACCTTAAGGCTGGGTTCACACCTGGGTGTTTTTCAGCGCTGATCGAAGTGCTGAAAAACGCTCAAACAGTGAAACCACATACTGCCCTATGGGCATGGTTCCCACTGGGCGTATTTCAGCCCGTGGTAACGCGCTGAAAATGCCCTACGCCCAAACAAGTACAGGAGTTTCTTTGGGGTGTTTTTCCGCGCGTTTCCATTGGTATTCCTGAGTGTGGCGCCACACTTGGGAATACAGCGTTGGACTTACCTTGTCCGAGATCCCCGCTGTGTCCTCCGGCGGCTGCCGACTTCCGGGTTCCGTCCCTTGCCAGCGGCCGTGTCGCAGGGGGCGGAGCCGGCGGGAAGTTTGAAAGTAAAAAAAAAAAGTTAAAAAAATAGAGAAAATAATAAAGGAAATTTTTTTTTTACAAATCATACCGCCAGTGAAACGCGCGTTTCACTGAACGGAAAAACATGCTAAAAAACGCAAAGAAAACAAGCAGAAAAAACACGCCTATGCAACGCCCAGGTGTGAACCAAGCCTAAAAATGCATTCAAGTACCGTAACTATTAACAAAAATGTATCTTATTTGTGTATCACTCGGCTGTATATCCTCAAATCATCTCTGAATTGGTGCTGACACTGTCCTTCCTTCTGGAGGGTGGCTACTTTTGTTCCCCATGGTCCCTGTGTGTGTTGTAAAGTAGCCACCACTCCAAGCTCACTCCCGTGATGGACTACAATCTCATGTTTAGTTTGATCATTTGTATTGAAATTATAATCCATCATGGGAGCGAGCTTGGAGTGGTGGCTACTTTACAACACACACAGGGACCATGGGGAACAAAAGTAGCGGAGGTGAAAATGGTCAACAGAAATACCGAAAGCCATCAAAGAAGCATGTGAAGAGCTTGCTGAACCTATCACAAACGTGTGTTAAGACCTTTGCACAAAAGGTGTTTGAAAAGTTCTGATACCAAACCCCTGTGTGAACTAGCCCCTAAATGTTCATTCTTGTCTGCCTTGGCAAAGTCCATGGACAGCTGTGAATGTTCCAGGATATCTGATGCCGGAGCAGACAGTTCCTGGAGTTTAAATTTCCTTCTATGGAAGTTTGCTCCTTTTGCCCTCCTGCACCCTCAGAAAGTTGCTGCACCAACTTAGAGAGAAGAAAGCTGCTAAGAAACACGGAATTTGTTTTGCTGGATGAAAAATGTGGTCGAACACAAATTCACATTCATAACACCACATTTAAAAATGTGCAGTAATGTTCTAAGTGCTGCTGCTTGGGGGGGAGTTTACGCTAGTATACTGGTATTTCTTGTATTGTAGTGACTTTACATGTTCTTGAAAAGATGACAGCAATGCAGGACAAATGAGCATTTCGCATGTAATTTCTATGGCATGTGGCGGTCATGTATTAACCGTCAGTGTAAGAAACAGCAGAGCCATGACTTCTCACTACTGGATTTCAGTGATTAAAATTCTTTCAAAACAGTGCAATGATGGAGCTCAACAAGAAAAACAGTATAGCTTTGTATTTTGATGCTACTTCTTCAATTAAATATATTTTTACTGCCACCCAATTGAGTTAATGGGAAGGGGAGGGAGACTGGGGAAAAGCGTGACATACAGAGGCTAAAAAATATTGCCCCTAAATATTAGGTGGATTCTATGGGATCTCCTGTTAAGCAAACACATTCATTTGGCTGACATGTCCACTGCTTCATTGAATGTCCTGTACTGAAATCATGATTTTAGTATCAAACCTGTCAGTTAAGGAACAACACAATGGTTCCTTCTTATTTTGATTACAGGATACAGGAAAAGTCAATTTCTTGGAGTTCATTAAGGGACACAAATTCTGAGACAATTGGGTTATAGTGCCACCTACAGGAGCATGTGGACACTGGCAAACAAAAGAACATTGGCCAGGCTTATATAATCGCTCCCACTCCAATCGTGTCTCAGTTTTCTGGAAAATCAGTAGTAGGAGTAAGATCACAAACACAGAGCTGTCCCCCAATTAAAATTATTTTACAGTAAGTAAAAAAATTGTATTTTCTTTTTTGTTCATCAACGGGACACTAAACTGAAGGGTTGAATCTTAAAAAGGCATTCAAGTACCTTAACTATTAAAAAATTTAGCTTATTAGCGCATCATTCGGCTGTAGATCCTGGAGTCATCTCTGAATTGGTGCTGACATTGTCCTTCATTCTGGAGAGTGGCTACTTTTGTTCCCCATGGTCCCTGTTTGTGTTGTAAAGTAGCCACCATTCCAAGCTCACTCCTGTAAGTTCAATACAAATGAGTAAACTAAACAGGAGATTGTAGTCTATCACAAGAGTGAGCCCGGTGCGGTGGCTACTTTACAACACACACAAGGAATATGGGGAACAAAAAAAAGCTACCCTCCGGAAGGAGGGAGCTCTGGCTGGCATCCCGCCCAGCTCCTAGCAACCACTGACATGCTCCTGTGATGGGCTCTTAACTTCAATACAAATTACTAAACATGAGATTGTAGTCCATCACGAGAGTGAGCTCGGTGCAGTGGCTACTTTATAACATACACAGTGATCATGGGGAACAAAAGTAGCCCGCCTCCAGAAAGAAAGTGCTCTGGCCAGCATCCCGCCCAGCTCCTGGCAACCACTGACATGCTCCCCTGGTGGACTATAACTTCAATACAAGTTAGTAAATTAAACATGAGATTGTAATCCATCACAAGAGTAAGCTTGGAGCGGTGGTTACTTTACAACACACAAAGGGACCATGGGGGACAAAAGCAGCCACCCTTCAGAAGGAGGATGCACTGGCCAGCATCCTGCAGGAGCTAGGCGAGACGCCAGGGGCAAAATTTGCTGTAGATAGGCCTCTGCCCCTGAGGAAGCCAGAAGGCTCCCTGATTGAGAACGGCTGCTCTAGCGGCATCTAGAGTAGTCACATTTTCTACCAAGTTAAAAGGCACATTGCAAGAGAATAAAAAAAAAGCATTTATGGAAAGAAAAAACACTGCAAGTAAGTATTTCAAATATTGATTTTGCCTGCAATGTTTTACGTTGGTGAATGGAGTCCCCATTACATAAAAAATTTGGATGAAAAGTCCACTTTAAGCTGATTTGTTTCACATTAAGAATAGAAAATATTATAAAGATAATAACACTTCCCCTTAGACTTTCAGTTTCCCTTTAAAACTATTAGACATCTTCAATAAAGCACACAACAAAGGAAAGTCACCCCTAACAACCAGTCAGTACTCCCAAATTCATATCAGATTGGTTTACTATGGGTCACAGCGCTCCATCTCAGCCCTCATTGATAAGCCCATGAGCCTAGTAAGCAATGAAAATTCAGACAACATAAATTGTGTTTTCTTGGACCATCCGACAGTATAAAATGCAGTTCTACGCAATCATTATTCCATACAGGTGAAACACTAGTCACACAATTGCCCTGCTGTGGGTCATATTTTTTCCTCTTCCTGGCACTGCGGTGCCATTAGAGCGTTTATTAGAAAAGTCTCCATCCCGCACACGATGTCAATCCAGACAATTGTCTCCTCATTTTAAAATGGAAAGTTATATTATAGGTATCGTATGACCTGCCATTACAATTGGATGCATAATATAAGAGGGGATTCTTAATTTCGGGCTGTATTAATAAATATAAGGCATGTCTGTGGGTTAAGGCACTGTCTGGCTGCCAGCTTTCCTAGTTGTATCCTGTGTATGATAAACAACAGTATGAATGAGTTCAAATGTGGATTGGATATGGTTTCTCGATATAATTGGTGGCTCCCGCTATTTTTAGTACAATTCATCAACAGAATAATTGATCCAATCAATTGCCCTGACTGCTATTGAAGGGATCAAGAAGAAAACTATTCCTTCACTATGGCAATCAATTCATGGCCACCTTCGGAATCTGAATCTACTCATAAGTTTTTATAATAAATGTGTCTAACATGGGCAGCTGTGTGTACTGTTATTCACTTGTTTTCTTCCCTGTCCGAGCAGAAATATCAGTTCACTGTCAAAGTGTAACCGCCCCTGCAGGCTGTGTTGTCTAAGTTTAGGTTTGATAAATAACACTTAGTTCGAGATCTGTCAACTTATAAAGCCTTTAAGCTGGCCATCCTTGGTTTTTGTTGAACTGCCTGAAATTCACAGTGAGCGGCCCTGTCTCCAACAACCTTTGATTGAAAGATTAGAAAAGCCAGGCAGAAGATTGTCAGCATAACAGCGACTGCAGCCAAGCAGATGCAGGCAATGTTCAGATATTTTGATAGTCCGTCCGCTGGGCCAACTGTCAAAATTCAATAGCTGCAGAGGGAGATCCCTCCATCCACGCTATGTACGCCTGTAGGCTGAAGTACACTATTATATAGGCGTATGACCAGCTTTCGTTTTCTTTCATGTAATCTCAATAGCACCCTTGATAAATGACAATTTGACACCTTGGTATACAACAACTATTTTGTCTTTTATCAGCAATGAGCTCTGGCAGCTATACTGTTTTTACAATTCAATAACAAAGAGTGGAGATTGAGATTATTACAGATAGCCATTGATGACTAGGTCTCTTTAACAACAAACTCCAAGATTGCAGAAGTTGGGGGGCAGGACAGCTTGCAAAATGGGGGCCCCCTGCAGAAAGAAGGGACACTTGTCTGTAGCCTTACACATTTTACAGCAATGGTAATACTGCTCAACAGTCTATATTACAGTTTTAGACTTGGTATTCGTGGAAACTTATTTAGTAGTCCCAGATGAGTATGAGATGGTTGGGATATGTATATAGTTGTATATGAAAGAATGAATATAGTAGGCACTCATAGGTCTTCAAAACAGACATAAGAGTAAGTGTTAGAGTATTTTATTGCACCAGCAAGCCCACTATTCCCACTATGTTCACTGTTATATTGCTAACATTTGTGTGGAGCACCAAGGCATTGCAATGGATTCAGTGTTGGTACCATCACTCTGTATACATATAGTATAAATATATATCATTGCTTATAAATATTGCATGTTTTTAGGTTATTTCTGTCCTCTGTTGTTATCAAAACCGATTGGACCTGCATTGCGGAGAGGATAATTGCAGTGTGAGTCACGGATGAGTCAGCCCTGGTGGAACTACAGTGTGACTGTTCTTCCCCATCAATGGATTTCTTGGTCCAAGAGCTCTTTATCCCATCAATAAAAAGCTTGGGCACTGTGCAACCAGCTCAAGAACTAAATATTCAGCAGAAGGTGGCCTACCCCTGTTCTATGTAATAGGGTGCTTCTGTTTAGACTTTGGGGGAGAGGCATTGAGATGAATTAATTGAACTGGAGTTATATATTAAGTTCGGCTGAATGTTGAGCAACATTTTGTCCTCACAGATATATTATTGTACTACTTTGGTGTTGGTTATCAATTTTTAAGTATCAAATTTTTTGTCTTTTTCAGGTGTAACTTATTCTGACACCACCAGTCACACTGAAGCTTGCAAGCCATGTACTGAGTGCCACGGCAACAGACGCATGATAGCTCCTTGCGTGGAAACAGACGATGCCCTGTGCGCTTGTGCCTATGGGTTCTTCAGAGAAGAAATAACTGGAGAATGCCATCCATGCAGGACGTGCCCTGCTGGGTATGGCATGATCCTGTCCTGCTCCAATAACCAGGATACCGTGTGTGAAAAATGCCCAGACTGGACATTCTCAAATGTGGATAACAACATGGACCCCTGCCTGCCATGCACTATCTGCGAGGATGATGAGATAACATTAAATGAATGCACATTGACAGTGGACACAGAATGTTTCAGTAAGTACAAGTGAATGGGTTGGAAGGGAAGTATACATTTACGGAGCCCATTTATCGGCCAACACTCTCTCTTGGGTATAGGAGTCAGAACCAATGGTGGCCAACTAAAGGTAACCTGGTTCTCTCTTTATGGTTCTCCTGACCATGGAAAAAAATATATTGTTTCCAACATGCTCAGGTATTTCTTCTGAACACAATGTTCTGTACTGATTGCTGTCTGTGTTGCCATCCCCAGACATCCCCACCTTTTTTTTGGTAGGGTTCAGACAACAGCGAGTTAGGGAAAATCTCAGCAATGGGAGCACAGGGAGCAATAAAAACACACTTGTCAGGATTTAACTGGCCAATAAGTTTGCCTATCATTGTGATGGTCCAATAGGGGACAGGGCTTTGACACCACCTACAAGTGTTGAAGCTATTCGGCCCTAACAGGAAGGTTTGCACCCCTAGGTCCCTTCAGTTCATACCCGCATCAGTTTGTCCCATCCTCAGTGAGTGAGTCTCCATAAGAATGCAATGGTCGGGAAATATTGAATATACACTGTTATAAGATATGTAGTAGCCTTTCAGCACATTCAGCTGCTAAGTTGTGGAAAACTCATTAATCCCAATGAAATCTTGGCCTAGTATTTAGACATCTTGGTCCAGTTCCTACCATAATATGCCAGGAAAAATTGGGATGCTATATATGTAATACAAACACTGCTTCCCAGAAATCACGAGACAGGTTATTTGCAATACAGAGCAAAGGCTTAGTATGATATAATGAGGTGGAGATGCCAGGAATTAAAAAAATCCAATAGCAGTAATGGTACGGGAATATTTGTGGGCAATCTAATGCTCGTGTTTTATTGACTTAAAGGTGTCTTGGTTTTGGATGGCTGCCAAGGGATTTTAAGGTATAACTTTACTTTTAAAACAAATTGCTTCTTTTAATATATGCAGAGATGCAGAGTAGATGTGCACATATTACAGTGTGAATAGGGTTAAGAAAAGACTCATGTCAACCTAGTTTATCTTCTCACAACTCCTGCCGTTTTGGACCAGAAGGGGAAAAACAAAACCCTTTCGGAAGTGTTGCTGATTTTGCCATGCAGGAGAATTAAAAATTACCAACCATCCTCAAGGCCAGTCGGATCAATTGCCTAGATCATTATATTTCTATCGTCCTTAAAGGAGAACTATGGGGTTACGGCTTTTCCCCATAGTTATTCTTGGGGTAACGGGAGGACACAAACTAGCGTCCTCCCGTCACCCTAGGCTCAGTATTCCGCGAGCTGTAGCTCGCGGTATACTGAGACGCCGCAGTATACCGCGAGCTGCTGCTCGCGGTATACTGAGACGCCGCAGCTAAAGCGGATCACGACAATTGTGCCGGGATCCGCCCAGCTGCGTGACTGACAGCTGGCTCTGCCTATCTAGAGGCAGAGCCAGCTGTACCCGCCCCCTCCCCCGTCCGTTCCGCCAGTCAGCGCTGGCGGATCGGAGCGGGGAGGGGGGAATCCAGCCCCTCCCCTGTCACGGCAGAGAGCCATGACAGGATCGAGAGGTGAGCGAACGTCGGTATGTGTTCGCTCACCTCCCGATCTTCTGAGCCAACCTGTGACAGTCTCATTGTCAAAGGTCGGCTAGAACTATGAGGTGAGTGAAAAGCACTCACCTCATAGTTCTCCTTTAAGTAATTATAACAATGCATATCATTAGTTGCAAGAGCTTTCACAATCCTAGTCCCCAAGAAATATGCAAAGCTAGCATGGGACTGCTACAAAATTAGACTTTGGGGCAATGTCACAGGGTCTTTTTCCACCCACACTCTTGAACAACTTTGTTACCTTCGATGTGCTCCCCTGCCATTCTATTGCCCGCCTTAGACATCCGAAGCAGCCAATGCTTTGCAGCATGAGGGAGCATATGACTTCTGCTCAGGATGCAGAGCTTAGGCCTGGGTGGCCAATCTTTAGGCCCAAAAACTGTGTGGAGAATGATGTTGCCAACCTTGTGTAAGCTCACAGGGTTTGTCTCCCAGAACAATGGAGTGGTAGGGGAACAGGTCGGGGGTAAGCGGCTGTCACGTTGCCTTTAATGGACTTGTGTCCCGTGGTTAAAAAAGGTTTAGAAAGCACTACTCGTTGTCTTCATACTCTAGCACTGCCCTTCATGTCATTCTCTGCCATTAACCTCTTCTGGTTTGAATGACACCCAGTGTCATTTAACCCACTCTTGTGAGTCCAAGGGTTAGGGTTAGGGTCTTCATACTCTAGCACTGCCCTTCATGTCATTCTCTGCCATTAACCTCTTCTGGTTTGAATGACACCCAGTGTCATTTAACCCACTCTTGTGAGTCCAAGGTATTATAGACACACACCCTGAGGGTGTGTCAACACACAGCCTGGGCACACAAGAAAATGCTACATAGAACAGCTCACACGTGTCACAAGAGAGCCTTCTCTGTCTCTGTGTCATGGAGAACGGCCAACACTGAAGGAGAAATAAAATGACCTTGCTCATCATGGAACTGGTCAAAAGACTCCTGGATTTGCAGCATTCATGCTTGAAATTTGAAAATTTAGATTGTGGAGGAATTGGCTACAGTGTATGTTTTGGGGAAATCCCATCTTAGAGAGTTGTCATCAGTCATCAGCAGGGGTGGCTCTCTACACTTGCCTTTACATACACTTTAACTAATGTAGAAAACACACAAGCTGATTTATTAGGACAAGGGCAATGTTCAAATTGCAGTAGCCATACAGCATTTCAGTGATCTGATTTCTGTAATATGAAATGTGATTGCCATTCCTACTACATGAACATCATCGTTGCTCATCGCACTGCTTTACTGAATAAGCCGTATAGTGTTTGTGTAGAATATTTCCCCCATAAAATTCTCACTTACTTGTATAAATTCAAAGCTATTTATACATATGCAATTAATAGGACACATGCTGGTAGATCAGACATGCACAGGCTGCAATTATCCACGCTTGTATGCCCGCCTGTGCTGCAAGCCTCCCCTCCGACATACACTTGTAATGACATAATATCTACACCAACCGTCACACTAATAGATCAATGTAATTCTGCGGTCCATCAGTCTGTCTGTGACTCATTGTTCTAATTGCGCACCACAGTGACCTTATTGTGTTACATAGTGAAAGCAGGAAACTGCCCGTGGGCATCCTACACCATAACAGGGCCATCTCTGTCCTACTCATCTCTCCGTGGAGCACAATGCCCTGCAGGGTGCCTTTTTGGAAAGGGACTGCCAGAGCCTGGAAAGCCTTTGTGGGTCTACTGTACAAGGCTGGAACACGACTAAATATAACAGCTTTAGATCAATCTGGCTCCTCCAAGGCATAGTATATGTAAACCCTCACCCAAACCCTAAAGCTTAACCTTACCCCTCAAATGCATGTTATCGCCCCCTAACCCTTATGCTTACACAGAACTTCAGCCATAAATACAAGTTAAAAATCCTGTAATGCCAGGACATCCTAGACCTGCTCCAGTCTGTGAATGGACAGTGAAATGAGAAGCTCCACAGTGATGAGCTCACCTCATAGCTCGCCAATAACTCTCTGCATTATGTGTATGGACACCGAGGGACAGTCCACAAGCTGGAGCATAGGGGAGTTCAGGAGAGCACCGACCACTGGGGTAGTGGGGATCAGGTATGTAAAAGTCCTTTACAAAGGTACCCTAGACAAAAACAAGTAGTAGCCCTACTGCAAGGGAAGTTTATTTTCCATGGAGATAGGTGTTAACCCTTAAACTCAACCCAACATTTATCCCCTTAAATAATAACCCTTACTTTAACCTAACCTCTATTCCTAACCCCTAACGGCTGCCATACGTGGATCAATATTCTCAGCCTGAGGACTGAATAAGAGAAAATCAGCTGATTCCCCACCTACTACAAAAACATGAAAGTGGATGGAGGAATCTCCAATGCCAAGTATTGTATTCAGCCATCCATGGGTACTGTGGCTTCCTGAATACAATGGGGCTGCTGAACAATGACTGCTTCTGATAGGATGCAGTCACTCGCTGGCCAATAATTTTCCACCTGGCTTAGTTGCTTTTTACATAGACTTTTGTTGAGCCAGGGGGTGCTTGCAGGATCACCCAAGGTTCGAATTCCAGCCAATTTAGCGGGAATAGGTCGTCTTTAGGGACTTTAATGAAGAACTTCTGGTATTTTAAAAATGAATCCATGCAGTTGGGCTACCCCGCGCTGCAAAGGTTAAGTGCTTGTTTTGTTGTAGGGTCTAAAATAAAGAAGATACACACACCTGATCCTCTATAAAGGGTTAGGTGCCCGCTCACATATGGAATCTTCCTCGCAAGTCATTGGTCTTGTATTGGACGTGAGGACATCAGTGGGAGTGCCGGAGTCCGGGGGAGAAGAGACTGGGAGGACCAATCTAGCAGCTAGGTAAGACCGAGGATCAGGTGAATATATCTTTTTTATTTTAGACCCTAGACCAGGGGTCAGCAACCCGCGGCTCCGGAGCCACATGTGGCTCTTTCATCCCTCTGCTGTGGCTCCCTGTCCAGGGACGGAACTACCGGCAGGGCCTCGGGGCCTGAGGTTGTGTGGGGCCCAGTGAGGTCCGGTCCTGGGCACCCCCCATGGTGGAATATGCGGTAGTGCAGGGTCCCGGGGGCCCCCGCACTGCCGATAGGCTTCTCAGCAAGAGGGCCGGTCCTGTGACTCACTTCCTTCTCCGACTTTGTGAGTTGGGTGGAATGTGAGATCGCACTCACAGAGTCGGATAGAAGTGACATTTCAGGACCGAACAGCTGTTCCAGGGCAGATCAGTTCTCCTGCACATACGATTTGCGATGCTGATCTGCTCTGGAACAGCTGGGAAAGTGTTGGAATGCTTGACCTATTGCCAGTCACACAATCCAACTCCAAAAAACTGGGCGAAATTACATTGAACCATGTCACCGGTCACACATTGTAACGTAATCACAAACTTCGATAGAACACCGCCATCAGGGAGGTATGGCCAGTACCCATGTGAGGGGTCTGGGCAGCCTGGGGGGCCTCTTACATGAGTATCAGCTGTACCAGGGGCGGCATGGCAGAGGTGACAGGGGAGGGGGTGGAGGAGGCCAGGCCCCAGCAGCAGCAGGTAAGAGGAGTTGGGAGGAGGTACAGGTAAAGGGACCCCGGCGACCAGTCCACCTGAGGCCCTGCAGAGCCTACCATAGAGAGTCTCAGATGGGCTGTGCAGGGTCACTCTCAAGTGGGCTCTGTGAGGTCTTAGGTAAGCCAAGAGTCCAGTGTGTTACTAAGCCCTGAGTCCAGTGCGTTACTAAGCCCTGAGTCCAATGCGTTACTAAGCCCTGAGTCCAATGCGTTACTAAGCCCTGAGTCCAGTGCGTTACTAAGCCCACATATACGTATATACATAGCATAAAGGTAAAAAATGATATATGCAGTGTTATCTTCATTTTAGATGTCAAAAGGGTTTTGTGGCTCCCGGTGTTTTCTTTTCTGTGGGAAATGGGTCCAAATGGCTCTTTGAGTGTTTAAGGTTGCTGACCCCTGCCCTAGACCAAAATGAGAATTTAGCCCTTGCAGTGCGGGGTAGCCCCACTGCAAGGGTTAATTTTTAAAATGTATGGAGTTTTTCTTTTAATAACATTTATTATAAACTGTACTTACATGGAGGGCTGAAGGAATCAGCTCCTTCCCGCACAACGCTACGCTGAAAGCTCCTGATCCAGCGCTATGATCAACTTGAGCAAGAGACAGTTGCTTCATAAAAACACAAGTACTATCCCATGCTGGACATGACAGTATTGGAAATGTATACAGTATGTAGAAAAATAACTTCAGTTTGAATTTTTTTGGCAGCTGATAGGAAAAGAACTGGAGCTATGCCTGGCCACCAAACCTTATGGGCCCATAAGCAGATGTCCTCGGCATCCCCTGTAACAATTCACTGACTTAGCAATAAATATAATATGTACTGACAACTATAATGAAAACATAAACAGCTTACTTCCACTTGTAAGCATTCTCCAAAGTCCATCACTATGTTAATTAAAGGCATGCATTGTATTGGCATTAGGAAAGTGTTAGACGGAGGGGGTTGGATGTGACAGTGTGAAGGATATTGCTGTGTAGGTTTGTAGGCACTATCCTTGGCACATCTGACTGTTGCTGGAAGAGTCTTTACAGACTAGAAGTAACATTATGGTTTGAATTATGGGAATCATATGGCCGTAGACTCACACATGTGTGATTCCTTAAATTCCTTTTTGTTAGCTACAGCCTGTAGCAAAGCAAAAATCAAACTTTAAAGTTGATTATAGAGAATATAGGAGCCTTCTAAGAGTAAAGCTGGCCATACGCCAGTAGAATTTTTGGAACATTTGTTCAATTTTCTTTTAGTTAATGGGGTCAACCCAGCAATTGGAGTGATGGGGAAAAAATGGAAGTAGCAAGATGGAAAATTGCTTTCCTGAGTGAACAAAATTCTAACAGTGAATATGGTTTTCGTTCAAGGAATCTAAATCATTCCAAAATCAAATGTTAACACCAATGGAATTTGTCAAGCCTCTGATGGCATTATGAAATGTTCTGATGAAATTTTACTTATTAGCATATGAAAATTTACCATTATATGGCCAGCTTTGGACCAACTCCAAGCATACTCATATTCATTTTTTTTAATTATTATTATTATTATTGATTTTCAAGATTAAACATTGCAAAATACAAATACATTATAAAATACATCCATACATTCGATCCACAAAACCCGTCCTATGGAGGGATCTACTCACATCACTTCTCTCTCTAGAACCTTACCCCCTCCCTCTCCCCATTCAGTTCCCATTTGCCTCGGTTTCTATCTATTCCCTTCTTCTAAGTATATATCTAGATCTAATAGCATAATTTCTTGAATCCATGGTAGCCAGACCTTAAATTTGAATATTGTATCTTCCAATATCGCTGTCATATTCTCATTTATTACATACCAGGACATTTTATTTTCAACCTGTTGAACCGATGGAATGTCTGCCTTCCATGCCTTTGCCAATGTTTGTTTAGCAGCTGTAAAAATACTGGTCTAAATTGGTCTCTTGTGCATCCTTCTGGCTTTAAATTTAACAATGCTTCCCATGGATCTTTCCTGATTGCCCTATCCAATACTCTATCAATAAATGTATATATTTCCGACCAAAAACTCTGGATTCTAGGGCACGCCCACCATATATGGGACATCGAGCCTTCTTCCCCACATCCCCGAAAACATAGCGAAGATGTATCCTTTGAGAAGTTAGCCAGTTTAGTAAGGACCATATACCATCTAAACAGTAACTTGTACCTCTACCACAAAATAATTTTTTGAACAGTGGGCTACTGTATCCCAGATCTGTCGCCATTCTCTCTCTTGTAGTTGACTTCCTCTCTCATTCTCCAATGCTGTCACAGAATTATAAATAGTTGACAAGCATACTCATATTCTTAAAGTAGATGTAAACCCTGCCTGAATTCCATTCAATTTACTAAAGCACTGTGTGTGTGATCTTCTCCAGGACTTTTGTAACCACTTCCTGTCTACATACGCGGGCTTCCCATTGGTGATAATAGTGGACCATGATTTTGCAATGTGCATCAGCATGGCCACTTGGGGTTGGTTTACTAAAGCCAAAAGGCTCTTCACTTCCACTGCAATTGAATTTTTACTTAGCTTAGTAAATGTGATGAAAGCTCACGTCGCAAAGACTATCAAGTCATGTGCAAGGAGAATACAAATGCAGAATTTTTGCCTTCACAGGATTGGATGTTGAAAGTCGTCAGAGCTTCATTTCATTCTGTAAGCTAGGAGAAAATCACCTTGCAAAATGCCTTAAGTCTATCAACCCTCACTGTCGCCATCTGAAGCACATGAGGTGGCCAGGAGAGGGGGGAGTGTCCCAAGGTGTCAGCAGGGCAGGAGGCAGCTGCCGGATGAGCTGTCAGTCAGGGATAGGGAGATTGATAGTCGCCGTGCTGCTGCCTCCCCTCCACACATGCCATCTCCCCAATGAGATGCCACCAGAGGCTACTGCCCCTGGTGACAATGCAGTAGAGCAATTAGCAGACAGGGACACAGCTGTAACCCTGTACCAGGAGTTGCCTTGATAGTGGGTTTATCACCAGATATTGTTTTTCTCAAGAAGAACTCCAGGATTTATTAAAATTAACCCATGCAGTGGGGCTACCCCTACACAGCAAGGGTTAAGTACTTGTTTTGGAGTGAAAATGAAGATATACTCACCTACCCTTGGTCCCGCATGGCTATTAGACCGATCCCTGTAGCCTCTGATTCCCTGGGCTCCAGTGGTCTAAGGATCCGTGATGTCATCAAGTCTAATGCAGAGCTATTATATATGAGGATCTCGAGAGACATATTGATCCTATGTCCTGTGGCAGTGAGCGCTCACCTTTCATCCCCTTTGCTCCAGCTGTGGATTGTCCCTCAGCATCCTCACAACTAATGGACCTGCATTAGATGTTATGATGTCACGGGTGCTTAGACCACTGGGGCCGGGGAAGAAGAGCCTCCAGGGAATGGTCCAGCAGTCAGGTGGGAATGAGTATCAGGTAAGTCTTCTTTATTTTTTAAATGGGAGCAATTCTACACAGCATGTATATTTTTTTCCATCCAGACACCACTGACAGGTTGGTTAACTAATATTTTTGTACTTCAGTTATTGCAGCTGGGTCACCTCCCTGCTCCCAGTCTGCTTATAGGGCAGTGAAGGAGCAGCAGAAGACTGATTAATTTATCTCCCTGCTCATTCACCTCTCACCTGCTGCCTGCATGTTCCTTCTTACCATATAGACACTGCAGCTCACTTTATTGGCCTTTATTGCTGGCCTTCCCTTGGCACAGTGGGTATAACAGACTTATACCAAGCGTAATGCACATACTTAGGTACATAATTATTATTATTATTTTAAGAATTTAAGAAGTTAAGAATTTCTATTTCAGTGACTCAGGAAAATACTAAAAGGCAGAAAAGTCAGGCGTCTATAGAAGGAGCTCAACAATAGCAGCCTCCATATTACTCTTGTGATAGGCTTACTTTAATTGGGCTGAACCTGTACTGTGCAATGGCAAACATAAAAAAACAGCCCTCATGACAGCTGTAGTGTTTCTATTAAATTGTACAAAAAGGCAAAATGTTAAATGAAATCAAAGATTTTATGTAAATAAAAGAAAACATGTAAATAGATTAAAATGCGTATTTGAAACTTACTGTATTTTCCTATTAACTGATGACTTTTACTTATTGTCCTCCCGAGCTCCGTTTAAAGTTGCTTTTTTTAAATGAAACAACAAATCCCTATTTATTTATAACCAATACATTATTTTCTCTTCTCGTCACTTTAGATCCAAACCCACGTGTGGCATCAGTGACTCCATTCATGGACACCACCATTCAGGACACCACCGTGACTGATCCGGAGTTAATGGGCACCACGCCAGGGAGCTCGCAGCCTATTCCTCCAAGTGGGGCTGCCGAGAACCTCATTCCCGTCTATTGTTCCATTTTGGCTGCTGTTATTGCTGGGCTGGTGGCATTCATTGTTTTTAAACGGTGAGTGCGTTGTAACAAGGTCACCTGCCATTAGCTCTCAGAGAAACATCAGGAGAAAACATACCTTATCCATTCAAATGAAGTATATTAAACTCACCCGGATCTACCTATATCATGCAAGAACGATTTATTTAGGTCGATCAAAATTTGAAATGTAAAAAATGGGTATTTTGACATGTAGGTGTCTTGTGAATATCCTCGTAGAAAGAAAATTAAGAATGTCAAACTAAAGGAAACTAAATTAGAAGCATACAGAGGCCGTCTGGCCAGTAAAGATGACGGAGGACACCTTGTGATGTGGACAAGACTTTTAGTTTTCAATGCTTGACAGGTGTACTTTAAAGGGATCCTGTCGTGAGACAGTTGAGCTCTCATTTTCATTGAGTGGCCAACTAAGAATTGAAGGAATGGGTGAGGAATGGTGGTACGGGTTTTTCTTTTTTAAGTGGACACTGTGGACAAGACTCTTAGGGGTCTATTCACAAAGCTGCCGAGGGCAGCCGAGTGAATGACCGATCAGAAGTGAAGTGAGCCGAACACTGTTCGGCTATTCACTTCAGGCTGGTACGGCTGATTTCAGCCGTATATCGGCTGAAATCAGCCGTACATCGGCTTGCTTCGTGTGGCTTCGAAACAGCCGAACATGCTCAGCATGTTCGGCTGATCCGAAGTGCAGAAGGAGTTCGACTAAGCCGATCCAACATCTGGATCGGATGGTTGACAGGTCTACTTTAAATGGATCCTGCCATGAGACAGTTGAGTTCTCCTTTTGAGTGAGTGTTCAACTAAGAATTGAAGGAATGGGTGAGGAATGGTGGAACAGGTTTTTCTTTCACAAGTGGACACTGTGGAGAAGACTTGTAGTTTTCAATGGTTGACAGGTCTACTTTAAAGGGATCCTCTCATGGGACAGTTGAGCTCTCATTTTCATTGAGTGGCCAACTAAGAATTGAAGGAATGGGCGGGGAATGGTGGAACAGGTTTTTCTTTCACAAGTGGACACTGTGGACAAGACTTTTAGTTTTGAATGGCAGGTCTACTTTAAGGGCATCCCGGCATGAGACAGTTTAGCTCTCATTTTCATTGAGTGGCCAACTAAGAATTGAAGGAATTGGCAAGCCATGGTGGTACAGGTTTTCTTTCATGAAAGATGTGTGGCATCACTGCTTCATCTAACCTCTAGCACCAGATATTTTGGTAGCGGCTGATGGAGAAATGACCAGTTGAGGAGTGATGAAGAGGTGAGCAAAAGTTAGAAAGGGGAATTTCATCTGCCTTCAATGAGGAAGGTGAGAGGATCTCTTTAAAGCCGGGTATACACGTTTTTATTTTTCTCATTCAACCCATGGGATGAATAAAATAATTTAACAGATTCCTCTATCATCGCTCACGACTTTGGTGGACGAATGAATCCCCCACTGTTTGCATTGTACTCTGACGGTGGCAGCCAACATCTAGCTCCGTTTGGCCCAGAATTTTCCAGCCGGCTCCTTCGATCAGCAGATTGAGGGATGCCGGGTGGAAGTGTGCGAACAGCGGCACTCACTGTACAAATTTCGTCCGCTTCATCAGGAACCGGACGAAATCGCCCATGTATACCCTACTTCGGTCAGCTTGGGGAAATCAGTACCATACTTCAATAGTTTTAATTCTTACGTAATTCCAGAAAAGATACATTTGCGTGTAATAGTATGGTGGAATTACATGAGAACGATCACTGCGGAATAACATAGATTGTATTTTTGTGTTTTCTTTTTTTTTCTCCATCATTTTAAAACTCATTAGTAAATATGAGAGAGCTGTGTGACGTTTAGGTAGAAAGTGTGTGATCATTCGCTATCTCATCTTCATGTAGGTGGAACAGCTGTAAGAAGAACAAGCAAGGAGGGAATAGCCACACAGTGAATCAAACTCCTTCCCCCGAGGGGGAAAAACTGCACAGTGACAGTGGGATCTCTGTCAATAGTGACAGTACTGCTGAGCAACCCGCGGGACATATGCAAGGTATGGAAGGGCAATGATGTCACTCATGTCTCTAATGTCAGTTATCAGTTTTTAGCTTCATAAAGGACTAGTGGGCCTAAAACAAAAAATATGTATTTTTTTTAAATACCAATAAAATATGCTGTGCTGTATGGCAAAAATGATATACAGACTCTAAGATTGTGCATATTTCATTGGTATTGAATTAAGTAAATTTGTTTATTCCTTTTACTTTTATTATTTATTGATTTTTTTTTATTACAGGTATTTGTAGCGCTGTCAATTTATGCATATTCACACAAGCCCTTGCCCATAAAGAGCTTACAATCTAAGGTCCCTATCTTACATACGCACAGGGCCAATGTAGAAAGCAGCCAATTAAACTACCAGCTTTTATGTTTGCTGCTATATATATAGGGCTTATTATTTTTTTTCAAAACAGTTTACCATTTAAATGTAGCAGAAATATAGAAACATAAGGCAGCTTACAAAGCTGGCATGTATACAATACAATCCATGGAGGGACTAAACATCAGAAAGGTATCACTGGGAGCAATAGCAATCTGACAATAGAATGCTAAAAGGAGAATTATGAGGCGAGAGACTCATAATCTGAGCCGTCCTGTGGCAATGAAACTGTCACTCGTCGGCTCTGTAGATCGGGAGGTGAGCGAACACATACCGTCGCTCACTCACTTCTTGATCTATCCCTGCAGTGAGCCGTGACTGTCACTCACAGCTCCTTGCAGGGATTCCCCCCTCCCCTGTCCGATCCGCCAGCGCTGACTGGTGCAGTGGATGGGGCGGGTACAGCTGGCTCTGCCTCTAGATAGGCATAGCCAGCTGTCATTCCCGCAGCTGGTGGGTCCAGACAGCATTGTCGGGATCCGTTCCGGCTGCGGCGTCTCAGTACACCGCGAGCTACAGCTAGACATGTGCACCAGCAGTAAATTCGTTTAGTTTCGTTTTGATTTGGATTTTGCTTTATGTCCCTTTTCGGAATTCGGGCCCGAAAGTCAATTCGTTTTGGAATTTGGATTCTGACGAAATTCGTTAGTGGAAATCCGTACAAACGTTCGTTTCTAATTTATTTTGTTTTCGTTTCGTTGGTTCATTGCAGCAAAGTGACATTTAAGAAGGAAAATACGTTTTTTTTTGTTCCCAAAAGTTCATCCAAAAAAAACGAATCGGAAAATCGCTATATGCATTCGTTATATCGGTAACTCGGAATTCGGATACATCCGAATCTCCAAATATCCGAAATTTCAATTCGGATCGAAACGAATCGCACGTCTAGCTCGCGGTATACTGAGCTTTGGGTGACGGGAGGACGCTAGTTTGTGTCCTCCCGTTTCCCTTAGGAGAACTATGGGGAAAAGCACTGACCCCATAGTTCTCCTTTAACATGCTGCACGCTCCGTCCTGAAATCCAGTTTAACCATATACGGATGTGTACATCCAAAGTTTTAAATATTTTTTACATTAAAAATATATATATAAATATTTTAGAAGCTGTAATTTTCCTGAAATTTCTGTGAAATCAGGAGGTTTTGGCCAAATTTGCCATTTTGGCAAAATGCATTGAAGTCAATAGGAAAAGCAAAAATGCTTCAAGAGACAAAACACAAATAACAATCAAATATAAAAAAATTTACAAAATGTAAATGCCAAATAAAAAAGTTACCAGACTTCTCTAAATGCAGCCCTCAAAAATCACACAGGCTAAAAAAGTTTTAAAAAAATGAAAAGAACACCAAATAAAAGTTGACAAACTGCCCTAAATACAGAGAAGGGATATCTTTCAGTTGGGACACTTGTCAAAAGTGGGTATTTTTAACAATTTTTTAGATTTCCACTCATTTACAGTTAAAATTCTGGGGACAGGAAGGTCTTCTCTCATCATAAAATAAATAAGAGGCATATGTACCTCTGTTTAGTATGAAGAGAAGCCTGCAATCCTAACATCATTGTCCGGTTTCCAATAACAAAATCCTAAACAGAGGTTCTAACCTTATCACACTCTATCCAAGCTCAATTATACTTTACTTTGTTTTAAAAAAAACAGTTGTTGAGAATATATTAATACTAAGGTTGATTAGATATGTTTCGATTTGTAGTAATTATCTGATCTGCTCTGTAGGCAAAAATGACCTTCATCTCTACAACAGCCTCCCGCCACACAAACAAGACGAGGTGGAAAAGCTCCTGACCAGCTCCTTGGAGCAGACATGGAAAAACTTAGCTGGAGAACTTGGCTACCAGGATGAACTCATAGACACTTTCACACAGGATGAATTCCCAGTACGAGCGCTACTTACTGACTGGTCCGGCAAGGACAGCGCCACCACTGATGCCCTGTACACAGCTCTCCGTAAAATCCAGAGGGAGGACATCGCCCAGAGCTTGTACAGTGACTCCACTGCTACCTCACCAGTTTAACTGAGACATAGTGGGACAGAAGGAAGATGTTTCATGTTGATATCACTCAATGGAGCATCCTGCACGAGACGTGAAGGAAAAGTTTGCCCCTTGCCCCCCAAAATCCCCCAACCTCCCTTTATACCCAGTATTAACGGACAATCCGTCTGCACTGAAGCATTATTTTCAGTATTGTGGTGTGTAATCTTCTCTATGGACCTCTCATGTCCTGCATCTCCAGATTTCTCACTGTGATGGACCTAAGACTTTAAGATAAGGAGTTGCAAGCTGCGGATGTTCAGACAATGTTTTGAGAATTCTAAGGTGCACCCACCTTCTCTTTCTTCGGTCTTTTTTAATCTTCTAGGTTTCTTGTTTTTTAATAGGCCTTGACTGGTGACCCCCACCCCCAAACCCTAGTGGCTGCAAACCTCTAGGATCTTTTAAGGGAATGTGTGAGCTTTGTGCAGTAGAGGGTTATTGTGGCTCTAGATTCTGAAGGTTATTTGACAGTCGCACTTAGAAATACAGCACCTTATGCTGCACAAAGATTGTGCCCTAATTCCAGAGTGTTAATGATTTGTTCAGGTAATGCTGCTTAATGACCCAGAGACATTCTTACATTTACCCATTGTCTACATATACAGATTTATCTTTGACATCTGGTGTTGATGTCTTAGACGCAATCAGAACCTAGCTTGTATTCTTCTATGGCCATACAAAAGAGGAAAAAAAGTGTTTAGTGGTATAGGGAAAGATTCATAGTAGACCGGTCCAACATATATCTCTAGGCCATTTTTGCCTCTTGCTTGTGACATATAACCACTCTAGTCTCCTTCTACTCCTTTTTCACAATAACCTTTGAGAAGGGAAGGTTTTGTGAGGCTAAATAATCTGCTGACCCTCCTGTTTTGTGTTCCTCTGGATTAACAATATCAGAATTTATGACAGGTTGTTGAACTGTGATACCAGTTCTCCCATTGATAAAAGTACATGCAACCATAGAGATGGCTTTAGTGGCTTCAACATCTTTAACCAATGAGATGGTCATATAGCTACAAAGACGTTCATGCTGCTCAAGTCTGATTGGATACAAACAGAAGGAGGATGGGTTAAGCTTTTTGTAAGTTTTGGCAAATAATAATGAATTGGTGGGATTATTAGAGTAAAGATCAATGGGGTTAGAGTTTCCCCATCTTGCTATGCATGCCATCACCCAGATCCTTGATGTTTTTTTCACAAATCAAGTTAAGCCATGAATTTGGACCAATGATCGCTTATATGAAATTGGTAATTGGGACAATGGCATTTGAACATGCAGCACTGTGCCCTCAGTGGCTTAAATGTAAACAATGTGTAGACAATATAATTGTCTATGGGTTCAGCAAAGCATTAATTGCATCCATTGTGTAATACAATTCAAATGGCACCTCTTGTCACAGGCCACCTTATACTTGTACAGATGTCAAATGAACTATCATTACATGTTATCACCAGTGGTGTAGACAAAGCTACACTGGTGTAGTCATATGTATCACATGGTTCAAATCCCATGTGTAACTCCATCTCCCTGGCATAACAGTTAAAGTGAAGGAGTGAAATTATTGACTTTGGTTTTTACCACTTTAGCATGTACAGGTTTTGGAATTATCCGGTTTTAAATTTCTAGCTTGGTTGCTTGGCATAACGATACGTCTGGGTTTGGAAGAGCATGTGACCCTGTCCATTCATGTGACAATACTGGTGTTTGGCCCAGCCCTGTCACATGGGGTGGAGAGAGAGTTGTCAGCCCTATGAAAGCTCTACCTAGGACCAACCTTCTTCTCTTTGCTCCTAGCATCCAAAGAAAAGTAAGTGTTAGATACGGCAGGAGCCAGCTTTAAATGGAACCTGTTGCTGTGCCCTATACAAATTCACTTTATGTAACAATGGGAACATTTGCTACTGGGTTCAATTGAACCTTTATGGGCCTGCTCAAGCATGAGCAAAGAAGATAGGTCAAACTTAATTTTTACCAAGTTCAACATTTCATTCTCCTGCCTTATGTTATCACATTGGTCAGAAAAATGGAGTTATGCTTTAAAGTGGACCAATTATACATCATTAACTACCACAAGACACAAAATTACCTGCTCAAAAATGTTCTGAATAATGTTTACTAAGCAATCTTGTTTCACTGGACTGGTTTCTTGTTCCACCAGACTATATTTCTCCATTTTCAGGTGCACAGACAATCACAACATTTACAGCAATAGTGATAGGTATCAAGGCAGTTGAATAAGGTTGGCTTTAAAATGAACTGCAGGCTTTGCTTTGGTTAACGTATTGGTAGGCCTTTAAGCTTATATACTAATATAACAGGGTGAGCATTCATGCACTGAAGTTGGGATTCAGTATTTGTAGCCATAGGCCAGTGATCACTTGGCAGACGTATGGTAGGTTTCCTTTACATCTTCTTCTCTTTGCTCATACCTGTAAGAAGCAGTGAGTGGCTTGGCAGGGCCTGTGTACATTAAAACAAAAAGTTTAAAAATGAAAAGCAAAATACAAAATTCTCATGTTCTGGTCAAAAAGGCCTAAAAAATCTAGCTTGAAGGTCATGCTGTACATAATTTTAAATGCTATGCATGTGGTAGACATTTTGAATGTTGAAGTAGTCACAGATAGAGACAATACAAGCCTTTAGAAAATAATGAAGTTGATGGAGTTGAGAATTTTGAGAAGTGAACATTCTCTGCTCCTGTATTAAATCAACCCTGTGAGTTCTATTCAAGAGGTTATATTACCATTACTGAAGTATCAGTTACAAAATGCTCACCACTTCATTGTATGGTTTTAGTACAAGTCGTTGGTTATCCAGCCTAGCATATAAGTAAGGTATTTGTGTTGTAGTTATAAGGCATTATTGACACAACTGTGGCACTATCCATAGTTCAGGCAGGTACTCTTAATCTGCTATAACACAGAGGGCAGTGCACAATCATGGGACAATCTCTCACTCAAGCATATAAGTATTGGGTCATAAACGTGGAGGCTATATCAATGCTTGTTGCTCCATGTTCAATCAGTCAGCTGCTTCAGCCATGTTAGGATGCTACCTCTGCATACAAAGTCTAGATATAAGGTATCTAAACATTAGAAACTATTTGCGGGGTAAGCAGAAGTTACAATCATTCAGATTTTGCCACAATACCCAACTCTAGTGCTAACATGTCTACAAATTCCACCCTTGATATGATAGACAACCATCTTAATTACCTCCAGCCTGTGACACACTCAGGGATACAATGGACAGGTATACCATAATACTTACACGAGAATTGACCAGATGCTAGTGAACAATCCTTCTGCTATATTGTATAGTCTAGTTAATTAAATGAAGCCCAGGAAAAGAGGACAAAGAGCCTCACATATGAAAACTTGAGGGTAAAAAATGGAGGCAATACCCACATTTGTGGGGGGAGTAGAGAACAAGCCCCAGACTTTCTTATTTTTTTTTTTGTAAACATGAGGTATACTGTGAGGGACACAATTGAGGCAAAGGAGGCGTTGTCCGCAGCAACCAATTAGATGAACTATCTTTTTCTTAACTGCACTCAGTTTTCACTAACAGAGCATTCAATATATTATAAATAATCTGAGTGTTCCAAACTGAACATATAATTAAGAGCAAGGGTCACCTTCAATGAAAACCAAGTGTTAAAACAATCAGATGAAAGCACTTGGCCCTACCTGCTCTGACCTCCTAAGCCACTCTGTTGGTCCTTTATGATAATGTGTGGCCTCATTGATCAAGAGTGTGGTGGCTAAGTAGGCATGAGGTGCAGAGAATGATCTACATTGGCATTTACTGTAACTTCAGTGGCCCATGATTTGAGATCTGCTGAAGGTAATATTTAGGTACGTTATCATCATATCCTCAGAATTGCCCAGGATATTGATAAGTTTACTTCAGAGCCATATTTGATGATTGCCCTGTCAGAGGTCTTGAAGCCAATAGGTGTTAATAAACTTTGGGAGTGGCTTGGTGACCTTTGGGTGCCAAACAAAGTAAAGTGGAGTTAGGATCGATCTTGGTAGCAGATTAAGGAACTGGCATGTAGCACAGATACAGCAATTTTTCTCAGAGAGTCATTTATAAAATATTTTTAAATGTTGACTGGGCACCAATGAGTTTTCATGAAGGTGAAGCAAGGAATTTGACCGGTCACTGTGGACAACATTTTCTTTACTCCAATTTTGTTTAATTGACCTAATTTGGGATATAAAGTATGTATGGTTTTCATAGATTGAGTTGAAATCTTTTGATATATTGTGCAGAATAACCATATTTAGCCATGCTGCTTACATGGCTTTACAAAGTCAGTAACATAACTGGACAGAAAGACTCAACATTTGTCCAATAGAGGTTATTTAGTGGCCCAGTTTTGCTAATCTCAGTGAAATTTGAAAAAATTGCGATTGGAGCAAATTTAGAACTGTGCCCATTAGTCAGATTCTTGGCAGCATTTAAAAGATTTAACCTGATTGCCTCCATTTTTTGTAAATCCGCCCCTGTTATTTCACTTGAAGGACAAAACTGGTGGCAGAAGTGCCACCTTTGCTCCAGCTTTGTCACATCAGCCACTTATTGGACTGAACTAATTATCTGGCATTCAGTATAGGAATACAAAAGGGACTAGCTCACAATTTTCTGGACTTTGTCATTCAACTGTGGACATCTCCATTCAATTGTCTGGATCATTCTTCCTACCGTTATACATATACAGGCTTATGTAATGAGTGATGCAAGAAGTAACCAGCAATCATAAATCAGCTTTCACTAGTCAGTCCTATCTAAGCTGCTGGAAGCTAATTTATGATTCACTGCCACCTTGCCATTGGCTATAGCACTCCACTCCTCCTTTTACTCTTATTAGATAAGTCCATTATTCTTTCTCCATTCTGTTTTATTCTGTTGTCCTTTAACAGACCAAGTATGGTGGGCAATAAATACCAAAAACACTGTGGTGGTAACCGATCGCCAGTTAATGTAAGATAACTGAACGTTAACAGGTCTATGGAAATGAAAACAGGTAATGCCTAACATAAGCCATATTAATGCTTTGTATAATCCTTCCTCCTTGACTTCTGTCTCTGGCATTCAGTCTTTTATAACATATATAGTTCCTGACAGCTGTCCTCTGATTCCAGCAGCAGTGCTTATTGATGGCTATCAGTCGCTATGTTATCGTGCTGACAATAAGTTAGATTGTAATATTGGAATGTGTTATTTAAATGGTTGTTCCACCCAAAAGTTTTTCAGTTGTGGGTTGATGGCAGTCAGTTTAAAGCTTGCCACACAAGTTACAATCTGTTTGCACAATCACCATTTAGATCTAGCACCAATTTGTACAAAGGCCGACCTGACCGGATACAAATGTGAAAAGATTATTCGGGTATGACCTCATATTATATAGTTTGGGAAATTCTGTAGGAAAGAAACCACAGATTGTACAATTGGATGGAAAGGTGTGTTACTAACATACCCAGTCACCAGTTTCTCAGGGACTATGGAAGTGAGGACTATGCCCTTGAGTTTCTAGCTCCTCCCACCAGCTGTAGCTACTAAAAACTAGTCTTGTCCCCCCTGATGAATTTAACAGCAAGAGTGGGACTTCTCCAGCTGCAGTAGTAGTAGTAGTTGGGAGACATAATCAGACAGATCTCATTGGTAAAGCCACCAAGATCCATAAGGTGCCAGCAGTTGACTCTGCTCAACCACACCTACCCATAACTATCACATCAATTTTGGATGGACTGACCATTTAAGATTATCTTCTTGCTCATTTGGCGAGCTTCCTCCTTCATATTACTTTAATGTTCCTTCTTTCATTAATTCATATTGTGCTTCTCCGTATGGTTTATGCTTTAAGCACTTGTGGATGCTGTAAAATGCTGCAGCATAGAACACATAAGGCTCAATTCATCAACCGATATTTGGTTTGAGGTTTGTCAGGCTGGATTCACAGCTTTGCTTTGTGAAGTACCATCTATGACTTGTGGGTAAAAAAAAAATCTTGGGCTTTAAAAAGTAAGTTTTGGTGTGTTGGCAGTCCATCAAAATAAATTGGTTGGCTTACCTCAATGCACATTAACATGTAATATAACCCACCACAGAAGTGTGAATCTGGCCGAACGCAAGGATTATGATCTTTCTTTTAGCCGTTTGACTGTCATTTTAAAATAACTGTCCTTTTTTTTTTTAGGATCCCTATCCTAGTGTGTTTGCTTTTTGAATTGATCCTTTAGTGTACAGCAGAGCTGTGTTGTATCCAAAGGCAAGAAAGCTAGTAACCATTTTCCATCGCCAAAAAAACACAAAAGGAAACAAAACAGATACAGCAACGCATTTAGTAAATGTTCCCTTAAGGCAATTACAAGCCAATGAATTAAAGTTATGTGAAGGAGGACAGCCCCTTTAAATGTATAATTCTGTTACAACAGACAATTAGGCAGCTGAGGATTCGGGTTTCAAGCTTCTGAAGCCAAGGCCATTCAGCAAAGGCTGAAAAAGATGTCTCAGATATCCTTAGCTTCTGGTGTAACGTTTAAAGTTCATTAAAAAACGGGCAAAGAAGAATTCCATCGGATCGATCTGCCTGAAGTTACAAGTCAGCATTATCAGCTAAAGCACTTAGCCAGAGGTCATCCCCTCCCTCCCCCCAACCTGAGAGGTCAGAGGTCATGTGGCAGGCCTAGTTACCATTATTTAAAAAAGAAAATGTGCCTTTATTTTACTATCTATGTTGTTTTTTCTGTAACAAATCCTAATTGCAGCATTTTTGCTATTTTGAAAGAATAATTTTTTAGAGCACTTTTGTATATAAAAATTATAAAAAATGTTGGATTTTGTTTTCTTTGGTTCATTTTAATTTCTTTTTTTATTTGAAAAATGTTTCTGCCATTTTTGCATTTTGTTAAAACTGTAAATATTTGGTGTTTTATTCTGTGATAAACCTAGATCCTCCCTTCCCTACAACCCATCCAGTGTAAAATAATTTGACTGCCAATTACAAAAATGAACATAATGAACATTATAATTATTAATGAGTGACTTGCATGAAATTCTGCTGTTTTGCTAATACTTGCTCCATGGCTCGCGCCAACAATTATCCCACATTCAAATCCTGTTAAATCGCGTTGTTTACCCATATCTTCAGAAAAAAATCACTTCTACTGTCTTAGTAAACAACCTGCTTCCCTATTTATAATGGCCTGGCCCTCTAGCAACTTCACCACGAAATTATAGCTAATTTGCCTACAAACGTCAGGTGGCCATAATAAACTGGCCACTCAGTGTATATACTCTTGGTAGGCATCTAAAGTGTATATTCAAATGATTATGAAATAGCTTGCATTATTATACGAGTCCTCTGTTACTTAAATGGAAGACTCTCCTATGGTATTTCATTACTACTTTGACCTGTGACTGCAGGTCAAAGCAACTGGCCTATTTCAATAGAGCCCCCCTCACCACTTCATACTTACTTCCCTTTGCTCTCCCACCAACCCTTTCTCCAGGGACGAAAAGTGGCATATTGGTAGATGTGAGTATTGGGGAACATGTGACTTACTCACCTTCCTTCCACCTGACAGTGCTGGTGCTTGGTCACTCAGGCACCAACACTTTAACATGGGGTAAGAAACTATGTAGTAGTTTTCAGGGAACACCTGCAAAAATTGATGCCCAGTGGCATACCTAACATATTTGACATGGGCCAAATCATTTTTTTAAACTCTTTTCTATATGACCGATGATCAGTGGTGAAGTGCCCTCTTACACTGGTAATCAGTGGTGAAGTGCCCCCTGACATTGGTGTTCAGTGGAGGGGGTCCCTTACATTGTAATCAGTGGAGAAGAGCCCCTTACATAAGTGGTCAGTTGGAAGAATATCTCTCACATTGGTGGTCAATGGGAAGAATGGGCCTTACATTAGTGGTCAGAGGGAAAAATTTCCCTCACACTGGTGGTCAGTGGGAAGAATGCCCCTTGTATTTGTGGTGAGTAGGAAGAATATGCCTCACAGTGTTGGCCAGTGAGAAGAATGTCCCTTGCATAAGTGGTTAGTAGAAATAAAGTCCCTCACAGTGTTGGTCAGCGAGAAGAATGCCCTTTTCATTGGTGGTTATATTAATGCACCTAAATATTAGTGATCTCATTGCAACCTCATATTTTATATTTTATTTTAAAAATGGGTATTTAATTGTGTTTTGGGGCATCTAAGGGCATTTTTCAGTACATTGTGAGGTTTGATAATACTTTGCTCTAAAATCGTGCAACATAAACATTTTAAACTGCCAACATTTTATTCTACGGGGTCTTGGCTTTCAGAAAATATATAATGTGTGGGGGGTTGAAGTAATTTTCAGGCCTAAAATGTGGATTATATCATGGGTACAAAAAACAGGGAAAAAAGGCCTCGGTTACTAAGGGGTTAAAAACTGGGCCACCAGCAACAAGGCCAATCCCAGAGATGGAGGTGTGTAGTTAGATGCATTAAGCCACAGCTGCCTAGACTAGTGCTGCAGCCAGCAAGACGCATGATGATTAACCCTCGTCAGTCAGGGCTGCAGCCAGCAATACAGGCTGTCTGACACTGTTAACTTGTAGCCAGAAATATACAGTAAATAATATGCCCTACTAAGCAGATGTCAGGTTCTCCAGATCGTCTATTGAGCAACTCCAGGAGGATTCGCTCATCACTAATGTCCACAGTTTAGCTGGAACTGTATTATTTTATCAAGAAACACGATTATCTGAGAAAAAGGAACACACTGAGAGAGCTTCTATTAATAGAACGACAGGGAACAAATCACAGGAAGCTGAGATGAACACCATGCAAGCAGTTTCATCAATTGTTTAAATTATGCATTGCACAGCAGTTGTAGGATCCAAATAATGCAGTAACACAACCAGCAGGAAGATCAACAAGGAGAGTGGATTTCAACTATATGTAAAATAAAATGATTCTAGTTGTATATTCTAAAAAAGAAATAATCCAAGTATTTGCACAGTATTTTATAAGCAACTGATTTTTTATATGTTAAGTTACTTATACTGAGAGCCAATACGCACACCTCTCAACAGTCCTAATTTTCAGGTCCCGGATGAAGTGTATTGCCCACATGTGGCCAATATGGGGTCGTTTTTTAAAACTCATCTCCAAGCAATGTTATTTGATGTCCAGAGATCATCTTTAGGGAAACTGTAATAATTTTGGGTCATGGGCAAACAAACTTTGGTAGCTGCTGTTGAACTAGCGATAACACCTGAAATTCCATTTGTAAGCAAGCCCATGGGGTAGCGTCCAGTGGCGTCACAAGGGGGGTGCGGGCCCATACCCGGGTTACACAATTGGAGGAGTGACACCAAAATGACTGACAGTAATTTTTGTATCCCCCCCCTCTGAAAAGTCGGGCACTCAGTCATGGACCGAGAGCCCGACAGTTGCATGAGAGAGGAGGGGACCCGGCGGCATACCTTATCGTCCCTTCCTCTCTCTGCCAGCATCCATTACCAAGGATTTTGAAATATTAACGTCTCGTTTTGTGTAGGGGGCTCAAATAAAGAAACTATACTCACCTCATCCTTGGTCTCTCCTGGCTGCTAGACTGGTCCTATAGACTTTTCTTCCCTGGGCTCCAGTGGTCTAAGGACCCGCTTACATCATCAGGTCTAATACAAGTCTAATAGATGTGAAGATGCCACATCCGGAGCGGAGATGGAGATAGGTGAGGGGTCACTCCTGCTGGACCGAGGATCCCGTCCCTGTCCCCTTCTCCTTCCTTTACCTCTTCTCCTTCTCCTTCCTCTTCTTCTTCTTCTCATCCCCTAGAGAAAAGCAAGCAGTTAATCTTTGTAGTGCGGGGATAACCCTTCTGCAAGGGTTAGGTTTTTTTTAAATCCTGGGTTAGTTTTTCTTTAAATGCACTCCAACATGCTACTTCTTTCACCAGTGAAGTGACAAGACCATGCCGGGTTCAATGCAGAGATGGGCCTTCCTCCTGCTCTTAGCAGTGGTTCCTTAATGTTCCTCCTCCATTATCTTTCCTCTACACTCGTAGATTTGTTATTATAGTCCCTGCCCGAGGTGTAAAATATCTCTTCAGGCTCTTAATCACTGCTATAGAGTGAAGCTAATAAAGGCCTGGCTGCACAACAGTCAGCACATCCCCTACAACAAGCCCTGAATGTAAATGAAAGTGTCTTTGTAGTGACTATAAAAACAAGCACCTGCAAATCATCAGGGAACTTTCTCCGTGCGCTAACGACCAGTTTATAGACATAACGGCATGCGTCGGGAGGAGTGCGGGGATCGTGAAAAATATTATGGAAGCAGAGTTATGACGGAAGGCGGAAAGTGCTTTCATTTCATATATTCAGATTGTCATGTTCATATTTATTTATATAAACTCCAAGATTTTTATAGAGCTCTGCATGGTATTATTTTATGGGAGGTGCGCGCCCTCGAAACACAGCTGTCCTTCTTCACACTCTCAATGACCTTTCGTCTGATAAGTCTTAGCGGTAGACCGTGTCAGACGCCGGCGAGGTCATTTCTCTGAGCCGTGTGAGATATTTTAACTGCGTTTGTTATTTTATTTCACTGTTTCGAACATTTAAGACATTCAATTCATTCACAAAAACTTTGTCATGGACTCTGCTTTATGGCATTAAACAGTTATTTAGGTAATGCAAGAATTTATGTCTGATAAAGCTGAACTCCAGGACAAGATAAGATAATAAGACCGGTTACTGCTGCTCTCTCTCCTTGTGCAGGGTGACTGGTCTTGTCTCCGCCCCCTCTTGTAAAAAAGACCGGTTACTGCTGCTCTCTCTCCTTGTGCAGGGTGACTGGTCTTGTCTCCGCCCCCTCTTGTAATAAAGACCAGTCACTTCTGCTATCTCTTCTTGTGCAGGGTGACTGGTCTTGTCTCTGCCCCCTCTTGTAATAAAGACCAGTCACTTCTGCTATCTCTTCTTGTGCAGTATGACTGCTCTTATCTCCACCCCCCTGTAATAAAGACCGGCCACTGCTGCTCTCCCTGATTGAGCAGGATGACTGGTCTTGTCTCCACCACCTCCTGTAATAAAGACCAGTCGCTGCTCTCTCTCCTTGTTCAGGGTGACTGGTCTTGTCTCCGCCCCCTCCTGTAATAAAGGCCGGTCACTGCTGCTCTCTCTCCTTGTTCAGGGTGACTGGTCTTGTCTCCGCCCCCTCCTGTAATAAAGATTGGTCACTGCTTCTCTCTTTCCTTGTGCAGGGTGACTGGTCTTGCATCCACCCCCTCCTGTAATAAATATCAGTCGCTGCTGCTTTCTTTCCAAATGCAGGGTTACTGGTCTTGTCTCTGCCCTCTCCTGTAATAAAGACTAGTCACTGCTGCTCTTTCTCCTTGTGCAGGGTGACTGGTCCTGTCTCCGCCCCCTCCTGTAGTTTTCTGCAGGCAACCTGTAGTGGGTGGAGCCTGCTCCCGAACGCAACTCAGAAATTCGGATCCCAAATGCCATTCGGGTCTAGGAGCCTCAGCTTTAGTATTATATGTATATAATGTATATGGTTCCCGTATTGCCGTAACGAAAATTCGTATTCACACCCATTCGGGTGCATTAAACCGAAAATAAACCACATCTGATTGGCCAGAAAAGTCACAGGTCCTTATCAGTTTCGTTTTTTGATCATAGAACATAGAACTCAATTTTCTATCATAGAACTAAGGGACAAATGGTGATAAAAAATACCTGTCATGACTTTGCTCCGAAGTTATATAAAATGCTGAGTGTTAAGTTCACTAACCCATAAAAATAACAACCAATTAGAATTCATTGGTAGACCTTCACGGATTTCATTAGGATAAACCGATTTTTTTTATGTGCTACTCCATTTGAATTGCTTTGCTAAGTACTGAAGAATACATAGCCTATAGTTTATTAGGACTATTGCCTAAACTATGTTTGCTTTATAGGGGCAAAAAGGGCATTTGCCTTAACCCACCAGACAGAGGCCCCCTACCAGACATGATAACAATGAACCGTAGGTCAGACAAGCAGATATGAAACAACGGACTGTTTAGGCGCAGCATTCACCCGTGAGCCTGGAGTGTGTGCAAGTGTGCAAGCTGTGAAACTATTCTTTTATGTGCTTTTATGTTTTATTATCCTATTCTTATGCGAGCTGAAGGGCAAGATTTATTGGTTCAATTATAGGGGGTTCCGAAAGAAAAACTAAACAAAATAAGAAGTGTTTCTAAACCCAAGAACAAAAATGTAATATATTACAGCTTAGACATAGTATTATTTTTCTTTTTTTTTTTACTTTCTTTTCTTTATTTTAACCTGGTGATCCTGCCAGGAACACACTTCCTGTCCTATGGTGACAACGCTCACTCACTGCACTGTATCTATGGAGAAGAGGCTTGTCACCATAGGATAGGACTAAAGAACGCCTCCCTTTCTCTTCTTTTCCATACCATAGGTATGAACCGAAGGGCTGCTGTACGGGCTATTCACTATGGCCCGTACAGCAGCCGAGAGCATATGCTTCGGCCAACTGAGCCGAAGTGACAGCCAAACCTGGAGAAAGGTCGGCCGAAGCAGACTGATCTGCATGCAAATGACAGCTGGGCGGAGCCAGACGTGATCTCAAGGCTAGCTCTGCGCAGTTGTAATTACAGATCAGCGTCCCCAAATGACCTGGGGATACTGATCTGTCATTAAACGATAAAAACGGTGACGTCACGGCTGGCTCCGCCCAGTTGTTATTCATTGTCCAGGACCTGCTACATAACTCTGGCAATAGGTCACCGTTAGCTACGCCCAGCTGTTTTTATTTTGCCGGCATCTGTCAGATGCTTTATTATGCGGCGGGAGTTCGTTGCATGTGGTTGCGGTGTGCGTCTTTTTTTTAATTATTATTTTACCTTTTTTTAAATATTGTATTTCATTATTTTCATATTTTGTTTTAATTTTTAAAATAATTTTCAACTTTTTTTTCACTTATTTTCTATTCTGCAGATGCTTCTGCACTTTGGCTCAGCCGAATATGCAGAGTATGTTCGCCTGACCAAAGGCAGCCCATGTACGGCTGATTTTAGTCGATGTACGGCTGAGATCAGCCATACAAGGCTGAAGTGAATAGCCGAACAGCATTCGGCTCACACTTCACTTCGGTTCATTTATTCACTCGGCTGCCTTCCGCAGCTAAGTGAATAACCCCCTTAAAGTGACATTAAAGACAACTTTTTTTCCTCCTCACCCCAACATTAATGAAAGCACTTACCTTAACTGATGTCTCTTAATCCGATCTTCTTCTTCTTCTTTCCTGATGCTTTCATCTGTCCCTCCTGTGCTGTGGCAGGTGTCCGATCCAGCGCGGACTCCTCTGGGCTTGCTGGCACTTCCTGTCCCACGGTGTCTACATGCGCGTGCACGCGTCCATAGACTTACCTTGCGTCCCTCCTCGCGTCTCGGCCGAAAATGTGAACTGCACATGCGCACGCCCCAAGATCCTTTGCGGCCTCCCGAGAATTTTCACATTTTCGGACGGGAGCGCACGGGGAAGACATAGGTAAGTTTAAACCACTGTTAAAGCGTTTCGTTTTTTTTTACTTTTTGCTAGCAGTAGATATATGCAAAAAAAGCTGAGGGTTTAGAAACCCTTTCATATCACTTTAAGATTTCAATGCAGCACAGGCAGAGTGCACAGGAGGTCAGCACCTAACTAGATTCTGTTAGTATCAACAAGTATTTTTTTGCACTTCATGAAGAGATCTAAGAAAATTCATTCAATGACATATTTAATAGACCAATAGAAGTTCATTATTTAAGTTTACATACACTTTAACCTAGTGTTGGCAGTAATATTATCATAACGGTTGGATATTTTTTCTCTGTTTTGAATAAAAAGGACAAAAAAAGTAAAAACACATTGTTTCCTAAAAACAAATATCCCAGTTTTTCTAATAAAGCCAGAATTGAATTTCTTGTTTCAAATGAACACATTTTACACAAGAAAGGCTAACTTAAAGCAGACCATAGCCCCCTTTTGCTAAAAATCACATCAACGTGAGCTCTACATGCTGATATGAAACCATCTTTTATTCATTAGTTAAACAAATATTTTTTGCTTTTACTTCCAATGACTTTTTGTTCTACTTCCTGGTTGAGTGAGGCACAGGTGATGTAGCCCTGGCCCCTTGGGAAGGTTACATCACCAGTGCCCTCCTGGGAAATCTCATCTGTAAACTGAAAAATCTTGCATGATCTCTGGGGAAAGGTGTCCCCCTTCCCCTCCACTCAGATGATGTGCACTGTCACATCTTCCAGGATGCAGACCCAGAGTTCCAGGATGTAAAGGGAGATGGATTAATCTGCTCTTAGTGAAAATAGCCACTGTGAGAAGAATGGGGAGGAAAAGAAAAATAAGGTATGTAAAGAATAAATAGCCTGCAAGTATCTATAAGAATCTGTTTGTAGATCACCATTACTAAACATTTCTAAAGGTGTCCTCCCATAGGAGAGGATTGAGAAGACACTGCACCATGTGGCTGCCATATTGGACAGGCAGTCAGCTGATGTTTGTGTTTTGGGAGAGTGTCACAGGCAGCTTTGGATGCTGCAAGGGGAGAGGTATAAGCGGCATTACAATCACATATAGAATAAAAGTACATAAACACATCTCTGGAAGTAATAAAAATATTAAACATTTTATGTATTATCTTAATATAATACATAATTAAAAAAAGAAAAACAAATGGAGACAGCAAATACATTATATAAAAAAATAAAACTAATCAGTCAAATAACAACTTGGGTTACAAAGAGAGCATATTGTATTTTGTAAATAATAGTAAGTGTGCACGGCTACGAATCTACAGCTAGTTCAATGAGTCTAATCTAAGGCAATAAACAATGAAATAGTGCATAAATAAACCTAACAAACTCTTGATTAAAATTGTGCTAATATATATAATTTGTAAATTCATGTGCTAAAAATATAAGTCACTTGCTTAGTGACAGCAGTATGACAATAACAATCAAAAAGGTGCAATAAGTGCAAAAAAGTGCTAACGTGCAATATTAGCATATATATGCATCTCTAAATAAGAAGTCAGGAACACAGGTCTGAACTCTGGGAAGCTCACTAATAACTAAGCACTGTGCTCTCTGAGACCAAATACATTATATAAAAAATAACTAATCAGTCAAATAACAACTTGGGTTACAAAGACAGCATATTGTATTTTGTAAACAATAGTAAGTGTGCACGGCTACAAATCTACAGCTAGTTCAATGAGTCTAATCTAAGGCAATAATGGGGCAATAAACAATGAAATAGTGCATAAATAAACCTAACAACCTCTTGATTCAAATTGTGCTAATATATATACATTTGTAACTTCATGTGCTAAAAATATAAGTCACTTGCCTAGTGATAGCAGTATGACAATAACAATCAAAAAGGTGCAATAAGTGCAAAAAAGTGCTAACGTGCAATATTAGCATATAAATATATATCTAAATATAAATAAGGTGCAAAAATCTTAATACAATATGTACAGAAAGTGGAAACTTCTCACATGGAACATGTACAAATTCGAACAGGTCCCAAACCTTATCATATCCAAAGTGATTGATCAATAATATTTAGTGAAAAGTTCTTAATATTATATCCAACATGTGCAAAATAAAAGAGTTCCAAAGGTGCTTGGTAATATTTCCCACACCGTGTTTGTGTCCACGCCAGCAGCCCCTCTGGGGTGCGCACTCACCGCAATACTATTGTATATTGCCAATAGGAAGCTCATTAGATAGACCACGGAATCCTGGCATTTGGAGGCAACAGCTTCCGTGTTTAATTTAAGGCCTGGTTCACACCTGGGAGTTTTACAGCGCGTTCCTACGCGCTGTAAAACGCGCAAACTGTATTGGATGGCAATGTGCCATTAAAATGGATCATTGATTTACAAAACCGGTGTGCTGGTGACATTATTCCTTTTTTCTGTAAAACGAGCAAACACTGAAATCCCATGATTTGTTATGGGCATGGTTCACACCTAGGCGTTTTACAGCGCGTAGGAACGTGCTGAAAAACGCCCTACGCCCAAAGAAGTACAGGAGCTTCTTTGGGGCGTATTTTCCGCGCGTATCCATTAGGATACAGCTGGATAGCCCTCGTAAACGGGCATTTGTTGCGAGTTTCGTTGACTGCAAATCGCAGTAAAAACGCGCGGCCTGAAGCGTGCGTCAAACGCACATATTACGAACGCACAAGTGTGAACCCAGCCTAAGTCCACCAGTGAGCCTTCCACACCAATAATCTCCTATGTTTACCCGAGCTCCTTTTTTTTTTTTGCAGTTAGGGAATTAATCCCACTCACTATCGGTCTGCCTGGGGAAGCTTCCATACTTTTATGTATTTTAGGTAGAAAGTACATAATTAGGATCCGACTCACCGAGGGTATTAAGTACTCCCTCTCTCTTTTTGCTAAAAGCTCTTTCTTATAAGCTTTTTGAATCATTGTTTCTAATTCCTTTCTGAACTTACTGGCAGGGTTTTTATGCAAATTTTCATATGTATCCTGTGTGTATGTAATGTTGTATATTTCTTTCTCGTAGTACTCTTTATCCATAATCACTACCCCTCCGCCTTTATCAGCAGGTCTAACTACTACATCCTTCCTCTGTTCCAATAGTTGGATCCCTTTATTTATAAAAGCCTTATTTTGGGCATTTTTTAAATCCAAGGTTTTTAAGTCCTCTTCTACAAGATTTTTAAATACCTACTCAAAATGGTTGGCCGATGGTTTAGGATTAAAAATTGATAAATTTTTCAGGGAGGTGTATACATATTTCCTAGTGTCTGGGAGATTGGTATTCTTAGGTACTTCTAAAGAGGAGGAGTAATACTTTTTAATATTGATTTTCCTGATACATTTTTGAACATCAATAAAAGTATCAAATGTATTTAAATGGTTTATTGGGGCATACTTTAGACCTAAATTAAGGACTCGTTCCTCCTCTGAATTCAATATGACAGAACTCAAATTAAAAATCCCTTTGTTTAAAACCTCTCCTCCCCTGCCTGGGGCCCAATAGTCCTCTCTCGGGGAGTGTGGTGTTATCCAGGGTTCCCTCCCCCCTCTGTGTGACCATCCTCCTCTCCTTCCATGGGGTCTGAGGTTGCCGTTTGTCATAGTGTGACCCCTCATATTCCCCATCATAGGCCCTTCCCAATGACGAGGTGGGTAAACAATTGAATGTCTGTCGGGTTTTCCCCTTTGAATGTGATGATTTTGATGGTCCCCTAAAAAATGATTAGGGTTTTTTAATCTTGAATTATTCACTTGGTGTCGAGGGGGATCTTGGGAGCTGGCTCCTCCCATATGTTCATCCTGTGACAACAAGGGATGAAATCTCTGTGAAAGTACTATTTTAGGGGTAATAGGTGTTGCCTTGGTAACCAAATTGGAGATAGAGAGAGAGAAGGGGGAATAGAACCTTTTTCTTTTTTAAACTGGTTTCCAAAGTTGCTCATCTATAGTAACCTGATCTTCTTTTTCGTCCGGTTCTTTAACACTCGTGTTGCAACTGTCAATATATTTTTCTTCTGTATTCTGCCATCTGTAAATTTTCCCATTTTTGAAATCCAACATGTCCCTGATATATTTCTTATGTTTCTTATTTTTTTATTTCTAAATCCCTTTTTTGTATATGTTTTTCTATTTCCTCGATATTATTTTTAAACAGTTCTGAGTCGGCATAAATCTCTATTTTGGATTTCAACTCCTGAATTTTTAGTTCAACCTGATGTAATTTACGTTTCTTTCTCCCTAATATTAATTGTAGGAGCTTTTCCTCACAATGGTGAAAGAACCTTGACCATTGCATTAATTATTCATGGTCTTTTAGTCCATCATTTGGTGTGATGTCCCATCTCAAGCTTCTCGGGATAATCCCATCAGCTAGATATCTTTCATGAGTGGTAATTTCCCACCATAAAATCAGTTGTTTTTCTAGAGATAAAAAAATAAGAGATTTAAAATCCTGCTGAGCACTGTTATTGTTAATTTCCTTGAAATTAAAAACCTCCTCTAAATTAATTACTCTATTTTGTAAAAAAAAATTAAAATATCCATAGCTGCAGAAATCTTTGGGGAAGGCCCCTATTAGATAGAAGAATGTCAAATCTGCGCTTATGGGTTCAATCTAAAAAACTAAAGGATAGTGTTGCCGCTGCTGCACTATAGACACTAAGGTCAGGAATGTAAATAATAGTAAGTGTGCAGCATTACGAATCTACAGCTAGTTCAATGAGTCTAATCTAAGGCAATAAAGGGGCAATAAACAATGTAATAGTGCATAAATAAACCTAACAACCTCTTGATTCAAATTGTGCTAATATATATAAATGTGTAAATTCATGTGCTAAAAATATAAGTCACTTGCTTAGTGACAGCAGTATTGTTTATTGCCCCATTATTGCCTTAGATTAGACTAATTGAACTAGCTGTAGATTCGTAGCCGTGCACACTTACTATTATTTACAAAATACAATATGCTCTCTTTGTAACCCAAGTTGTTATTTGACTGATTAGTTTTATTTTTTTATATAATGTATTTGCTGTCTCCATTTGTTTTTCTTTTTTTAATTATGTATTATATTAAGATAATACATAAAATGTTTAATATTTTTATTACTTCCAGAGATTTGTTTATGTACTTTTATTCTATATGTGATTGTAATGCCGCTTATACCTCTCCCCTTGCAGCATCCAAAGCTGCCTGTGACACTCTCCCAAAACACAAACATCAGCTGACTGCCTGTCCAATATGGCAGCCACATGGTGCAGTGTCTTCTCAATCCTCTCCTATGGGAGGACACCTTTAGAAATGGCCAAGGTTAAATTGCAGATCTGTTTTAGAGGAGATGTGTGAATGCTCACCTGTCACCACACCCTCTCTGATAGCTGCTAATCAGCAGACCTTTCCTATAAAGCACTGCTGCTCAGAGAGCACAGTGCTTAGTCATTAGTGAGCTTCCCAGAGTTCAGACCTGTGTTCCTGATGCCTTATTTAGATAGATATATTGAACTAGCTGTAGATTCGTAGCGCTGCACACTTACTATTATTTACATTCCTGATCTTAGTGCCTATAGTGCAGCAGCTGCAACACTATCCTTTAGTTTTTTAGATTGAACCCATAAGCGCAGATTTGACATTCTTCTATATTGTATTTTGTATTAAAGAGGAACTTCACCCTTACCTGAAAAATGGCAACAAAGGCACCTTTAGAAATGTTTAGTAATGGTGATCTACAAACAGATTCTTATAGATACTTGCAGGCTATTTATTCTTTATATACCTTATTTTTCTTTTCCTCCCCATTCTTCTCACAGTGGCTATTTTCACTAAGAGCAGATTAATCCATCTCCCTTTACATCCTGGAACTCTGGGTCTGCATCCTGGAAGATGTGACAGTGCACATCATCTGAGTGGAGGGGAAGGGGGACACCTTTCCCCAGAGATCATGAAAGATTTTTGAGTTTATAGATGAGATTTCCCAGGAGGGCACTGGTGATGCAACCTTCCCAGGAGGCCAGGGCACATCACCTGTGCCTCACTCAACCAGGAAGTAGAAAAACAAAGTAATTGGAAGTAAAAGCAAAAAATATTTGTTTAACTAATGAATAAAAGATGGTTTCATATCAGCATGTAGAGCTCACGTTGATGTGATTTTTAGCAAAAGGGGGCTATGGTCTGCTTTAAGTTAGCCTTTCTTGTGTAAAATGTGTTCATTTGAAGAAAGAAATTTAATTCTGGCTTTATTATATATATTAGCACAATTTGAATCAAGAGGTTGTTAGGTTTATTTATGCACTATTTAATTGAGTATTGCCTTAGATTAGACTCATTGAACTGGCTGTAGATTTGTAGCCCTTTCATTCTATATGTGATTGTAATGCCGCTTATACCTCTCCCCTTGCAGCATCCAAAGCTGCCTGTGACACTCTCCCAAACCACAAACAGCAGCTGGCTGGCTGTCCAATATGGCAGCCACATGGTGCAGTGTCTTCTCAATCCTCTCCTGTGGGAGGGCGCTCTGCATCAGCTCCAAGGTTAAATTGCAGATCTGTTTTAGAGGAGATGTGTGAATGCTCACCTGTCACCACACCCTCTCTGATAGCTGCTAATCAGCAGACCTTTCCTATAAAGCACTGCTGCTCAGAGAGCACAGTGCTTAGTTATTAGTGAGCTTCCCAGAGTTCAGACCTGTGTACCCTACTCCTCAGCATTCAGACCCTTGTTCCTGTATTCCTGCTTGTTTATCGTTTCTGAAACGCAGCTGCCCACACTGACCTTGGCCTGAATTTGGCTTGACGCTATCGATTCCTGGCACATCCACTCCATGTGTGTTCATCCCTCGATAATTTTTACATTGGAGTTCACTACTACACTGTAACCATGCAGGTTCTTTAGCATATCCATGCTGAAAAAATCCCTTGTGTTATCAAAATGACCTTTCCATTTCAATCTGCAGCTGCCAGGGGCATGGCTAAGATCATGAAAGGCCCATAGCCCTGATGAAAGGGAATCCTCAAAAGGAGAAGTGGCAGCATGCATTGAGCATTACAGCAAACAGTGGTTCATTTTGGCTTCATTGATTTTGCCTCAAAACTACCTCCATAATTGTGCAAAAAAATTCTCTCACTGACCTTCTCAGGCAAACTAAGAAAGATCTAAAAAGTATGTATTTATTTGGAACGGCCATTCTCAAACAGGGTTACCGCAGAGGTTTCTAGGAGTTTCTTGAGCTGTGGCTAATTGACCAGGGGGATTGGGCTTGGGAATGTGCCAGCAGGGCACAAGATGGGGAGGGGGGGTTACCTCCAGCGACCGGTCCAGCTCACTGACATCACTAGTTGCCATGAGCTTGGTGGGACGCCAGCCAGAGCATCCTGCTCAGCTCGTGGCAACCAGTGATGTCATTGGGTGCCACAAACTAGGTGAGATGACGGCCAGAGCATCACAGGTTGTTCTTAGCAACCTGGGACGCTCTGGCAGGAAAGGGGATGGCACATGTCCCAAAGAGATGCTGCCTGAGGATGGCCCTGAACCCAAAGATCTATTTAGCTGTCCGTAAGAGTGGCATTCTGACCACCATTTTAAGGGATGCATTCCTTTCACTAGCTGCCAATGTAAGCGGCATTTTCCCATTGACCACCAATGAATCAGTTTTAGGAAGGGGTCCCCAAGACCTGAAAGTTATTTAAAAGATTCCTCTGTGGTAAAAAAAAAAAGTTAATAAAGACTGATTTAGAGGGGTGTGTTTTGGTAGTTTAGTGTATTTCGTTTAGTGTTCTTTGCATCATTTTGCCTTTTTTGTATGTACTTAATTGTTAGGCCTCATTCGCACGAGAATAGGCCGACACATACAGCTTCGTGCACGGACGTATCGGGCAGCTCCCAGGAAGGACAGGTGCTGCGTGTGATTAGTACGCAGCAGCCTGTCCTTCTCTATGGGAGTACGCGGCCGTACGCCGCACTACGCTCACCCATCCTGCACGTCCGTGGGGGTGTGGGTGTCCGTACTCGTACGATGACGGTATGGATCCTGTCTGCGTCCAAGCTGGGACACCAGCACCTACACGGACCTGCACTTGGGGTGAGCATACGGCCGCCCAGTCCCATAGAGAAAGACAAGGGCTGCATACTAATCACACGCAGCACCTGTCCTTCCAGGGAGCTGCCCGATACGTCCGTGCACGAAGCTGTATGTGTCGGCCTATTCTCGTGCGAATGAGGCCTAACAATTAAGTACATACAAAAAAGGCAAAATGATGCAAAGAACACTAAACGAAATACACTCACGCAGCACGGAGCTGTACATGCCGGCCGTTTCTCCTGTGAACGAGGCCTTACTGTCACTTAGATATTTTTATTTTGCTTATTTTTTTCATTGCCTGTTTTTTTGGGTTTTTTTCTATTAAAGGGTATTTCCAAAACCCTCAGGAGCTTAAATGCTCCCATCCTTATCAATGTCAAAACCCTTTCCTCACCAGGTCATGGAAGCCTCTACCCAACAGGCGCAGACCATCAAACCTGGCTGATCAGAGTCCAGGAAGCTTTTATTACCCATTTTAAGCTAAGTTTACATGGCCATCAAACTACAAAGAGAATCAAATGGAGCCACAAGAAAGCATCACCTGAGATGCTTTCTGATAAAACAAATATGTCTGTCATGCCTTTATCAGGCTTCAAAGCCCAATTAAAGCTAAATACATTCCAGGTGCACTAAAACAAAATCTTTTGGATAGTTGTCTATAAAAAGCAGCACCAGCCTGTCCCTTGCTAGCGTCCTACTACAGAATAGGACCCTTGCTCTGTGTGTGGAAGCAGTGGTCTCTCTGCAGAAGTCCAACACAGCCCTTGCTGAGTCAGACCTATAGCTCTACATTTAGCAAAGCTCTTCCCGCTTCTGATTGGAGAGCTCTAACTTTAATTCAGCAGGGGACATGTTGGACTTCTGTAGGGAGACAACTGCTTCCATACAAAGCAAGGGTCCTTCTCTGCAGCATGCTGGTCGGGACAGGCTTTTCTACTCAGGCAATGGCTGCTTTTATTATAGAAAAAATACTGTAAGGCTTTGCACACTTTTTATTTTTAAGCACTTTATTTTTAAGTATTTAACTGGTTTAGTTTATTTAAACTGAAGGTTTATTATATTTAGGGCAGGGGTGGGCAAACTCAGGCCCTCCATATGGTTTGGAACTACAAATCCCATGAGACATTGCAAGATTCTCACAGCCACAGGGGTGACACCCAGAGACAGATGCATGATGGGATATGCAGTTTCACCACAGCTGGATTTAATGTATTTAGCTGATTAAAGCTAAAACTCCAAATGGGCTTTAAGATTGCTTAGGTGGTGATAATGATGACAGACCCGCCCAGTTAGCAGCCTTAAGGTGCCCATACACTGCACGATTCTCGTACGAGAATCGCGGGAAATCCCGCGATCGAGCGGGCGCACACTGCCCGTTCAGCATTGCGGTCATCGGAAGCCCGCACCTCAGGGGGGCGGGCTTGCGATGATCGCAAGTACGATCTGCCTGTCCAAGATGGGCAGATCGTACGTTTTTTTAATTACTTTACAACCATCGCAAGACTAAGGTCTTGCGATGGTTGTAAAGTGTATGACCACCTTTAGACAGCACATGGCAACACAAACAGCTATTTCTTTAGAACACAAAAAAAGCTTGTTGTATTAGTTTTACAAGCATGTGATATGTATCTTCTCTGTTAAATACCTAAAAAAAAACAAAACAAAAAACATACTTAGTAACAACGATTTCTGAGAAATAAAAAGAAAATAAGAGAACAAACTAAGCAGCACTATAGCAGTCTGCACTTTGATCATTGTATGTAAACTGCTAAAAGATCTAATGTGTTAGGGCTGAGAAGTGAGGCCTAGTGTACTGTGGTGTCCATGGAAACCAAAACCGGGCTTAGTTAGAAAACCAAAGGCCTTTGCTGGTAACCATGGAAATAGAAGAATGATTTCTGCTGCTGGGTGATGGAGGAGGGGGGGTGGACCTCTTACAATCGTGTATGCTCTGTCTTGGTGTCATGTTCTTTCAAGTGGCGCTTTAAGTTTAATGTTAACTGTTTGCTGAATGAAGTTGTGAAGTTCGGCGTCCAAAAACTTTATTTTTTTTTAGAGTCACCAAGCTTAAAGGAATTTTTAGGGTAATAGCAAATCTTTCCTGAAGTTCTGTGCTGACATTGCTGACTTGCCATTTAGAAAATGCTTGTTGCCCTGCTAATTGAATGCCTTCAGAACCATCTGAGCTGTTGACGCTGAACAAATATGCAGAGGAAACCCACGCAAGCACAGGGAGAACATGCAGACAGTATCTTGACTGGGATTTGACTGGGGACCCCCCAGTGCTGCAATCCAGTGTGCTAACCACTCCACCACCGTCCTACCCATACAGGATTCCTTTCTCACAATAATCCTAGGCAGATACTGTAAAAAAAAAAAAAAAAACACCAGTTAAAAGGAATGTATAGTGATGTTGTATAAATTGTCTATATTTTGGTCAGAACTGATAAAATAAGCCCAGAGTGCTTATGCTGTGCACTCTTATGCAGTGAGAATACTTTGTCCTTGCTTTCCAGGAGCTGTTGAAGTGGAAGTTCACCCTAGGAGTACTTGATGAATATTAACCAACCATATAACACATACAGCTTGATAAATGCATAGCACCATGATTGACTTCTGTCCGTGATATGGTTGTCCAGTTGGTTGGAAACTGTTGGCCATTTACCAACATGCAACTCATGGTGCCGCTCAGCCCCCTTGTGCTATCTATGCCTTTGACAGCACTAAGGTAAAGATGAAGTGTTTCTCAGTCGGACTTTACAATCACAAGGTGTAGCATGGGGAAGTTGAGCAACACCCCAAGTTTCATGGTGTCGCTAGTAAATGGCCAACACATTCCAATGTTGATTGCTGGACTACTGGAGCATGGACAGAATTCAAACATGATGCTATGCATTTACCAAGAAACTCATGGTATATGGCTGATTCATTTTCATAGAGTTATTCTAGGGTGAACTTCCACTTAATGTCTCCTGGGACAATCGGAAGACACCCAACATTTCAGGGTATTCTCTTGATCTCTCTGTGCCAATGCACTGCATCTCCTGATCTCCTGAACACTTCGGAAACCTTAGCATTGCCACCTGTGCCCAGCATTCATTAGGGCAGTCCAGCAGGATCCCGGGACAGGTCTGCAGAGTGGTAACAGGTTCTGGCACCTGCCACTGGATCCATAATTGATGGATGGAGTGATCTGACCAATGTTACCTGCATAGTTCCACATTTAACAACAACAGTAGACAATGTAACTATGCACGCACTATTGGGCAGGAGATGACAACACTTTACACTGCTGACATAGCTTAAGTAAGAGGAAACTGCACAGGACATGACGTCTCCTCAACTAAGTAACTACTGAACACCAATGATACATTGCTCTTCATTTTACTAAAACCAATTAGGGGGGCACTCTTTCGTCCACTGACACCAAATGAGGGGGACTCTCTTGTTCCAGCTATCACCAAGGGGGTCACTCTTTATCACATTGACACCAATGACGGGGGCATTCTTCATCCAACTGACACCAAGGGGATCGTTCTTCACAGGGCCGGCCTTAGGCCTTTAGGCGCCCTGTGCGAGAAAGCTATCATACTATTTACAGTGTAGGAAGCAATTTTCATCCCACTCTAACCAACCTTACTTGATCATTCAGTCGTGACTTGGAGCTTACATGGGGCTAAGGGCTCCTTCCATTCTCTTGATGGTGCTGAGTGTCTAATGTTGGTCATACAATGGTCACACTGGCAAATCAACCACTGTCAGAATCCATGCTAACCCCCAGGGCTGAATTAGAAAGAAGCAGTGTATGGTCAGCTTAAGTTGCCAGGTAGCAAGCAGCAGCGCTGTAATATGGGGGGGAAGATGAGTGACCCAAATGCTCCCCTATGTTGGGAAGTGCTAGGTAATGTTCTCTCCTAGAGACTAAATAGAGTGCCAGGGGACTGAAGGAAAGGTAAGCAATTGGTGGGGCCCCCATTAAAGTTGCTTTTCCCTGCATCAGCAAACCACAGTTTCACTTTATACTCTGCGATGTCTGATCACTGCAATAAGAACAGAGAAGGAACAAAGCCTAATGCCCTGCAAGTGCCACAAATCACACACAGTTTAGCAGCTCAGTGCTAGCTCCTGCCTTACAATGCCTGGCATGACTGGGCTCCATGTCACAGATCCCGGGTGGTCTGGCTGTGTGGGAGCTCTCCTAATGGCTGAGAAGTACAGAAGTATGTGTTGAGAAGCTGGAGTTTTAATTTCCTCAATTTCACATCTGGCAGGAGATGGCTCCGTGCAGAGAGGTGCGCACAGAGGATTAGTTCGCTACAGGAATCAGTTCACTACGTTTCCACTTTGTCAAAATCGCATCCCAGGCTGACTTCTGTCTCTGATTCTGTAATATGTACATACCACAGTGCAGATTCATGACTTTGAGAATATTCTGTTTACTTTTTTATTAATATGTTGAATTTGTGGTTATTATAAAGAGCCGGTCCATCCAAAAGTGAGCTTTGTTTCAGTCGGACACGAAGGAAACTAGAAGAAAAAAGGCTGCATTTTGTTAAACAACAACCTACCGAAACCTACAGATGGAAAACATAAAATAAATTTAACTGTAGAGACGTTTGCTTGCTCTTTCTGTTTGGTTTGATCCTAAATGGTACTACACATACTGTACATACCTCTCCCAGATCTCAAGCTGCTTTAACTTCCTTGTAGCTTTGAGAGCTGACTAGGCCCTTCTAGCATACTGCTCTTTCTTACCTACCAATAAGGCTATCTATCAGAGTGATGGGCCATAAGGAACATATTTTGTTATTTGCCTGCATTTTACTCTTCAGCCTGTGGAGTACCCTTTTTAGTACTGAAAGAAGCCCAGTGCATATATCACACAGTGGGGGGAATTTATCAAAACTGGAGCAGACTGATTCTGGAGCAGTTGCCCACGGCAACCAATCAGCATCTTCACTTTGCTCAGGTAAGATTTGAAAATGAGACAGAGAAGCTGATTGGTTGCAGTGCAAATCTACTCCAGATTTTGCCTGCTCCAGTAATTATAAATTCTCCGGATGATGCGGAGTGCATCATCCTCAGTCAGGCAACTGAGAAATTTCAATCAGACAAAGGGAATTGCAAAGCAAGCTGATCTGCTTTATCTTCAAAAAACTCATTGCGCTGGGGAAATTTTGTTTCATACTATTAAGTGTTTCTTTGCAAAAGAGAGATTGTATGTAGAGCATAATTAAACTGATATAAAACAATAGCTCTGGACTTTGCACTCCCCCAGTGTTCCCTCTCCCTTGAAGGTCCTCCCAGCTATATGTTATGCTATTTTCTTTAATACTTACCTTTTTTAAAGTCTTCAGGCCGGTCATGTAATGTCACAGGGTCCTCTTCTCTGGGCTGGGTGCTTCTCAATGATAAAGACAGCAGTTCTGACTTGATGACATGAGCTCCCTTACTACACCATTACACAGTTAAAGCAAGGTGCTGTGGTGATGCTGCCCTAAGAGGGTGAGCCTATAATGCCCTCCACTCACAGTATGTCCCCAGTTGTCTGGGTAGGGTGAGTCTGAGCATCATTCAACCTGTAAAACTGGGGACGTCTTATGGTAAAAACACTGCAGGGGGCGGCTTTGTATTGAAGGTGAGTACTACAGCCAGAGCAGTTTTCTTTGTTTGGGGGGGGCACTTAAAAAAATAGCCTTGACTTGGACATTAAAAACTGATGAACACATGTCTACAGAGCCAATGCCAAGTTGGAAATCTAAAGTCTGGGCAAGCAGAGGCCTTCTCAGTATGCTAAATGTTCCAGTTTGTTTTGGTGTATCTTTGCATGAATGAGCTGTAATTGTATTATTAAATAGGGGACAAGTGTGTGAGTCTGAAACTCAAGTAAAAGCTTAGGACAGCAATTAATGCATTACAATGAACTGTATCTTGATAAGCGAGTCGGACGTGTCATGTTGCCCTTAGATCCACCAATGCAGAAGCTAGATTCCCATGCCAAGGTCTGCTATCCCTATCGGATCTCAACCCCAACAGCTGTGACTGCCACACTGTGCATTCCCTATGGAAATCCGCCTTTTATGCCCGTCTGCCTTGACAGCTGTCCGTCATACCAAGGCTGTGACTTGTTGCGCTGCTGCCCTTTTTGGCAGCGCCTTTACAAAAGCCAGAGCTTATTCAAATGCCCAACTGGCTTTTAAATCCATTTAAATATAGATACAGATGCTCGCATTATCACAGTCTGGTTTCTATTAGCCGCTGGGAAGACAAGCTTCCCCTTAAATCTTAATACTAAGCAACAGGGACGTTGCCCAAATTGTAATATGAACTTGGAATATGAAGTGTGGAAAGAAATATTTGCTGTGTGCTTCAGTAGCGGACACATTCTTAATTGCGTTCCAAACCTTAAAGACCACCCTAGGTGTCCTAGAATACAGAGACTTCGATTGACAATTCATAAAATGAAAATTCCTACCAACTAATATCCTCTCAAAACTGCTGATATTAGAAGTAGTTGCTACCTGGGAGAGCCGGCAAGGGTCTGCTCTGCCGTTTCCTGTCCCAGAATCCTTTGCTAGGTAATAATGTCTAATGCTGATTCCATGCAAGGGACGGCATCTTCTGTGGAAATTATTTTCTATAGAAATGTTTTTCAAGATTGTGACATTTATCAAGGATGGAGAATATATCACAGGGATTATTGAGTCAGGAGAAGGCAAACATTTGCTCTTGGAAGCTGAGAAAGAAAAGGACGGGGGGAGGGTGCAGCTACTACAGAGAAAGCCTTGAGGTGGAATGAACAAAGAGCTGCTTGTGAAAAAGGATACAAATTTAGGTGAGATGTGAATGAGATACTACGCAAGAGATAGGGCGACAGGTCCTCAACCTATGAATTGCCAATCTGCAAGCAATATGTAAAATGTGGTTACAATGTTTGGCCTCATTTCTCCCACCGTAGTATAGAATCTTCTCCAGTCATGAGAAAGCCCATCAGTTGCTGAGTGGAGGAGGTCATTTTGTGGTTGGAGTCAAAGGAGTACACCATTTGGTGTGAAACACAGAGCCAGATTATACACAAGACAACCTTGGTAGTAGCCTAGGGCCGATTGCCTGAAGAGTTAGCAGGAGCCTAGGTTTCAACTACAACCTTATTGCTTCAACAGAAAACTAAGGGGATAGTGGAACTGGTCAAAGCTGTGCACCTGAACTTCTTGGGGTAGGATGTACTTGCAGGAGTAAATCTTTCTCTATTTGGTGTAAGCCATGGAGACAGATTGTCTACAAAACAACTTAGGCTGGGTTCACACCTAGGCGTATTGAATATGCGCGTTTGTCGCGCGGTTCGCGTCGCGCGTTTTTACCACGATTTGCGGTTAAAAAAACTGCGCGACAAACGCGCGTTTCCTTGGGCTACTTGGCTGTATCCCAATGGAAACGCGAGACCAAAACGCCCCAAAGAAGTACATGTATTTCTTTGGGCGTAGGCCGTTTTGTATCGCGTTCGGACGGGCGGAAATACGGCAAGGTGTGAACCAGACCCATTGAATACAATGGGATTTAGATGTTTGAGCGTTTTGTAGAGCGTTCGTCGAGCGTTGAACGCGCTACAAAACGTTCAGGTGTGAACCAGGCCTTAGGCAGGAGCTTATGGCCCATAGCTACAAGGGTTAGCAGAAACCTAGGGCCCAACGGCAACCTTCTTTCTTTAACAGAGAACCAAGGGGCTAGTGTAATCAGTCAAAGCTGTGCACATGCACTTCTTGAGGTAGGATGTACCTGTCAGAGTACATCCTTCTCCATTTGGTGTGAAACACAAAGCCAGATTATCCACAGGACAACCTAGGCAGGAGCCTAGGGTCCATTGCAACAAGGATTAGCAGGAGCCTAGGGTCCAACTACAACCTTCTTGCTTCAAAATAAAACCAAGAGGAAAGAAGCACAGTTGGTCAAAGCTGTGCACCCGCACTTCTTAAAGGGAGGATGTACTTGTAGACAACTGGTAGGGCCATGTCAGTACAGTGGAAATGGGGCGGCTTCACTGTGACTATTACAATCCTTATCAATGTCAATCAAAAGGATGGGTGGAGGCAAAGCTGCTACACTGCCTAGGGCTCCCTTCTCATCCTTTATGGTGAGACAACTAGACCTGCCACATGATCACTCAATGGAGTTCCCTCTCCTGGAGAAGCAGGCCAGGGTTCCCACAGGGATTCCTTGTGTCTTGGAATGCTTGAAAAGACTCTTCTGAAGAAGAACTGTGTGGTATCAAGAAATGCATCAACTAGGGTTGATTAACATTGTTGCCATTAAAGTGAGCACCTGAACTGAGAATCAAGATGTGATCTTTTGCATTTAAGAAGATGCAAACTAAAATTCCTGACCATTGTGAAGTACTATGAACCTTATTTCCAGTGGTGCCAGTAACGAATCTGTGCTGTGGTAAGTTAATTAAGTGCTGGTTTTGGGATAAAAGATGGGGCAGCCATTCAAAGGTGACCACACTGGAAAGGAACAGTATGTTCTCCGGTCTGGTGCCACATACATGAGTTAGAATGGATTAAAGGATTCTGCAGCTCACAGGTGAATATTGCAAAAAGTGGTGCTCGCATACTTACATCACCTTCGTTCTCTGCAGCATTGAGGACAGGAGAGGACTCGGGGAAGGAGTCTGTCCACCTGCCACTGGGCTCTATTCCTTACTTTTATTCATGGACAAACTCTAAGTTCTCTCTCCTCAGTATACTTGTTTAATCTGAAGTCTATTACAACTAACTGATTTACCTGTCTGTACACACAGCTCACACCCTTTTAGGTCCCATCCACATCAAGGCCACACCATTTCCAGGAGATACCATAATAGTAGGTGGGAGGTAATCCCCCAATGAGCAATCAGAAACAAACGGTTTACCTTTACCCCACTGTATCAAAAATGTAAAAATTGACTGCAGTCTTGATGACAATGGTCAACGGTGAGATATCTCTTCCCTTCCGGTTGTGTTTCCAGGACAGGAATTGAGGGGAAACCTCGCCAATGAAGACACGAACACTGATAAAATCATAACAATCCTCTCTTCATCTGGGAACATCTAGTTATTGTCTGCACTGACCCAGCTCCTATTCCCCTTCTTTTACCTCCCTACATAACCTTTCATATAGCTTCTAGGGGAGGAGCAAAGCAGAACACTATACAGTCTCTTGAGTGACAGCTCCAAGTTCACTGGGACTGCTAAAATCACATCCAAGATCGCGGCACCCAACAGCAGTCCCAGCATTTGGACTCTACACAAGGGAGGCTTTTACAGGTAAATAACATGCAGAAAATCTGTTAATTGCACATGTAATATTATGGGAATATTTTTGGTCTGGCCAGTTTTAACCACCTCCGGGCCGGCCGTAGTAAAAAAACGGCCGGCCCGAGCTCTCTAGATCTGAGCGGGCGTCTTTAGACGTCCGCTCAGACACGCACCCCCACCCGCGCCGCTCGGCGCGCGCGATACTGAAAAATGGCCTGGCCAGGAAGGGGGTCTAAACACCTGGTCTTGAAGTGGTTAAAGAGGTCTCTAACCACATCAGACTCCTTACTGTTTGTCAGCATGTGCAGTGGAAGCCAGTTGTGTTCGATTAGAGGGGGAAAATGAGAACATGGACTATAAAGGGAACCAGTTTTAAAGAGATGCTGCATCTCTTTATCTATTTAAAACTGGTTCCCTTTATAGTTCATGTTCTCATTTTCCCCCTCTAATCGAACACAACTGGCTTCCACTGCACATGCTGACATAAACAGTAAGGAGTCTGATGTGGTTAGAGACCTCAGCATTTTGACTTTATAACGTGGCCTGACTTCACATTTTATGAGACGGAGACGGATACATCATTGCCAATCGGCAAGCGCAGATTTCAAGAGCAACGAGGTGTTTCCAGACATATGACTGACAGCTAACCAGATAAATAACTTTATAATGTAATCTTCCAATAACTAATGTTTTCTATCTATATAAACATCATCCACAGCTGCGGGTCCGGTCGGTGAGAGGTAGCTGTGGATATGCCGTACAAGGATCAGGAAAGGAGGGGGCAGCTGATCCTGCAGCATGACATCCATATAACAATCTGCCTGCCATATGTACAGCATTAATGAAGTTCCCAAACTACAATAAAGCAAAAATGGGGAATTGGAGGGAGGGGTGGGGGGCACAGGCAGTCGTTTCTATGCCAGGATCAGAAAATTCATCCATCTAGCTTCTTCTACAACCCAAAGTGCTTATATTTTTGGCTCAAGAGTCTGAGGACCCATTCATGTTAATGAATACACATTAACGCATGTTATGTTGCACGGGCAGAGCTTAGCATTAAAGAAGAACTTCTGGCATGTAAAAATGAACCCCCACACTGCAGAGGTTAAATGTTCATTTTAGTCCAGGGTCTGAAATAGAAAAGATATACTCACCCTTGGTCCTGTCTGGCAGGTAGACCGGTTCTCCCCTGTGCTCCGGCAGCTTAAGGATCTGTGACGTCATCATGCTTAATACAGGTCTATTAGATGTGAAGATACCAAGGGACATACCACAGCCAGAGAGGAGGGGTGAGAGAGGTGAGCGGTCACCACCGTGGGACTGAAGATCAGGTGAGTATATCTTCTTGATGTCATGCCATCCATTGACTTGCATTGGACGTGAAGACGCTGAGGGACATTCCACAGCTGGAGTGGAGGGTGAGAGAGATTAGTGGTCACCACCCGAGGATTGGTTGAGTGTCTTTTTTAGTTTAGACCCTAGAACAAAATGAGCAGTTAACCCTTGTAGTGCGGGGATAGCCCACACTGCAAGGGTTAATGTTTTACATGCCTGGAGTTCTTCTTTAATAATTCATTTAAATGGGTTGCCAACACACTGAAATGGACCAAAAAGCAGACATGCACCATTTTTTCTGATGCAGCAACACATATGCGAAACTGAAGACAGACCCAGAGAGAATGAGAGGTGGGGCTCCATGACTGGGGGGAGGAATAGTACCTGGAGAAGGTGTTAAAATAAAAAGGGGATTAGCTGATCTTACCTGATTGGAGGTTGGGGTCAGGTGTCCGGGAGGAGCTGCATGGGTTGGGACTGTAAGGGCTCGGGGGCATTCTTTCTGGGAAGTCGACAGAGGAAGCAAGTTGTCCAACTCGCCCGCCCTTAATTTTTGTGGTTTCTGGTGGTTACAATGTCCTTTTTATTTCACAGCAGCTTGGGGGGTTAGCGGGTCTTTGGGGGGGGTCTGAGTCAGTTACACAAATGGTGGGCCATCAGCTGGTATAGGTGCTTCCCCCTGTTGGTGTCAGTATTTGTCGGGGGGCCTGGCCCCTTGGAACTTGTGAGCAGTAAATGTCCTGGAGCTGGTTGGGCTGCAGCTGGGGACATGGGAGCAGTTTTTAAGAGAGGCCTTAGTTGGGCTGTTGGGTACCCAAAGACCCCTTCTTAGATCAAACAGTCGTTAAGAGTATTCATTAGTATATTATTTTGTTTATTACTTTGGTTATTGTTAACGTTGGTTTGGTTTAAAAAAAAAGGGCTGCTGTGGCCATTTAAATCCATGTTGCACAGTCTGTGTGTTTATTGGGGTTTTTAACAGAGGGACATAATCAACGAATCCATTAGTCATGATATTTTCTGGCTCCCAAGGAAGATATTTCATGAAACTACCACATCACAACCATGTTAGGCACACGGTGTGGTCCAATCACCTTTATGTTCATGTTTGGCAGCCGGTGCCACCTACCAAATGCAACATGCTGCGAAGCATCACAACCGCGGCAATTTGTACAGCACTGTCCAGCTGCAATGCTGACTTTACAATGGTTGTCCTGGGAGAGGTAACAATGCAGATCAAACGCCTGTTTTTGTTCAAGGAGAACTATGAGATGAGTGCTTTTCACTCACCTCATAGTTCTAGCCGACCTGTGACAATGAGGCTGTCACAGGTTGGCTCAGTAGATTTAGGAGATGAACCAACACATACCGGCGTTCGCTCACCTCTCGATCCTTTCACATCTCTCTGCCGTGACAGGGGAGGGGCTGGATTCCCCCCTCCCCGCTCCGATCCGCCAGCGCTGACTGGCGGAACGGACGGGGGAGGGGGCGGGTACAGCTGGCTCTGCCTCTAGATAGGCAGAGCCAGCTGTCAGTCACGCAGCTGGGCGGATCCAGACATAATTGTCGGGACTCGCTTCAGCTGCGGCGTGTTAGTATACCGCGAGCAGCAGCTTGCGGTATACTGAATTTAGGGTGACGGGAGGACGCTAGCTTGTGTCCACCCGTTGCCCTAAGGAGAACTATGGGGAAAAGCCCTGACCCCATAGTTCTCCTTTAAAGATCCACTTTGAATGCGTTCCTTTTCATCCCAAGCAGGTATATACATATGAGGATTTTTTTTCTCAGTTTAGAGCCATTAGGAATAATCGAATAATCTCACTCATTTAGGTATTTTACTAATATGAGCCACATGAGAATAATCCCTTTCATACTATATAGTAACCCGCTCCGCTGGTTTCTCTGTTTATATATAGAAGATGTATTCTATATATACACTACTCACTGCATATTACTGATATATGTTTATAGAGATGTCTTCGTTTGTGCACAGTGTTTAAATTAACTGAAGTCTGAGTAAACACTTACACGCTTTGATAACGCACAGAGGGTAATGAAAAATATTATTCCTTTTTTTTGCATGTTGTATTAATATTATTCCTTTTATACTGTTGATGTAAATAGATTTTTTTTTTTTTTAAACACATTTTGAATAAACATAAGTCCACACATTTTTATCTTTGTCGGAATTTCATAAAAATTCTAGTGCAGTCTGAATTTTCGGCTGCATTTTGGTCATGGTGCTTTCGTGCAATATCCAGGAAGTGCCATTTTTAGCCGGTGTTTTTGCATCCGTTGTTGCATCCCCAGCATTTAGTATTGGTTGCACCTTACATAGTATTTGAGGTTGAATAAAGACACAGGTCCATCGAGTTCAACCTTTTGTGTGTAAAGGTGGCCATACACTGTACAACCATCGTAAGACCTTAGCCTTGCGATGTTTGTAAAGTAATAAAAAAAAACTTACGATCTGCCCATCTTGGACAGGCAGATCGTACTCTCGATCATCGCAAGCCCGCCCCCCTGAGGGGCGGGCTTCCAATGACCGCAACGCTGAAGGGTAGTGTGCGCGTGCGCACACCTGCCCGTTCTGCATTTGTCTCCCGAGCACCGTTGAAACCAGCCGAAAATCGTATGATTTTCGGCTGGTTTTCTAGCGTGCTCCTAGACAAAAGACGTGCGACCGTACAGTAGAAACGGACACACGTCTCCGTTCACACTGCTCGATTCTCGTACGATCGCGGGATTTCCCGTGATTCTCGTACGAGAATGGAGCAGTGTATGGGCACCTTAAGTGAGTGTGTTATGCGTGCATGTGTGTATATGAGTCCCTTGGGGTCTAAGGTTTTAAGAGTACCTGTACGCCTGTATGTTATGATCTCTGAGGAAGGTATCTAATTGATTTTTGAATGATTCAATACTCTCTGCTGATACCACTACTTGTGGCAGAGACTTCCAAAATGTAAACGCTCTGACTAAAAAGCCCCTACGCCCTTTGTGGTTAAATCTTTTCTCCACCAATTTTAGGTGGTGGCCTCTAGTCTTTCTTATGGAGTTTAGAGTAAAAAGTTTATTGCTGATGTTGCCATCACCACCAAACATTTTGTACATTAAAATCATGTCCCCTCTTAATTTCCTCACTTCCAGCGTGAACAAGTCTAAATCTAGCAACCTTGTCTCATAGCTTTGATCCTCCAGCCCCTTAATTAGTTTAGTTGCCCTTCTCTGGACTCTCTCTAGCTCCAGGACATCCTTTCTGTGGATTGGTGACCAAAACTGGACCGCATACTCAAGATGAGTCCGAACCAGTGATCTATAAAGTGGCAACATTATCGCTTTGTCTCTACACAACATTCTTTTCTCGTTTATCTCCAATCATATTTGATGTAGGGTGCTAAATTATGGGTAGTCCCCCTGTGTATACCTAGTTTTACACCTCTCCCCCTAATTGCATAATTCGAAAAAAACAGAAGATTGTAAGGGTTTCTGGAGGGGTGTAAATGACCGTCCAAGAGAAATATATAAAGAAATATGCAATTTATTACTAATACATGCTTAATTGGTTACATACATGATTCAATTAAACTTATTAAAATTAAATCCCTGCAGAGGATACATCAATTCATTGATTATTTAACAACTCTAAAAATCATTTGATTATTTAACAACTCTAAAAATCCCTGCAGAGGATCATCAATGAATTGATGTATCCTCTGCAGGGATTGAATTTTAATAATTCAATCCCTGCAGAGGGATAGCCCACCTCTGCTTAGGATTTGAAACTACATACCCATCTAAGGCTACTCTGTGACAACAACATGATTTCATAAGCATTGTTACCCTGTAAGGGCTTGTTCATACCAGTGGTGTGAGCCGTGCCCGTGCATTGTAATGCGTTTCAACTTTATAGAAGTGTCACCAAATTATATTTTATTCATCTTTATGCAGTGCCGCGGTGTAGTGCTTCGCAAGGCGCTGCACTGAACAAAAGTAGAGCATGTTCTAGTTTTTTTTTGGTATGAACTAAACTCATAGGATTCAAGGCAAATTAGCTTCTCCATGCCCCACCTCTGCTTAGGATTTGAAACTACATGCCCATCTAAGACTACCCTGTGACAACAACATGATTTCATAGGCATTGTTACCCTGCAAGGGCTTGTTCATACCAGTGGTGTGAGCCATGAAGGGGGCAGTACCCGTGCATTATAATGTGTTACAACTTTATTGAAGTGTCACAAAATGATATTTTATTCATCTTTGTGCAGTGCAGCGGTGTAGTGCTTCACTGAGCAAAAGAAGGGCATGTTCTAGGTTTTTTTATGTGGGAACTGAACTCATGGGAATCAAGGCAAAAGTAGCTTGTCCATGCCTTAGGACTGCATTGGGCAAAGCTGCCCAGCACAACCCAACACATATGATGTAAATGAGCCCTTAAAGGAAGAGAAATAATAACAGATCTATTGTCAAGATGAACCAGTAATAAAACTATAATAAAGTGGGGACTCAGAAAAACAAAAACAGCTGTGTTAACTCCAGTGACAGACGCCATCCTATGTGTCATTTTTTACTCTGCCCATCGTTGCACTTTAAACCGCGTCTGTGCCTGTAGCATGTAAATATAAATGACAGTTAAGGACAAACCTGCTCTGATTGCGAGCAAGAACAAATAAACAAGGCTTGGCTCTCAAACTTCTATTTTTCGCTCAAATAAATATCGCCAGAGGCGCGGTTCAAATTATCAGAGTGCGGTTTACACTAAGTGCCTCCATGGTATGTCTTTTTTATAAACACCTCATTTGTCACAGAAATAAAGACTTCTACCGCCGCGCTGAAATTCTTTGAAAATGCTTTATAACATCTACGCAGGATAAGTGACTAATTGGGATAATAACACATTTTCAGGACTAATAAATATGGCAGCAGATGCAGATCAGTCTTTTGTGATGTAATTCATTTTAAATATTTTATTTTATTTTCAAACATCAAAATCATTTCTAGCTCGTTATTTATTTATTTTACAATTTTTTTTTATTTTCTCCACTGAATTATCTTTATCAAGGACTTGTAGCAGATTTTAATGGAGTGTGCCACTGCTAAAACAGTGTTTCTTAAAGAGACCCTGTCCATTCAGGGCAAAATGCAAATGAGTGAGAAATCCACAGATGTATGAAAGGTCCAATACAACTTTTATGATTGTGTAAAGAAAGAAAAACTGCCAACGTGTTTCGGGGTCCCAACAGATTCCTGTTCTTGAGGACTTGCAAAAGTCCAGTTGACTTGCATTCTAAACCCACATGCTGGATTATTTTTGCACTTCCACTGCTTGCTACCAAAGTCCGCAGCCAAGCGATGACAGCAGACCCCTGGTACTTGAGTGTGGGAGTGCCAGGGCAAAGTGACAGGGTAAGTTTAGAGACCACTCCTGCTTCGGCTCGGCTGAGTGCTTTGGATGCCTAGGACTGCTGTACGTGCTATTGTGAATAGACCCGTACAGCTGCCCTTTGATTTGGCTGAACCGAAGGGTTCCTGCAGCTGAAGCGAGCCGAACGCACGGCTTAATCCTTCGGCTCCTTAGTGAATAACCCCCTTAGATTCATTGCCCTTCCATTAATAATTGTTTAGCTCCATATACTGTATAATGCACACCATGAGTAAACAAGATCAAAGGTAATAAATTTCATCACATGTATTACTTCTGATTTTAATTTAATGGTTATATTATAGCAGGGTACATTACAGCTAACATTTTAGGTAGAGTGACTTCTCATAAAAATCTACTGTAAATCCCTCTAACCTGCACTCTATACAGGCAGCTTGGCCAGACCTTAGAGAAGACCCCCTGGGGCCAGTTTAATGAAGGATACAATTTGGGTCACAAAGGTTTTTGATTTACAATGTGTTCAAATTGCACTTTTCCCAGAGTGTAAAACCATGAAGAACCTGTACAGTATTAAAAAAAATGAAAAAAGAGTAATAATTATAAACAATACATTGTGCCCTCACTGGAAGCTGTCGGGGCTAATGAATTGAAATTTATGAGGCTAGTGTGAACCCCACGACCACATGTAAAGCCCATTTATTATGATTTTCAAATATATTTTCTACTTTGTCATTTTCGTGTTTTAATTCACACCTTGAAGGTGAACTCTGGGGTAAGCATATATTGTCTAAATACAAGAGCCATGTATATTCTTCCTTGAATCTTGGTGAGCTTTGTGTATTTCTTCCAGATCTGTGCAGTAGTCCAGTGTGACACTTCGTGTAATAAAGACCGGTCATCAGTGCTCACTTTCCTTGTGCAGGGTGACTGGTCTTGTCTCCGCCCCCTCCTGTAATAAAGACCGGTCACTGCTGCTAATCTTTTTATTAAAAGACTCAAGCAACGTTTATATAAAAAAGTAACAAAACATAACCATAATATTAACTGTACAGAAATAAACCATAAAAAAAAAAAACAGTACACCTCCATATTATATACATACTGTATATACAGACAGGCAATAAAGCCTAATCACTAATAAATGCTGCTGGCGAAAAAGCAAAGACTCTGCTACTGACGATAAACGCCAAAAAAATATCTTTGCAAGTACCTTTCTATCGACATTGAGAAGGCTGATGGGGCGCCAGTTCTCAATCATCAAAGGATCTTTACCCTTTGACAGAAGAATCACCGCCGAGCTCCTCATGGAGGGAGAAGGCACCCCCTCAGCAAGGCAACTATTAAAAACCTCCACCAAATGTGGGGCCAAGATAGACCTGAAGGCTTTGTAAAACTCAGCCGTCAAGCCATCCATGCAGAGTAAGCAGCGCCACCCCGTATGGTACCCCCTGCCACCCCCACTGGGCAACCTCCTTTTCCCTCCCTCAAAGAAAGGGCACCCTCCTTATCATCTGAGGGTACAGGCTCAGAGGGGGAATCAGACTCAGGGGACACGGACTTAGAAGGGGCTGACACAGGAGGAGCAGATACAGAAGGTTGGGGAGACATGGAGACAGACACAGGAGGTGGACTTACAGACACAGGAGGGGCAGATACAGAAGGTTGGGGAGACATGGAGACAGACACAGGAGGCGGATTCACAGACACAGGAGGGGTGAGCACCGGGCCTGGGGAAGGATCCTGAATGGGACCAGGGGGGTCAATCACTACAGGGGAGGATGCCACACCATCCCTCTCCAGCCTGTCCAGCCTCAACAACTCTTCAACCACCTCCTTCTCCATATTATGCAGACCACCTGTGCAAACAAAGGCTTCCTGGGCCCAGTGGCCCCCACAGAATCAGGTACACAAGAAGGCTTCCTGGGGCCAATGCCCCCCACAGAATCAGGTACACGGGGTTGCACAATATTATCTGTGCACACATTTCCCTTCACAGGAATATCAGACACATGAGGGTTCAACTCTCGGACAGCTGCAGTGGATGTCTCGCTTCTGCCTGCAGTTCCAACCACCACCTGATGCAGCACTATAGAGCCACCCTCTGTAGCAGGGCAGACAGAACCATGAGAATCAGCATTTGCTGGGTTAATAGGCTCAGCTGAACCTTGTAGTCCCACATCAGAAATGTCATTTTCCAAACAAAGTTCTTTAACTGCCGCACTTCCAGACACAGCGCTGCTGGGCAGGATATTCTCGCACGGAGGCGCCACACAGTCAATGCCGGCCTCACTAGTAAGCGGCATAAAAACAGTCTTAGTCACTAAATGAGGCCTAGCAGGCTTTACCTTATCAGGTACGTCCTCCGGTATGTCCTCCTCTGCAAACACCAGCAGATCTTCCCGGATGCGGGACTCCATTGCCCGGATCACCTGCAGCATACCACCAGAGTCCTGCGATGGTCCCGGGCTTCTCACCTCACACTGGGGGGTCAGTGGAGCCGAACTTGGAGTCTCCTCCACCTCCATCTTGGCCATGCTCTCAAAGCGACGTCCATTACGGAACTTCTCCTTGAATGGCCCATCTCTTCCCTCCAGCTCAGCCAAAATGGACTCCTGGAGCTCCACCTGCTCTCTCACATGCTGGAGCTCCGCATCCAAGGAGCCACGATTCTGGCTGTACAGCCCACTGCGCTGCTTCTTCAGCCGCCTGCACTCCGCTCTAAGCTTATAGAGCTTGTCTCTCTCCTTGTTCACCATCCTTATGCCGGTGACCACTCTCTCCCGAATGGAGTCAGCTCCTTCACCCTCAGCAGGGGCAGACAGATTGCCGGCACCTGCACCAGCAGGTATCTCGCTCCTCAGCTCAGGACATGGCTGAGAGCTCCCAAAGGAAGTCCCCCCGACCTCCATGGCTTCCCCAGCAAGGGGCCAGGAGGCCTGGGATAGCTGAATCAAAAGCTCTCTGCAGACACTGGAAACCAGAGCAAACAGGACACACAATGCTCACTGCTGCTCTCTCTCCTTGTGCAGGGTGACTGGTCTTGTCTCTGCCCCTCCTGTAATAAAGACCGGTCACTGCTGCTCTCTCTGATTGTGCAGGATGACTGGTTTTGTATCCACCCCCTACTGTATTGGGTGGAGCCTGCTGGTTCCTCCTACAGCTCTGCTCTGTGTACAGGCTATATACAGTGCACTGTCAAGGTAATATCTGGGTGTGCAAAGGCATTTGATGCATACAAAGTGGATTTATATCTATTGTGGCCACTGAGAAATATATTTAAATTAAAGTTTTTGTGCCTGCAGTTGAGCTTTAAAGCTGAATGCCAGGTATAAAGTATAATGCAAGTCCAGCTTGGCCCAATGTATGTATGCATATACCATACCTGATCCGCCCACGAGGATCCAATAAAGCACTGTAGTAGCCGGATCACATAGAAAACAATGCTTTTATTTAATGGCAGAACTGCTTTATTATCAAATGAATGACTTCTTCTAGACAATGCATTGATTCTGTAGGCAACCTCAGCACTCCAGCTCTGGCGAAACAACAAATCCCATCATGTAATGCCTGTGTGGCACCTGCACTGCCTGCATGGCCACTGTAATGGTTGTGTGGCCCCTGTACTGTTTGCATGGCCCCTGTAATGCCACATAAACACATTGCAGCAGCAGCTTTGATTCCCTCCATTGAGGGCTGTGCTCCCCATCCACAGGACGGCTAGAGTGTATTGTGATTATTAGCAGTTGCCTTGTATTTGCTGAATGTATCCCATATGCTGTATACCCAAGTAGATACGTTCAATGAGTGTAAAGCAACCAATGTGTACTGTCAGCTCTGATCAAGTTAGACATCAGCGATGTGTCACCTTATGTTAAAGTCAACCATTCACTAAAGAAGTACAGGAGCTGCCATGGCTGAAAATGATTGTTGCCTGGCTGTTACACTGACACTCTGGCATCAATACTTTCTAAGTCACTGACCAGTACAAGTATGCACTCTAGGAAAGCCAGAATTCATAAGGTACATTTTTCTTCTAGGTCTGTGACACAATAATGCACTTAGCTCGCGTGTGTCTCTCATTCCTTTAAAGAAGAAAAATTAACCCTTGCAGTGGGGCTACCAACGCACTTAAGGGTTAACTGCTCATTTTTCTCTAGTCCTGTACAAACTCATATCATGATTTTTAACTGGCTTTGGCTTGGAAATGCCTCTTGGCAGAAATGCACTTCCTGTCCTCCCACTGCAGAGCTCTGTGCTGGCATAGACAAGTAATAGCCACGCCCCTCATCGCCAGTTCCCACCGACAAACTTCAGAGAGGTAGTGCCGGATTAAGAGCATCGGTTGGTCGATGCTCTTATTAGTCTGTCGGCATCGGTTGGTTGATAAGGAAGCAGCAGAGGTGGCTCTCTAATTAGGCGGCCACTCACTCCTTGCCCCGCGTGGCCCCAGTGTGCACCCACCTAATATGTCTGATTAGAGAGCTACCAGTGCCTCTGCCTAATTGTATTCAGCTCTGATTGCCATGGGGCATACCGAGGCGATCTGGGCTGGCCAAGCCTATTTCCAGTAGTGGGCCTGGAGCTGGCACTCCAGTAGCTCCTTTGTTCATCCAGCCCTGCAGCGAGGGGGTGTGACTGACCAGGTCTTTTAGATTATAGAAGGCACATAGCAAAGTGGTCAAACTCTAGTTCTTTTGGACTGCGCAGTTATATTAAAGAATATAAAAAATGAACCCTTGTACTGGGGCTACCACCGCATTGCACGGGTTAAGTGCTCTTTTTTGGTCTAGGGTCTAATATAAAATAGATGCGCTCACCTGATCCTCAGTCCTGCGGCGGTGACTGCTCACCTCTCTGCCCCGGCGCTTTGGCTGAGGAATGCCCTTCAGCGTCCTCACGTCCAATGCAAGTCAATAGATGTGATGATCTCACAGATCCTTAGACCGCCATAAAAGAGGCTGCGGGCACAGTCCAAGCAGCCAGACGGAACCAGGGACTGAGGTATATCTTTTTTATTTTAGACTCTAGACCAAATAGAGCACTTAACCATTGCAGTGCACGGGTTAATTTTGTTACATTTTCGGAGGTGTCTTTTAAATAACAGTGTGCAACTACTATATTAGGACAGTAAAGGTAAAACTATGAAATGGGGGCTAGTACAATGTCTGTCTTCATTTGGGCTTCATTTGGGTGCAATTAAAGACAAGGTTTATCTTCAATTGGACCATGTTGGGCAAGCAGATAGTATGCTTATAGTTGTAGTCCTTCTAAAGCTTAGAAGACCATTAGGCTTCCTTTTCTTACATGCATATGTTACAGGAAATGGCTTACACTGCAATCATATAAAGTGTATGTCAGCGTAGCCTGTGTATGGTTATGTCACTTTATCAGATGGTTACCATATGGACAGTGTGAGAATGAGATAGTTGACAAACTACAGGCCAAGTGTGACATTATACATGAATCTATACATATACACAGCGCAAAACGGAAATATCACCCCTCAGCTTCCCACAGATCTTCAAAGCACTGACTACGGATAAACAAATGCACCTTTTTCCAGCTTGTGGACCCCCATCTGGTAGTTATTAACCCAATGAAAGGCTTGCAGGGAAATGGGGAGCATATGTAGGTAAACACAGTACAAGTAAATAGAAGGTCCAGACACTACTGGTGCAATATGAAGGAGGAGACGCTGCAGTGGTTAACGCAATCAAATTTTCCACCGGCATCTGTCCTCCGTCAAGTCCCCTCTGCTCCGCTGTCCCCCCCTCCCCTATTGTTCTGTCACCTTCATACATCTGCTAGGTTTGGCACTGAAGGGGTGGACTGACCCTATAAAAATGTATTTTAGGCCAATGAGTCTGCTGGGAGTAACGTGAAGGAACGACGAGGAGGAAGTGAAAAGGCTTCATTAGGAAATGGATTAGGAGCTTGGTGTACCTTGAGCGCTGACAGTGACAGGAAGTCAAGTTCAGGTGGTGGACTGCCATACCTTGCTGGGGTGAGAGGGAATGTATGGGAAACTATATCACAACAGAGTCCCCTTTAATTGGACATGATGGTAGAAAATGTGTTAAGGGGCCTGCCTGTGCTGCAACTGCTAAATCACAGGCAGCATAGCTTAGCTCCATATTAAATATCATCCCATTGTGCGCCCACTAATCTTCCACATATATCCTGCGAACAACCTTTCCTATTATTCTGCATGATCTCATTGAATATCTCCTCATATTTCTCAATGAATCCCTTCACACCGACTAGAGATTCCGTTCCTAGAAGTCCAGAAAGTCATTTTGCATTAACTGTATATGGGACATGTTTAAAGCAAACCTGTACTTTGCCCATGCAAGGCAAGGCCATTGGTTCTCTTTAATTCTCCTTCTCTCTGTTCATGCTTTCCTTTCCTTCTCTGCCCATTCACCTGCTGGGGAGAAAAGGTACTTTCAGGTATGGAGGGCATAGGACTCACCCCATGTGACAGGGTTGGTGCTTGGTAATTGGCCCAGCAATGTTACGTGGATATACTCATCTTTTCTTGATTGCCCCACTGCTCCGTTTAGCAGAAAAGTATTTGCTTTTTGGCTGCTTTGCCCACATTCTTGTATAGGCCCATCTCCAAGTTTTCTTTATGTATAAAGCAATACTCATCCTCTCCACGCACCAGCATCTGTGTTCCTACACTGATCCTTATGGCTGGTCCTCTTCTTGGTTGAAATACACTGGGAAAGGTGGGAACCCTGCCTGGTTCTTCCTTACTCTAGCCCTACCTGCTGTCATTCAGCTGTCAGATAACAGAGCCTCTGTTACCTGCTTAAATCCAATAATGCCTTGCACCATTATTTATAGTCCCGTACTACTGTGTGTTATGTTTTTGTTTTTACCTTTTACTTTTAAGCTGTCCAAAAACTAATAGATTTCTTATGTTCAGCCTGCAGACAGAAACAAATAAATCTAACAGATTTGTCCATTTATACTAAGCAGTGTGAGTGGAGGAATCATCCATTTTGACAGCCAGTGCCCGGTGCTGTCATCCAATCCCCCATTCTGACAGCCCATTGCTCTAATCCATTTCCCCATCCTGACTCCATGTGTCCCCTGCTGTCATCCATTTCCCCATTCTGGCAGCCAGTGCCCACTGTTGTCATCCAATCCCCTATTACTTGCCCTCCCTTTTAGATTATAAGCCGTTCGGGGCAGGGCCCTCCTTAACATCTTGTCTTGTATTGTGATTGTAATGTCTTCTTTATATTTTTAAGCGCTGCGCAAACTGTTGGCGCTATATAAATCCTGTATAATAATAATAATATTATTCTGACAGCCAGTGCCCGCTGCTGTTATCCAATCCCCCACCAGCGCCCACTGCTGTCATCCAATCCCCCATTCTAACAGCTAGTGACCACTGCCGTCATCCAATCCCCCAATCTGACAGCCGGTGCCCAATGCTTTCATCCAATTCTCCATTGTGACAGCCGGTGCCCACTGCCGTTATCCAATCCACCATTGCTTCTTTCACTGTCAGAATACTCAAAGAGTGCAGCTGATTTGACCGACAAATTTTGGCCTAGCTCCCTTAACAAAAGTCAACTGAGTAATTGACTTTGGTCTAGCTGGCTGGTCCACCCACTACTATTACAACTATGTTAGATTCCTGGGAATCTGTGAATTCTAACAGTGTATGGTCAGATTTAGGACCACAAGTTATAGTGGCAGCTACAGAAGCAATCTCATTACCATTTTTAGTCAATATAAAGGCCCAAGAAAGTTGAGATTTTGAAAGCTTTTTGTTGTGAACTCCATTCAAACCCCATTCAAACTTGAGCTGAGCCCCTTTGGGTGTTTTTTGGGGAACTTTTGCTAGCATTTCAGTTTTGAGAGTTTTATTTTATTTTTAGCCAATACAAAACCAGTTACTAGGCAAAAAATAGCTTGAAAAAAAACATGTTTTTGTGCGTTTTTAGGTGCTACCATTGTCTATTGGGGTCAAAATGCTTGGCCACACCACTCATCACAAGCATCATCAAGCAAACTTGTGCTAAGCAACAGATGGAGCCTGTCTGATCAGGTCTATTAGAGTGTACAGGGTAGCGCTGTGAAACTCTGGTGCCAATTGGATTGCGCTGTCATATGCAGACACATTGCACAACCAATGGTGGTTGATAGTATTTCTGTCTGGCTGAATATTTTTCTGTGACTTCTCTGTAAAAAAAAAAAAAAAAGGGCATTTTCCAATTTTTGCTAAAAAAATTTGAATGTACCCATATTGGAGAAAATGTGCATTTTTTAATTCAATGGGCTTGGCCTGCAAAGTATTGCAACTGCAATCAGTGGATTGCAGGTACAATGCTCAGGCTCCTGCAGACTCTTCCTTCCAGCCCCAGGTCTATATTGAGGTATGGACCTCCGGTTATGGAGCTGAAGGAAATTATCAATGGACTACAAGTGTAGTGACATCACCACGCCTGCCACCATGAATGAATGAAAACTTGACTGGTTGATTTGAATGACTGGAAGATCTCTAGTCATATGGGTACAGATATCCCCCAACATGAAGGTATTTTCATGTATCCAAGTTGCTGAGCAAAGCCATTGAATAAAATAAAATGAAAGCGTGCTTTATGCAGAACAGAAGCAGAAAAGGTACAGTGAGCATCGTAGCGGGTGAATGGGAAGACGGTGTTTGCAGGATTTATATGCCGCTAACCAAACGCACATTTGTCAGAGTGAAAATTCCTGAGTTACTTCAAAGGAAATCATACACATATACGCGGATGGCCAACTTGTCTTCCCTTTGGTCCGCCGTTTAACTTCAAAGAAATGTATACAAAAAGCAGCATCACCCTCACCGACACGTGCACATTCCTTCAAGCAGAACCTGCATATTTAAAGCTCAACTGCAGGCAGATATAAAAAAAAAACACCTTTTAATGCAATTGTGTATTTATTTTGAAGGAGAACTATGAGGTGAGTGCTTTTCACTCACCTCATAGTTCTAGCCGACCTGTGACAATTAGACTGTCACAGGTCGGCTCAGTAGATCGGGAGGTGAGCGAACACATACCGGCGTTCGCTCACCTCTCGATCCTGTCACGGCACTCTGCCGTGACAAGGGAGGGGCTGGATTCCCCCCTCCCTGCTCCGATCCGCCAGCGCCGATCCGCCAGCGCTGACTGTCAGATAGGCAGAGCCAGCTGTCAGTCACGCAGCTGGGCGGATCCAGACATAATTGTCGGGATCCTTTTCGGCGTCTCAGTATACCGCAAGCAGCAGCTCGCGGTATACTGAGCCCAGGGTGACGGGAGGACGCTAGTTTGTGTCCTCCGGTTACCCTATGGAGAACTATGGGGAAAAGCCTTAACCCCATAGTTCTCCTTTAACATACAACATCAG
>NW_017306364.1:1007417-1024454 GCF_000935625.1 Nanorana parkeri
GGGGAGGTGCAGTGGTACAGGCGGCTGTATTAGAGCCATGCTGGCAGTAGCTCTCTGCCTGGTCCGACCCAGCTTACTGACGTCAGTGGTTTACAGGAGTTCAGCGGAATGCGAGCCAGAGTGTCCCAATCAGCTCTCTGGCAACAGATGAGGTCACAGAGTTGGGTGGGAAGCCAGATAGAGTGTCACAGGTTGCTAAAAGCTCTTAGCAACTTGGGACGCTGTGGCAATCCCTCTGGCACCCGCCCCCCCCATTGGGATGCCACCTGAGACAACTGCCTCAGGCTGCCTCATTTAAGGGGCGGCCCTGGTCGTGCCGCACATTCCTGGGAGGTGTGGGTGTACGGTCCCCCTGTTCGGTGTCCCTGGGGTCACTGGTTGCCAGGAGCTTGGCGGGGCGCCAACCAGAGCATTCCACTCAGCTTCTGGCAACCACTTGTTCCCATTGGTGGCTACAAAGTTGACTTCTTCAAATCAAATAATGCAGAGCACTAGGATCAGAAACCTCCAGTCTTGGCACTATTGACCCCATAGAAGTCTACAGTGTTGACTTCTTAAACTCACATAATGCAGAGCACTAGGATCAGAAGTCTCCCCGTCTTGGCACATTTGTTCCCATAGAAGTCAACAGAGGTAACTTCTTCAAATCAAATAACGTAGAGCAGTAGGATCAGAAGCCTCCAGTCTTGGCACTATTGTTCCCATTGGTAGCTACAGAGTTGACGTCTTCAAATCAAATAATACAAAGCACTAAGATCAGTAGCCTCCATTCTTGGCACTAGTGACCCCATAGAAGTCTACAGGGCTGACTTCTTTGATTTAAACAAGGTTGAATACTAGGGCCAGAAGCCTCCAGTCCTGGTGCTATTGATTTGAATTAAAATAATAATCCCCATGGGTTCTACAGGACAGACATATCCAATTTAAATAATACAGAATGCCAGGACCAGATACCTCCAAGCATCGCATGAACTTTGGGGAGCGGGGACATTTAAGCTGGACAGCTTTAGCAGCAGCGTTTCTAACGACAGCACAGAGGAGAGTGTAACCTGTAGTGTATTCAAGGTCTGCTGCTGAGGTGTACTCCTTTAAATATAGTAGAATTTATTCTCCCCATCTTTTCCTGTAGCAATGCAACCTAGGTCTCTGCCTGTTACAGGCTCCTTATAAGCAATATTTTCATATTATTGTACTGTATACAGTATGCAGCTGACTACAGCCCAGTCACTGACAGACTTTATGGCTATGCCACAATACCTGATTTCACCAGCAGGTGGCACTGCTAACAAATGTTCTACCAGGCTTGGTAAAACCCAGTAACTGCAAATTGAGGAACCCCTCTGTGTGCCTACGCTAAGGACTCTGAAGCAAAAGGTTTTTTTTTTTTATTGGAGCTTGACAATATTGAAAAGTTATTGACAGCATATCAAACTTTACCTTTCATTAGATACCAAGAGAGTGGAACATGATTTCTGATTGGTTGCTGTATTTGCCACCTTGTATTCACAGCATACTTGACACACAGCTGCATTCAGTTGAATGTGAACAAATCCCCCAATTCTTCTTTTGATGAATGAACTTTGATAAACTGGCAGCTAGGGACATTTCAGGCTCAGCGGCACATTTTCCATCTTATTGAGGTTAACCAAAGCCACAAATTAAAGCAACCCCCTTCTGTACTGCAGAAGATTGAATGGGGAATTGTTATAGTTCCACGTACATAGAAGGGATTGACGGGGTTCCAGTGGAAAGTCTTTTGCTGATCTCACTCTTAGTGAGGCTTAACATGATATAAAGCAAGGCTCCCCAATAGTCACGTAACTAGAAATCACAGGGCCCCATAGCAAATCACAGAGCCCATCATAGACCCCGCACAGCCCACCTAAGACCCCGCAAAGACCACCTGAGACCCTGCAGAGCCCACCATAGACCCCGCACAGCCCACCTGAGACCCCGCAGAGCACACCTGAGACTCTAATACGAGAGACCCCACACAGCCCACCTGAGAGTGACCCTGCAGAACCCACCTGAGACCCTGCAGAGCTCACTATAGACACTGCAGAGCCCACCTGAGACCCTGCACAGCACATCATATACCCCACAAAGCCCACCGGAGACCCAGCACATACCAGAGACCCTGAAGAGCCCACCTGAAATACCACAAAGCGCACCTGAGAGTCACCCTACAGAGCCCACCTGAGACCTGCAGAGCCCACCATAGGCCCAGCAGTGCCACCTGAGACCCTGCAGAGCCTTTCTGGGAACCTGCAGAGCCCACCATAGACCCTGCATGGCCCACCTGAGGCCCAACACAGCCCACCTGACACCCCACAGAGCCCACCTGAGATCCCATAGAGGCCATCTGGGGATCCTGCAGAGCCCACCTGAGACCCTGCACATACCAGAGACCCCACACAGCCAACCTGAGAGCGACCCTGCAGAGCACACCTGAGACCCTGCAGAGCCCACTATGGACCCTGCAGAGCCCACTATGGACCCTGCAGAGCCCACCTGAGACACTGCACAGCCCACGTGAGGCAACGCAGAGCCCACCATATAGACCCTGCACATCCCACCTGAGACCATGCAGAGCCCACTTGAGACCCAACACATACCAGAGACCATAGCCCACCTGAGACCCCCACAGCCCACCTGAGAGTAACCCTGCAGAGCCCACCATAGATCCTGCAGAGCCCCCCTAAGACTCTCTATGGTGGGCTCTGCAGGGTCTCAGGTGAGCTGGTCGGGGTCCCTTTCCCTGTACACGCAGCTCCTCTTACCTGTCAGCCCTGAGCCGTCCACTGCCCCCTCGGACCAGCACTACAATCGGCAGTCATTCAAATCTCACATAAGTTTTAACTCATTAAAAATAACACCTGATGATACTGCCATGAAGGTCTTTGTTCAGGTTCTTCCTGTTATAGGGTGACAACACTTTGTGGTGTTGTTCTATTTGTGCTCCTACATTGTCATCTGCGCTTCTGATGGAGACTGCAGTATTCTGTTTCTAGGTTTTTGTTCAGATATTTCTTGGTATAGGGGGACAAAACTCTGTCCCCATTTCTAGTTGTGCTCCTACGTTGTCACCTGGGCTTCTAATGGAGACGGCAAGATGCTATTTCAAGGTCTTAATGTGCTTTCTGGTATAGGTTGACAAGCTCTGTCCCCATCTCTAGTTGTGCTCCTATATTGTAACCTGGGCCTCAGACGGAGATTGCAAGATGCTGTTTCAACACACATTACACAGGCATGGTCCATTGTTGTCATTGTTGGGCTGTGAGGAATGCCATGCAGCCATAGTTGGAATGCATGTAGGCAGAACTAATGTTAAGGTTTTAATCTAAAATAAAGCTATACATAAATATTAAGTCATTTAAATGAGCCCTTACAGTGAAAACAGTGATTAGAATCAGAAGTGGTCCCTTGGTAATGAAACATCTAGACAGAAACACATCCTAAAGCTGATCAATGTTGCCACCTATAGTGCACTGCATATATATGAATGTTCTCTTGCCATGATGCCACCTAACGAATGTCTGCCATTGCCTTTTAGTACTTAATCCAGAGGTACTTGTAGTTCTACAACAGCTAGAGTGCTAAGGTTGCCCATCTAGCAATCATGGTTAATATTGTGTTGCCTTTGGCAACAAAGCAAGCAAGCCCCCAAGAACACATTCCTGTTACTGTGCATTGACTAGGGGCCACAAAGTGATAGCGAGGACTATAGCTCAAAGACCAGAAATCATAGTGATATAAGCAGCTTAAGCTTCTCTGACGTCTTCAGATGGGGCTGGTTACAAGAAGAGATCATTTTACTTATATGGACTTAAACATCTGCAGTTATATACTTTGGCAGCCAACTCTTCTGACACCAGAGACTGAGATTATCGTTTTTGTTTCAGCATTTGAGATCAGCATTATATAGTTATTGGCTGGCCTTATCACTTTTCGTGAGCCCAGATGCCAGAAGCATAAAGTGCAATAAACAATGAATTTAGACCCGAGCATCTCATATTTTCCTTAGGCTTCACATCTTGTTGAGACAACCCTTCTAAAACAACAGCTGAGCTCCAGGCACACATGTGAATCAAAAGCTGAAGTACAAGTATAAATTCAGCTTTACCTAGCAAAGGATTTGTGACCTGACTTTTCTTTGCTGGAGTTATGCAATACAGCTCTGGTCACCTTCCTGCCCCCTAGCCTGTGATTGGAGAAGAAACAGCAGCAGACTGATGAGCTCATACCTTTCCCTTCAACTCCCTTTCTGAATTGTATTGTGCAGGGAACTACAACAGGTACCCAGAAAAGGTTAAAATTAAAAAAGCAGGGTGCCCAGGGTGTCAAGGACCTGCCACCTGGGGGCATGTCATTAGGAACATTAAACAGGACTGGGGAGGCTGTTGTTGGGCTTTAAAGGCGACCCAAAGTCAAGTAGCAACTTTAGGATCATTGGTATCCTTGAGACCGACATTACTTCCCTTTCTCCAGTCCCCCCATGTACTTACATCTGCCCTGGAGTCTCAGTTGCTCCTGCCTTACTTCCTGTCTCCTCTAGAAGCTTTGACAAAGGGACAAATGTTCTGATAGGAAGGGAGGAGGGCACAAATGGTAATAAAAGCCCGACAGAAGGTCTTGGTAGGAATTGGACTTTAAGAATCCTTACTGGGAATGGTTTACTATCTGCAGAAGGGATTATATGATAAGCAATAGAAGGAAGGGCTCTTCACTATATTGTGCGCTTGCCCCCTGCACAACACTACTACTCCACTCTAGGCTCCCTTCATGTCTTGGGGCGTCTCTAGGTGCAGACTGCCTCCATGGCCCATCTGATGCTGTGTTTAGAGTTGAACCTATCATTTTTGTTGACTGTGCAGGTGCACGTGGGCCCTCTAGGACTTAGGGACCCATTTATACTAGATGTGGGTCTGATGGGTGCTGGGAGCCCTCACACATGTCTTGTGGACCTGAACGCAGCTCACTTGTATAAAGCTGTAAATATGTGGGTTTTACTTGGCTAGTAGTTGGACGAGGGCCCAAATATTGGTCTGGCAAAGGGGCCCTCTAGGACTTAGGGACACATTTATAATTGATGTGGGCTAGATTGGTGCTGGAACCCTAGTAGTTGGATGGGGGGCAAAACTGATCTTGCACATGGGGGTCGTTTGGACTCAACCACTGCCTCCCATCAGCAAAAAATGAAGGCTGCTCAAAAGACACCTATTTTACCTAATGTTGTATTGCAGTGACCACTCCATCCTCCTAATTCTGTCCCTTGAATGTGATTTACTCTGGAATTAGCACAGGCGTAACTCCGGGGGAGGGAGATATCTCTGGAACAATAAAGTTTTATGAGCAGTGGGCACATTCACTACTACCATGAGCTCACAATTAATAGTCCAGGCATGTTTCGTCTGGGAGAATCTTTTATAAACCTTAATGCCCTGTATGGCCTTTAAACTATTGTCAGTAGGCTTAGAATGGCCAAAAAAGGGGGCATTTGGATAAAGCAGCCCCATCCCTATGTAAAGAGTGGAGGGCAGAACAGCCATAGGTTCAGTGTATTGGCAACTGCTGTAGGGGAAGGATAGAATAAGCTCATAACATACATTAGGGTCAGCTAGGACACTCTACTTTAATTCTGATTGCTGGCTCTTTAGGCAAGCCACCCCTTTGCTACCTTTTACTGTTTGTTTATTCTTATTATGGGTTTTTTCTACTTTTAAGAGTTTATCTACTGTTAATGTCACCCTTGAAGCCCTCTTCCCACTGTATTGTATTTGCAAAACCTTTTTCAGACATTGGTCCATATCCCCCATGGCAGTGTCCAGCTGCCCAAGCCTTTCTTGAAAGTAGTTTACCTATTAACCCTAAAAATGGCCAGAATTTGCTAATAGGATTCATCCTTCTCCCCTCCCTTTCCCCAGAGACATCAATGCAATTTGGCGCTAAGGGTTTCACAAAATTTCAAAGAGGATTCACCAAAGCCACAACATATCAAAACGGGTGTATTCTCTCATCCTTACCCCCTTCTGCTAAGACAGCATGTCCGCTTTGTTCTGCCCACTTACGAACACAACCTACACCCTGCACTCTGTTTCGGGAACATTTGTTTTCTGATTATATTAGTTTCCCTAATTTTCTTTCCTTTTACACATTTTTTTTCTCCCACCTGTACGGCCTATTCAGCAGAATACACCCTATTCTTTTTGACAAGTGATGTGCCTGCCAAGTTTTTATCTACCGTTCAGGCTCTCGTCTCTCGTATTAATGGTTTTCCTTAAAGTGCTGCTGCTACTGCAAAACACTTTATAAAGGCTTCTGTTTTATTTCTGCCGAGAGTAATGACTTCCCGTGTAAAGCTTGTACAGAGAAGCTGGCACAGCAGACAAGTCTCCAATGAGGCTGATTCGGAGCGTGCAGATGAGATTCCATCTTGATACATTTCAGACCACAAGCAAGAGTAGGCCCAATAGCTCTTTTATTTCTAAATGCCAAGCGCCTGAGGTTTTTGGAAATCAGTGCAACAGACTGCATTAATTACAGAAAAATAGACTGCATTAATTACAGAAAAATATATTGATATCTACAGGCTTTCTTCAGCTTAAAGTGGACCTGTGACTAACCTGTGCACATTCAGATATTTACATATTTGTGAACAATAAGTAAATTAGCTTTTAAACAAGTTCCTGCTGGCCTTTGTAGCTGCAGGCACGGTGGAGCAATTCATCCTCAAAATTATCCGAAGAAACACTGAAGTCATTCAATTAATTCTCTCTGATCCTCCCACTCAGCAGTAATTTAGCAGCTCAGCTCTACCTGCTCCCAGCAACTCCTTGAGTTGCCCATACATGGCTCAAATTTTGGCTGATTCCTGCTAAATCTGCTGAAATGTGAGCGGCGATTGGCCCTGCAAGCACCATCCAGCATGACAAAAGGCGATTTGAAAAATTGGGGGTGCACCGATACCGGTTTCTCAGCAGCATGAAACCGTCTTTCTGGCAAATCAGGAAGCCGGGAGGAGGTCGCTGCCCGGCTTCCTGATTGGCCAGCTTCTCAAACAATCAGGAAGCTGGGCGGTGAGTCATTACCCACCCCTGGCTTCCTGATTGGCCAGGAAGCTGGCTCCATTCTCTCTCATCACCTGGCTGGGAAGCCAGCTCCATGCTCCTAGGTGACGAGTATGGTGCAGGCTTCCCGGCCAATCAGGAAGCCGGGCTTCCTGATAGCGGAACTTCTGGTATCGGGATAAGTATGGGGAGCATTGGGGCGAGTACTCGTACTCGCCCATATACTCTGTATCGGCACGCATACTAGTATCAATATCGGTGCATCCCTACTGAAAATTGAAGGAGGCGGGTGGAAAATTATTGGTCGAATAGCTGCTGCATCCCGTCAGATACAATCACTGTTCAGGTATTAAAGCAGCCTCAGGCACCATGGCTGAATACATGAACCGGTACTAGAGATGCCTCCATCTAGTAGAGATTCATCCACCCATCAAGAGAAATCTAACCCAAGCCCTCCAGGACCGGATTTCTGCCACTAGATCCTAAAGGCACACTTTTTGACGACCTTAGTAACACACATCTTTTAGAAGCTATCCTTTTACAAAACATATTGCCTTGTTCTTCTAGTTTTAATTAGGGATGAGCTCGGGTTCAGTCTGAACTTGAGTATGTCTGAACAGCTGAGACCAAGGCACATAAACAAAGAAACTGGATGCTGGTGATATTTTTTACCTTATATTGCTACATGGCCATATTTGGTCAATGAAATTGATCTAATATGGGCATGATGTGGCCATATAAGGTCAATTATGTCACCAGCCCACCTCTTTTTTAGGTGCAGCTGTGCAGCGGGCAATGCCTTGGCTGCAGCTGCTTGAGCTGGTGCAGACTTCTTTCCGGAATTGCACAAACTCAAGTTTAGACCAAACCTGAGCTCATCCCTAATCCTAATCTGGTTTATGACATTTTGATAATGACTGAATAACCTTATAGGAGATAACTATTTGTACCGATAATGACATTTCAGCAGTTGACAACGGGAACGCTTCCAATAGTTGCTGATTAGACAGATAAAGTAGGAAAGAGAGACACAAATCCTTTAAAATGATTTTCAATTGAGATGGTTTGCTTAGCATTTGCCTGTGATTTATAATCACAACAGTGCAGATTTAAAATTAATTCCTTCTCAGATTTAAGATGCATCCAGGGTAAACTATTGCATAGATTATTTGTCTGAGCTGAGCATGGTTTACAAGAGCAAAAAATTGCCAATTTTTTCAGTGTTTTACATTGAATGACACTTCACAGTCAGGGCCAGATTTGCCACAAGGCCTTGGGGCAGCAGAGAGTAGGGGAGCAGCAGGGGTGTGGAATTCCTATCTACCGATGCCCGGGGCATGCAATTCCAGGCACCGGGTGGGTAGTTGTTTTCTACATTTAGCCCTGCTTTGGGCAAGCAGAGCTAAATGTACAGTGGGGAAGCTGTTTTCGCAGATATCACTTGAATGCAGCCTGCAGGTCTGCCATTCTCCATGGAGGGGAGTGGGGGTTGGCCGGTAGGGGAGCGCATTGAGGAACCTGGCCTTGGGGCAGCAGAGAGAGTAAATCCGGCCCTGTTCACAGGTTTAGTAAATTTCCCCCACAGTGGTCAGCTCAGACTTAAAGGGGATGTCTAATTTAAAGGGATGTCTAATAACTTAAAGGGGATGTCTAATTATCGTTTTAGAAATAGGTGTAAAAAGGTCAGCTTAATGTAAATTGGGTTATTAGTGCATGCTATTGGTTTAAAAATTGGTTTGTCTCACGTGTTGAATTTATTTATGCATGTTGGGGGCAGCCATATTTACTAATTACATACTCAGATGCTGCTTCTTTATCTGTAAATTGCTATATTATTGTTGTGCTTTACTGTTCCTTTTTACAATCTAAGTCTAAGAGACGATTGACTCATCAAAAACAATGCACTCCCCCTGCAGCTGACAGCTTGTCTCTGCAGCTAATAAGAAAGGGGTGACTGCAGTAAAATGCGGTCCCCTGTGTCATCTAATCTACAAATCTCTGTACTTAAAGGAAACCTGTACTGGTAGAATATAGGATCTACCATTGCTGACCTCAATCCAAACATACTGGTTGCCTGGCTGTCTCTGGCTTGAGTATGTTCTGGAACTGGCATGCAGATCAGAATAACTGAAGACAACAGAACTATTGTTCTGTTGCAGGTCAGCAACTCAGAAAATACTGAAGCCATGGATTTGTTGAAGATTGGGACCGCCCCCCGTGTTAATATATGGGGGGGGGGGGGATAAAAGGAAAACCTTTGGCTCCTACTTACCTCTTGCAATCAACCATTGAACCGCTACAGTCAAGTTCATAGCAAGCATCTTTTTCTTATGGCCTCCTGATTGTGTCGCCTACTGGTCAATATAGAAAATCAGTACTTTGTTGACAGCCAGGGGAGAGAGCGAGGAGAGACAGCCAGGGGAGAGAGCGAGGAGAGACAGCCAGGGAAGAGAGCAAGGAGAGACAGCCAGGGGAGAGAGCGAGGAGAGACAGCCAGGGAAGAGAGCAAGGAGAGACAGCCAGGAGAGAGAGGAGAGACAGCCAGGGAAAAGAGAGGAGAGACAGCAAGGAGAGAGAGGAGAGACAGCCAGAGGATGAGTGAGGAGAGACAGCCAGAAGCGAGAGCCAGGAGAAACAACCAGGGGAGAGAGTGTTGAGAGACAACCAGGAGAGACATCCAGGGGAGAGGGCAAGGATAGACAGCCAGGAGGGAGAGTGAGGAGAGACATCCAGGAGAGAGGCTGAGGAGAGGCAGCCAGGAGAGAGGCTGAGGAGAGGCAGCCAGGAGAGAGAGTGAGGAGAGAGAGCCTGGGGAGAGAGAGGAGAGACAGCCAGGAGAGCCAGCCAGGAGGATGAGTGGTGAGGAGAGACAGCCAGGAGAGAGAGTGAGGAGAGACAGCCAGGGGAGCGGAAAAGGAGAGACAGCCAGGAGACAGAGCAGAGACAGGCAGGAGAGAAAGTAAGGAGAGACAGCCAGGAGAAAGAGAGAGGAGAGACAGCCAGGAGAGAGAGTGAGGAGAGACAGCCAGGAGAGATAGTGAGGAGAGACAGCCAGGGAAGAGTGAGAGGAGGGACAGCCAGGAGAGAAAGAAGAGACAGCTAGGAGAGAGACAGGGAAGAGTGAGAGGAGGGACAGCCAGGAGAGAAAGAAGAGACAGCTAGGAGAGAGACAGCAAGGATAGACAGTCAGGAGAGAGAGTGAGGAGAGATAGTGAAACAGCAACACATCTGCCTGAAGCAGAACCCCTGTGTTTAGATACCTCCTTGCTCCCCAAGTTCCAGCATCCTGCTGTGTCTTGTGCCTCCTCCATGCACTCAAGTGGGAATACCAGGACCCCGTAGTTGCCGATGTCCTCCCTGACATCGTGACATCTTGTGTCTGGATTTCAGCTGGCCTGAAACCTGGCCACAGTACATACATGACTCAAAACCCAGACTGTTCGGTTGAGTGCTGGACAGGGGGTAACCCTAGGGGTAACCCTCAGATGCAAAGTATAAAGAGCATCCAGTGTTCATCATAAAAACCCCACAAGAAGGTACAGGATACCAGCCATGGTTGCCCTACTACTGAGATGACCTGCAGGCATCCCGCGATCGTACGATAATCGCAAAGTGTATGGGAGGCGTGCAACCATTTTTACTGTACGGTCGAACGTCTTTTGTCTAAGGAGCATGTTTGAAAACCAGCCGAAAATCTTACGATTTTCAGCTGGTTTGTGGCATGCTCGGGAGACAAATGCCGAACAGGCCGGTGTGCGCACGTGCACACTGCACGTTCAGCATTGCGGTCATCGCAAGCCCGCCCCTCAGCGGGGCGGGCTTGCGATGATCGCAAGTATGATCTGCCTGTCCAAGATGGGCAGATCTTAAGTTTTTTTAATTACTTTACAACCATCGCAAGACTAAGGTCTTGCGATGGTTGTAAAGTGTATGGCCACCTTTATTCATTCACTTCATTCACTTCGGCAGAGTCACACCATGACGGCATGACCAGGGCAAGTGGTAAATGAGCAGCAGAATTCAGAAGACAGGAAAGGTTCATCAGCAGCAAAAAAAAGGACTTTTATGGACCTTTATCCTCTTCATCATGTCGTTGCTAAGTAGCCTTGAATCAGGAAAAAGCTCTGCTCCCATAATGCAACGTGAACTTCTGCAATTCGACTCTGCAAATGTGTTTTCAGACATCCCAAGTCTCCCGGATGGTCCGGGAGTCTCCCGCTACTAGATAACGGCTCCCGGACGATATTGGACGCGTTGGGCACAGACAACGAAATATAGCTCGGTATGCCCTAGACTGTAAGTCACTATTTCCCCCATTGCAAGGCATTGATATAAAAAAGTGCTAACTGGTTATATTTAGTCATTTCAGCAGCTCCTCGTTGTAAAACAATATCCCACTTTACCGAAATACTTTAAATCTTGCCTATTATGATGCAGCGTATAGTCCTCCATGAAACATCCAGTGTTTGTGCCAGAACTACAGAGAGGCTATAAAATAATTGACGATAGCATATAGCTATAAAGCTATATCTGTCCCTGGAAGACTACCGGGACCAGCTTGAAGGTCCTCTAAAATAAAGGGCTAAAAAGAAAAAAAAAAAAAAGCAAAGAGCCCTTCAGACATCAAATTAAAGGCTGGATGTATGAAGGTAGACTCGAGTGTAGATGGTGCCCATTTAAAAAAATCAATACATCCTAACCCAGTGCAGCACAATAAAACAAGCAGCTGAGTCAATGAAACGCTGCGGGTCTCACTAGTGAGGAAAGATAAAAATCCTTGATGAATGCAAAGCTGTCTGAAAGATTTTATTTGGGATCGTATATTCTTTTATAAAAGTGTCAGCGCCACAAGCCTCTCTACAGAATATCAAATCAGATTTCCAGTCTTTTTTCTTCTTTTCTCTAACATGCCCTCATAATTTTATATTTTCGGAACAGATATGTTCCAGTAACTATCTCGAAAATTGTTAGGTCTCTTTCACTCTGGTGTTGCGCTTTTCTTCTGCTTGTGCTGTGCTAATGTAGCCCCTGGGGTTAAAGCCCAGCTGATGTTTGTTTAAATTGGGCTAAATTAATTCAGGTGTGCAAGGTCCTACAGTGTGTTTTCTTTAGAAGGCAGCCACGGCCTAACATACCCTCATAACTTTATATTGTGGAACAGAAACTGTATGTTCCAGTAACTATCTTGAAAATTGTTATGTCTTTTTCACTCAACCCAACTGATGTTTCCATTTATATCAGTTAAATAAATTCAGGTGTGCAAAATCTTCCACCTTATTACACCATCTTAAGGTGCCCTTACACTGCACGATTCTCGTACAAGAATCGCGCGATCGTACGATAATCGTGCAGTGTATGGAAGGCGTGCGACCGTTTCTACTGTACGGTCGCACATCTTCCGTCGAACAAGCAGGCTTGAAAACCCGCCGAGAATGGTACGATTCTCGGCGAGTTAGTGGCCTGCTTGTTCGACAACTGCCGTTTGCAGTGATCGGGAGCCCGCCCCTCATTGCGGTCATCAGAAGCCCGCCCCTCAGCGCTTTCGATGATCGCAAGTACGATCTGCCTGTCCAAGATGGGCAGACCGTAGGAGGTTTTAATAAGCTTACGACCATCGCAAGACACACGTTTTTTACGATGATCGTAAGGTGTATGGCCACCATTACACTTTAATACATCAACGTCATTCATTAAAGGTAGGTCTCTTATACTCACCTCTGGGGTGATAACCAGGGACGGATTTCCCACAAGGCCAACCAAGGCCCGGCCTTGGGGCAGCAAGAAGTAGAGGGGCAGCAGGGATGTGGAATTCCTATCTCTCAATGCCCGGGACATGCAGCTCTGGGTGGCAGGTGGGTAGTTGTTTTCTACATTTAGCCCTGCTTTGGGGAATCAGGGCTAAATGTACAGCGGGGGAAGCGGTGATGTCGACAAGATCACTTGTATGCTGTCTGCACGTCTGCCATTCTCCTTTAGGGGGGGGGAGTTGGCGGTTAGGGGGGCGCATTGAGAAACCTGGCCTTGGGGCAGCAGAGAGAGTATATCCAGCCCTGGTGATAACCCGACTGATGTTTCTGTTTAAATCAGCTAAATTAATCCAGGTCTTTTGGCAGGTAAACCATTTCTATATGTGTATTTAGTGGTTTGGTTAGAGTTACCCTTTAAAAGAGCTAATATTGTACCATATCCCTAAAACAGCATAAATCGTCTCTGGAGAAGATGATATTTTGGTGCTATTTGCTTTCTTCCGCTAGCTTGGGCTGCCAGCTCAATTATAAACATTTGTATTGGTATAAAGCTGAACTCCAGGCAGATATAAAACACCAATGACTTCAGTTATATAATAATTAAAACAAAGCAACATAAAATTTATTTCTAAATGCAGCTATTAAAAGTACCTGAATGGGATTTGATTTAGAGTTTCATCCTTGTACAGTAGAGTTTAGACTAGAAGACGAAGGGATAGCACTAATAGCCAATTATGCAAAAATGCTGACAGCAATTGATGAGCGAACTGGCCTGGGTTCGGCTCACTTGGACTTTAACCGAAACCAGCTAGAAATGAGGGTTTAGTGAACATCCAAACGAACCAAACCCAGGGCTGCCTGTGTCCTTGCAACCAATTATGCAGTGCCCACCTGTACAGTGTCATTGATGATTGCTAGTACGCTAGCGACTGGTCCACACACTATTACACAGTGTTATGTGTTGCTAAGGCGTTGGCGGCTCCACAGCATTATTGGTTGATATTGTGTGCCCACCTGCCTCCTAGCAACCAATGACTCTGTGGAACCTGCACAGTGTCATTGGTTGCTAGGATGCCAGTGGTCCACACACTATCACACAGTGTAATGAGTTACATAGTATTTGAAGTTGAATAAAGACATTAATCCATCAAGTCCAAACAATTAGGATCTCATTCTAGGAGTACCTGTAGCCCTGTATATTATGGTCCCTTAAGAAATAGGTGATGGTGGCGCCACAGCAGCATTGGGTGTTATAGTGTGCCCACCTGCTTCCTAGCAACAATGATGCTGTGCAACCTGAACAACATCACTGGTTGCTAGGACGCTAGTGGCTGATCCGCACACTATCACACAGTGTTATGGGTTGCTAGGGTGTTGGCGGCCCACAGTGTCATTGAGAGTTATGATGTGCCCTCCTGCTTCCTAGTAACCAATGACACTGTGCAACATGCACAGCATCATTTGTTGCTAAGATGCTAGTCACTGGTCCACACACTACTGCATAGTATAATGGGTCACTAAGACTTTGGCGACCCTGCAGCGTCATTGGACGTTATGGGGTGCCCACCTGCTTCCTAGCAACCAATGACGCTGTACAACTTAGCCACCAGCCAACCACTGGCGATGTGCGGGTCACAGGGTGTTACTGGTTGTTAGGACACAGATTGAGGTTCAGCAAGCTGGTGCACTGGCCAACGTGTTTGCTCATTCAGCAGACTGCAAACAGCTTGGGTTTGGGTTGGAATCATGATCAAACCAAACCCAAAGCTCATACACAATGAGAGTGAATGTGCTGGCAGGATGAGAGAGTATAGAGATGACCTTATCAGTCTGTCCTGCTCCTTCACTGTCCAACCAAGCTGGTGGGGCGGGGAGATGACTAAGCTGTGTTGTTTAACTGCAGTAGAGAAAACGAAGGTCACCAGGCTCGCTGTGTTGTCCAGCAGGGTTGTGTTTGGACAGACAGAATGAATAACCCTTTGGCAGATAAAAAGCTCCCATAGATTTATTTCAATGGAGTCTTCAGCAGTTTTCCTGATGCTCAGCTTTAACATTGTAACACATCCCACAAGTGTATTTCTTAAACACTTCCAGGCTTGTATTCTTACAGTAATTTTACAATGCAGCAATATTTCACAACTGCTTGGTCTGTGTTGCCTCTTGTTAAAGCCTCATGGGATGAACGTGTGGAGTGTTGGTGAGCATTTTGTGGAAAGAAAGAAGAAGCGGGTCATGGAAAGTAACACCGTGTCAAAGCGACAACTCCGCAATGACATCTAAGATGTTGAATGGGATTGTGTCATGACAGCGCCGCTAAGCAGAAACAATTAGCTGTATGAACAATGGAATACCTGGGAAGGAGCTAAGTGCAAGGTAAAACTCCCATCGTTATCTGCTATAGGGCCCTCTGTATGGAATGAATCATTGTGTTCTTAAAGCACAATTATACTTTTGTCTTATTCATAAAAAATATATTTTTATTAAAAGAGGAAGGAGAGGCCCTCCCAATGAGGGACCGTTAGATACTATGAGATTATTGGCAGCAAATCTGACAGGAAGTGTAACTAACGTGTATTATCTGTGTGGCTATGGAAAGGCTGATTTTAGAGATACTACTGAGATAAAACACACAACTCTGACCATGTTATGAAATGAACACTATAGCTAGGCGAAAGAAATGATGTAAGCCTGAATAATACTGGATTAAAGTGAAACTCACAAAAAACACTTCATAGGTCCCCCTATATCAAGTAAGTTGACTAAGTGCAGTGCCTAAGTGACACTACCAAAGGGCACACATTATATTCACTGAGTGTATTGCTAGAAAAAGCTATCAGAGACTGCACACATACATCAGGGGGTGGTCAGAGACTGCTACAGAAGTTGCTAGAGACTGTAGGCATGATTCAAGAGACATTCAGACTAGAAACATGGTTCAGGAGACAGACTGGAGACATGGTTCAGGAGACAGACTGAAGACATGGTCCAGGAGACAGACTAGAGAGATGGTTCAGGAGACAGTCAGACTGGAGACATGGTTCAGGAGACAGACTGAAGACATGGTCCAGGAGACAGACTAGAGAGATGGTTCAGGAGATAGACTAGAGACATGGTTCAGGAGACAGTCAGACTGGAGACATGGTTCAGGAGACAGTCAGACTGGAGACATGGTTCAGGAGACAGTCAGACTGGAGACATGGTTCAGGAGACAGACTGGAGACATGGTTCAGGAGACAGACTGGAGACATGGTTCAGGAGACAGCACGGAGACATGGTTCAGGAGACAGCACGGAGACATGGTTCAGGAGATAGTCAGTCAGAATGGAGACATGCTTTAGGAGATGGACAGACTGGAGACATGGTTCAGGAGACAGTCAGACTGGAGACATGGTTCAGGAGACAGAACGGAGTCATGGTTCAGGAGATAGTCAGACTGGAGACATGGTTCAGGAGACAGTCAGACTGGAGACATGGTTCAGGAGACAGCACGGAGTCATGGTTTAGGAGATAGTCAGACTGGAGACATGGTTCAGGAGACAGTCAGACTGGAGACATGGTTCAGGAGACAGTAAGACTGGAGACATGGTTCAGGAGATGGTGAGACTGGAGACCTGGTTCAGGAGACAGACTGGAGACATGGTTCAGGAGACAGACTGGAGACATGGTTCAGGAGACAGACTGGAGACATGGTTCAGGAGACAGAGCGTATACATGGTTCAGGAGACAGACTGGAGACATGGTTCAAGAGACAGACTGGAGACATGGTTCAGGAGACAGCACGGAGTCATGGTTCAGGAGATAGTCAGACTGGAGACATGGTTCAGGAGACAGTAAGACTGGAGACATGGTTCAGGAGATGGTGAGACTGGAGACCTGGTTCAGGAGACAGACTGGAGACATGGTTCAGGAGACAGACCGGATACATGGTTCAGGAGACAGACTGGAGACATGGTTCAAGAGACAGACTGGAGACATGGTTCAGGAGATAGTCAGAATGGAGACATGCATTAGGAGATGGACAGACTGGAGACATGGTTCAAGAGACAGACTGGAGAGATGTTCAGGAGACAGTCAGACTGGAGACATGGTGCAGAAGACACCTGCACTCTTTCATTTGTTGTCCTGGTGTCACCAGGGTGTCCCATGACATGTTCTTCATATCACTGACACTGGCTTTTTGATTTGTTGAGACATGACTGGGTTTATGTAATAAACACCCCCCC
>NW_017306364.1:1024632-1040124 GCF_000935625.1 Nanorana parkeri
CCCCCCCCCCCCCCCCTCCAAATGGTCCAGTTGTAAGATTTATGTATATGTGAACTGTTTTTCCTCCCCAAAAATGTGTAATTCTCTTTAGCCAGTCATTTCACCCCAGTCAGGTAAGCAATCCAGGTCCTGCATCTTCCTGCAGAACCTACCATGGTTAAGAATTAAACATAGTCTGGTGCAGGATATGCCCACAGCCTGCTAACTGGGCAGTGGAGGAGCATGAACACACTGTCAAGATCCTACTTGTGCTCCTCTGCCTGAAAGCATATTTACTGTTAGTGACATCACAGTGCAGTCATTCCAGAATCTGGATCACGGTGAGTCTTTGGGGGACATTACTTTTTTTTAATTTGTAATTAGAAATGTATTATCCAAGAAATCCACATGAATGCATATTCATCTTTGGACCTTTGTTGAACAAAGCTTTTGGCAGCTATTTTATAGTCATTATGTATGTATGGCCATTTTTTTCCTAAATCCAGCATATTACATAGATTGATGTCAGTTGTCAGCTGCTAACTGGTTGCAGTTACAACAGTGGCCAGCAGAGGGTGCCATCTGACAGTGTGCCTTCTACATGCATGAAACCTAGGACAGGAGACCCCATCAGATACGTGCCATTATGCTGTAACCTGCACAGGGAGAGGAGAGGGACATTGTAAGCAGTTGATAAGAGACGGATCTGCTCAATACGCATTGACATAGCATGCAACAGTTTTGTTCCATTGTACATTTATTAGGAAAGTACAAGATATGTCCTTGAGGACACATTTTGAGTTATTGTTGTAAAAGCTGTTTTACTTTTTGAATGTGACATTTACATTTCACATACTTGCAGTTCCATATAATGGCTATGAACAGTCTGTGTGCTCTTTGGGGAAAGTGTGCATATTTTGAGTTATTTTGAGTTATTATTGAATTGCTTCCCTGTTTCTCTATTGTTGCTGTTGTATGGAGATGGAGCAGCTTTGAATTTGACTCGCTAAGGGCTCATTCACACCACCCGCCTTGCAGTAACTGTACTGTGTGCTGTAGCTCGCTGTCAATGCGTTAGTGTGTTGTTGTGCCATTCATTTTAAATGGCGCCCCAACACACATCCAGAGCACACCTGCACTGCCCTCTTGCCCCCTGCAGTACTTTTGTCTGCCAAGTTCCATGTGGCATTACAAGAATCTGACAGCTACAGGCATGACTCCCAGATGCTTCCCCTGGCCTAAACCTCTGAACCTTCACTGTGCTGAGCAAAAGGCTCAGTCCATGATAGTAGACCCAGAGGAGTTTAGATAAGGGCCCACGCATGAAAATGCTTATATTGAAAGTCATGGTTACTGTGACAGACCCTAACCTCTGATATATACATGTAGGTAGGTGGGCATGTGGTATGGTGGCCGCTGCTAATCCGGAGGGTGCGGCTGCCACTCCACCAAACTAGCACTGTGGGAAGTGAAACAGTGATCCAGTGATCACTCAGTCACTTTGTTGGTACTAGGGAGAGCCGAGCATAGGTTCATATTGGTCCTATGCTGGGCTCCCCTTAGTACCAACCAAGTGACTGGCACTCTCCAACTGAGGAGCAAGGGCAATAAGTCCCTAATAAGTTGGTATCTATCTCTGCCTGTAGCAGAAGACTTCTGTGACACAGACGGGGTTCTTTATAGCCTCTCTGTGTCCAACATAGACGCCAAAAATCAAAAGAGGACTCTGTGTACAATTAGACACAGGCTTACCCAAGATGGCGCCCAGAGTCCACGGCAGAGGACACATTGGTCAAATGCCGGGCTCTCTCTAGCACCAATAGTAAACATAGAGTGCTGTTAACTATTAGTGCTAGAGGGAACCCAGCAAAGGACCAATGTGGTCCTATGCTGGCCTCCCCTTAGCACTAGTAGTAGGAGCAAGGCCAATATAGAGCCCAACCCAGCATTGAACTAATTTGTCCTCTTCCGTGAACTCCAGGTGCCATCTTAGGAGAGTCTGTGTCTAATTGTACACAGAGTCTTCTCATGATTTTGACTGCTATCTTGGACATAAAGTGGCTATAAGGAACTCCTTCTGCATCACAGGAAAGTCTTCTGCTGCAGGTAGGGACAGATACAAGCTTATTGGGGACAGATTGACCTTGCTCCCCAATTGGAAAGGGTTGGAGCCTCAGAACATGGGAAGCAGGCTTAGAGCAACCAGTGGCTGCACTGCAGTAGTGCTGAGCAGGCCACCCCAAAAAGCTTAATGCTTAGAAAAAATCATTACTTTGAATTTTCTAATACCTAATAGGCAGTGGTGTCACAAGGGGGGTGTGGCCCGCACCCGGGTGACACCATTGCAGGGGTGATACCAACATGACTAACAGTCATGTTGGTGTCACCCCCTCTAAAAAGTCAGGCACTCGGTCATGGGCTGAGAGCCCGACAGTGTCAGGAGAGAGGAGGGGACCCAGCAGCATACCTCATCCCGCCGGGTGAATGTCCCCTCCTCTGTCTGCCGGCATCCATCACCATGATGGCCTTCGGCAGGCGTCAATCAGATGGCCGCGCATGACTGATGACAACATGGCAGGGTGTCACCCGGTCTGGTGACCGGGTGACACCCGGACTTGTGACGCCCCCCACCTAATAGATGGACAACCGTTTTAAAACCTAAGGACATTTCGGACAACATTCTACAAGTCTTTGATGGCATTATCAAATGTTCTGATGAGATTTTTCATATGAACATTCACATGTTTGGAGGGGAGAAGGAAGCATGCTTCATGTAATCTACAGAATGTAAGCCCTGCTTTATTGTTCTACTTCACTGCATGTTGTTGAACGTGCCTCCTTGTGCAGAGGTGGAATTAACGAAGGATACATTCCTGTCAAAGCAGATTTCTCTTGAACAAAACTCTTAAAAATAGGAACAATGGTGTCGCCAGCACCAATCTCTGCCAGGAACCCACTACATACAGTTGTAGAAAAGCACGCATGACAAAGACTTTACATAAGGAAGATATAGAACAGTAATATCAACCAAGATCTGCATAATATGGCTTTCTTTTGTAAAAGGAAGAGACCTGTCTAGCTAAACTGAACTAAAATAGATTATTTCCCATAGGTACTTTAGATGCTGCCGTATGTCACTGCTAACTGTCAGATCATCCTTTCCTGTCTGACCTCTTTGACCTCTGCAGGCCTGTAGAAGAGACATAGCAGAGCATAATTCATCTGCACAGAGCGCCCTCTTCCTTGATACCTGTATCTGACCAGACTACTGCTTCCTCCCTCCCTGCATGGCTGTAATTGTCACACTAGGGACAGGCCTGACATTACAGAATTTCTCCTTCCTGCTTGAGACCACTAGAGAGTAATGTACTATTAACCCTTTTTTCCAGCGGAGGAGCAGCTGCCTACCAATTCTGTGCGACGTTAACCCCAAGACACCCCCCGAGAATCAATGCGTAAACCTTTTTCCTTCGCAGAGACTCCCAGATGGGCAATGTAGTAACCTCTTCCTGTTACAAAGACAGCTATTCAATTTATTACCCCCTTCCTGTTACATCTCTTGAGTGTTATTCATTGTAACCTGTCAGGGACCCCCAGAAGATGAAGAGGGCTAGACTGTAGGCGGCTCTATGGTAGCCAACTTTAACTCATCGGGTGCCAGGCATAGGGATGGTTATGAAGAAAGATTAGATGCTGGATGACTGTTGTACAAGCCCCATGTTGCTGACACTATTTATTACTGATGAAAACGGCCAACGCAGAGCCTGGTCTACATCAATTTAAAAGAAAGACAGGCTTTGATAATAGTCACATTTTGCTGGTTACCGTCTAGTAGAAAATGAGCAATTATGTAATTGCTAATGATATTACTATTCAGTCAGGTCTAGATTTTAATCATGCGCATTCTTTTGGAAAATATCAACATTAAAGCGTATCTAAACCTTAAAATGGACCTTCAAGTTAAAAAAGGGGGAATGGTGAGTACTAGATATCTTAGTGGGGGGCGGAGTCTGGTGACCTCTCCGGATCCCCGATGGAACTCCCGGACGCGCTGGGAGCTGCAGACGGGTGAGTATGTTACACAACCTCAGCTTCCATATTGCAGTAAGTGATGTCACCATACGCTGGTCATCAGGCAACCCTGAGATGGACATCTGGAGCATTAAATCTTCAGGAAACTGTGCTGGAGAGGAGTCGAGTATTGCCGATTTATTTATTTTATTACTCGCTGGTCTACTTCATTTTTCATTTCCATTTTAAGTGAAATTTTAGGTTATTAAAGATTCAAGCTTTCCAAACAACGCTTTTGGCTTCTTCATCAGGTATTCTACAATTCTGAGAATTACATTTTTATACAAAGAACAGCAAAGGAAATAAAAAATACAATCCATTTATCCTCGGCACACATGAATTGTATTGGCTATTGTCAAATTGTAGGATATATAGATAATAAGCAGAGCTTGGAAGTGTTATGGGTTGGATGGATTGACTTGGGAGTGTTATGGGTTGGATGGATTGACTTGGGAGTGTTATGGGTTGGATGGATTGACTTGGGAGTGGTATGGGTTGGATGGATTGACTTGGGAGTGTTATGGGTTGGATGAATTGACTTGGGAGTGTTATGGGTTGGATGGATTGACTTGTATATTAGAGAGTCCAGGCCAAATTATAGAGGTTCCTGCCCATGTCCTTACTCCTCAAGTCAAAGCTAGATGGGAGCACACAGAACTGACTTGAAACTCATTTTATTAGCTGAAGTGTTAATGAGTGATGGGAGAGGGGATGGGGACAGGGGGCATGTTGCACCAAGCTCCATTCACAAAATATAGCAATAGTTTAGTTCACATTCTCCCTCCAAGAGTGGGGATGGACTCTGCTTGGCGTTTTAGGCCACAAATGGTCAGTATTACTTTTCTAAGAACTAGCAGGGGCTCTCCTAGTTCATTTTCTTCATTTAACGATGTAAACATTGGAAAACATCTTAAAGTAGAAAGTACTCTTTGAAAATAGACGTCCAACAATTGAAATACCCACCGCCAGCTGTTCAATAAGATGAAAAATGGCTTCTGCTGAACTGGTAAGCAGTACAAAGGACTCCTGCACCAGCTCAATTGAAGTAGCAACGAAATGGAATTGTTTTTGTTTGTTTAAGAACGCAGTAAAAAATTGGAAAAAAAGTATTTCACTCGGCGGTGACATCTTTCAGAGAACTGTTTCAATTTTGACAATTGAGAAAAGTCCTTTATTACTGTTGATAAATACTGGGAACTCTATTTTGCAATAGGCAACAAAGTGAAAACCAGCTGGAATTGAAGGCGAGTTGGTGAAGTTTGCTTCAGGACTCAAACTTCTATTTTTCACACTCTGATAAATTTGGTAAGGCAATTTGCATGATGCCCTGCACTCCCAGTATGTCCTCAGTCTTCTGGGTGTCAGATTATGTCACATCTTGTGGCAGAATTGAACTACTGCAGTGGGCAGTGCTGGCGAAGAGGTGACTATTTTAGACAGAGCTGTTTTATTATTTTTTTATTCTACTGGGGAACCATTACTCCAGTGTTGGGCTTGCAGGGCACCAAAACATGTATTCACATCCGGTGTAGGGCCTGTGTTTGTATCAAAAAGACCCCTGATCAGTCTTGAATTTGTAGCAACGTCAATGCTCATGCTCCATTTTTTTTTATAGCGCAATACACACAGCAGTGCAGGATGCATTGTATTAGTGTGTTGGGGTGCCAATCAAAGTACATTTCGCTACAATGCCTGGTAGTGGGTTCCCATGTGTTGTGGTAACCAGGGCTGTCCCTAAGGTATTTGCCGCCTGAGGCCATGTGCTGTTACTCCGGGTTGAGTGGAATTTTGTACTGGCAGGGAGGGGGCGAACGTCGAACCGTGCTGTCACTGGCCCTGCCCAACGTCCCATCCAGCTGACGCCACTGGTTGCCAGGAGCCCTGCAGAACGCAAGCCAGAGCATCCCTCTCAGCTCCTGCCAACCGGTGATGTCAGAACTCTTCGCAATCTGGGACACTGTGGCCGCAACCACCACCACCCGGCCGCCCTCCAATAAGAAGCCGCCTGGGGCTACTGCTTCATTATAGGGACGGCCCTGGCAGTAACGGATGGAAAATGCGTGTTTTACCTGCTTTACTGCAATGCATTGGATTGAATGGGCCCAAAGAGGTATCTCCTCACTTCCTGTTCTGTCTTACACCTTTTGCCAGGACAGGATGTATGATCTCCTTATTGGGGACAAAAGAGCAATAAAATGAAAACCTTCCACATTCTGATAAAAATTGTGCTTTGATTGCTGTCTGTCCCCATTGCAGGGTTCAACATCACTTCCTTTTCTGTCTAAGGCTGGGCACACACCTTACAACCATTGCAAGACTTTTGTCTTGCGATGGTTGTAAGGTAATTAAAAAAAACGTACGATCTGCCTATCTTGGACAGGCAGATCGTACTTGCGATGATCGCAAGCCCGCCCCGCTGAGGGGCGGGCTTCCGATGACCGCAATGCGCCGCTTGCGCACACCGGCCCGTCCGGCTTTTATCTTACGAACATGCTACACACCCGCCGAAAATCGTACGATTCTTGGCGGGTTTTCGAACATGTTCGTAAGATAAAAGTCGTGCGACCTTACAGTATTAGAGGTCGCACGGCTTCCACACACCTTACGATAATCGTACGATCGCGGGATTTATCACAAGGTGTGTGGGCACCTTAACACCTTTGCCTGGACAGTAGGTGGGGAGATCTTTCTTCACAATCTGTTGTGAAACCCATACAGTAGGCAGCAAATGAAATGAAATCTCCAAAACGGTGACAGAGAAAGCAATAACCCGGAAGAGGTTCCAATCCTCCATACCCATACTCCATACAAATCTAAAATACGAATAGTTTGGCAGTTTTTGAGCCTACATGAGGGACAATGCTCCACTGAATTCAGGAGCAGTGCAGCATTGTTGTCCCCCATCACCTGCAGCTGCATTAGGTGGACTTCACTGGCAGGAGCAATGGGTATTTGTGGAGCTTTGCAGGGGGACTAAGAGAAAACAATCACTGCAGATGCACTTACAATTAAGTGCTGCAACACATAATTTTTTAAATGGTAGACTATACTTCTAAAAACTCCAGGAATTGTAAAAACGTACCCATACAGTGGGGGTAAATTTTTGTTTTGGTCTAGGGGGGCTAAAATAAAGAAGATATACTCACCTGATGCTCAGTCCTGCTTGCCTGCTAGACCGGTCACCGCAGCTTCTTATCCCCCTTAGGCTCCGGTGGTCTAAGAGCTCGTAATGTCTCCGCATCTAATGCAAGAGGAGAGAATGCCAAGGGACATTACACCATTGGAGTGGGGGGTGGAGAGAGGTGAGTGCTGAATGCCAGAGGACCAAGGATCAGGTGAGTATATCTTCTATTTTCCAGCCCCTAGAGAAAAATGAGCAGTTAACCCTTGAAGTGTGGGGGCAACCTGAAGCTATTCAGGTGGCATCTCATGTGCCTGCCGCCCCCTTTCTAGCCAGATCGTCCCAGGTTGCTAAGAGTCGGGCGGGGAAATGTGTAAGGGCCAAACTCCATCTCTCCGTCCGGTGTTCTATCAAAGTTTGTGACTGCGTAAGAATGTGTGACCGCTGACGTGGTCACACATTTTAACCTAATCATGCCCACTTTTCCGGCGGTGGAATGTGTGACCGGCAAAAGGTGAAGAATTCCAATGATTTCTCAGCTGTTCCAGGGCTGATGGGCATCGCAGATGGTATGTGCAGGAGGTCCTGAAATGTCACTTCTATCTGACTTTGTGAGTGCGATCTCACATTCCACAAAGTCGGATAGAATTGACATTTCAGGACCGATAAGCTGTTCCAGGGCAGATCGGTTCTCCTGCACATGCTATCTGCAATGCCGATCTGCCCTGGAACAGCTGAGAAAGTGTTGGAATTCTTCTCCTTTTGCCAGTCACATATTTCACCGTTGAAAAAGCGGGCATGATTACGTTAAAATGTGTGACCAGTCACACATTGCAACCCAGTCACAATCTTTGATAGAACACCGGCTCTTAACAACCTGGGATGTTCCTGATGGCATCCCGCTAAGCTCCTGGCAACTAGTGACGCCATAGCAGGGGCTTGGAAAGACGCCGCATCCCACCCTCAGGCAGCAAAAGAACTAGGGGCTTCCTCTTTAAGTTAGCCAAAAAAAGGTATTTCTTAAACTACAAACCTTCTACATTCACCAATAGCACAGCACAAGAATCTACTACTGCCTCTATCCATAAAACATCCAAAATCAAACTTACCGTGCCTGCTTTATTATTACTATGTTATATTACAACAACCTTTTGGATGATTTTTGGCCTCAAGAGCATTTTTGTTTCAGTTGCCAAATTGGATGCCCTCAACCTTTACAGATGGCGACATTTATAGGCATCTCCATCATATGACAAATGCCATCATTGTGGGGAACAACAATATCATTTCAATATAACATTCATTGGTTATTGTGTTACCTATGTACAGGCTCATAAAATATCAAATCCAGTGGGGAATGACGTAGACCAAGTGGATGGCAACAGACCTGGTCTAAAGATGACAATGAAATGACACGGATACATTTTTATGTGTATACACGTATGCCGCGCCAACAAGGGAAATGGCAATATTTCCGACTGTAGGCCGCATAAGCATCGTATATAAATTCAGTTGATTTGAAGTATTATTTATCTTCCCAGCCTGACAATAGAAGAATATTAGAGGGAAACAAAACACTGGCTTTCTCTTTTAATGGCATCCTGCTTTGATATCAGGAGTAGTATTATACCAATAATGGGTTTGAGGCTGCCCATCACAAAGGCCTAAATTGCATGGATTAGTTGCCATCCGTATGCTTCAGGGATTGGTTAATGTCACGTTTAAGCAAACAGATGTTTTCTATAAATAAATAGAAAAAAGAAGTCATAAAAGAAAAGCGGCAACATAAAGTGACGATATGTAATTCTAACCAGGCACACCGCCGTGATAAGAGGGATGTTTGAAAGAGAAAAGAATAAGCAAAATTGTGTGGGAGGGAAGGTGTTAAAGAGGACCTGTGCTGTGGGAGATTGCCCAAAAGTAGGCAGCAGAGGACAACGGACTGGTCACCGTGGGCTCCCTGCAGTTGATCGTTCCCCCATTACTGGCTTACCATGCATGGTTCAGCACTGTGTCTATATGGAGGAGGCCATCTTGGTAGAGGCAGGGCTTTGCCTCCTCATGTTAGAACCTCCAGCAAGGAGAACAGTGAGCAGCACAATAGTGACATCACCAAATCTCCTGAGACTAGCAGTCAGAGGCAACAATACCTTAGCTCTTACAGTGCAGATATACAGCTATCGGGCTACCGGGTAAATACCTCGTGCCCTCACATACCAGTAAGATATTGCACATTTTCAGAAGCAGTTCCAGACAAAAGGTACTTCTTAGGCAGAAATGAACACTCCTCTATATGATAGAGGAAAGAAGGATGGTGAAAAAAAGGACAATGCCTGGCATGGGTTACTATATACATAAACTGCAAAGGACCTGAGCGCAAAGAAACATGTTAGCACCAACTGTCAGCTCTTCCTGTGATGTCATCAGTGCTAATATATCCAGGTCTGTGCAACAGTATATACCGTAACTAATAACATTTTAAATAGCCCAGGCCAGTTCAGAATAAAAAAGCAGCTGCAATACATACACTGTCTCTGATGCTTCCCTTGAAGTCTTACTGCTCAGTAGAGTTAGTCTTCCTTTATGTTAAATGTCGCCCGTTGTTCTATCAAAAGTCCCAACTCATCGAGTTCTCGGACCGCCTGACTTCCGGTTTTGTTAGAACTAAGAGGTTTGCCCAAGAAAGTTCTTCTGCACGAGCGCCATCCGAGGCATTGCCCTATACACATACAGCACAGCAATGAAGTAATAAAATGAACTAGGATCACACTAATCCAGCACGTTATTAATCTCAGGTGCCCCACTCAAGCGGCGGCCATATTGAGTGGTGCACGCGAGATTAATAACGTGCTGGATTAGTGTGATCCTAGTTCATTTTATTACTTCATTGCTGTGGTGTATGTGTATAGGGCAATGCCTCGGATGGCGCTCTTGCAGAAGAACTTTCTTGGGCAAACCTCTTAGTTCTAACAAAACCGGAAGTCAGGCGGTCCGAGAACTCGATAAGTTGAGACTTTCGATAGAACACCGGCATGCTTGATATTATGAGACCTTTAAAGGGAATCAGTTAGTGTAAAATATAGAAGCGCCATTGTTACCTTGTCTTTAACGAAATTTCTGCACCAGTGCCCTGGCTCTTAATATTTTATATATCACTGATCTGGAACAAGTTTACAAAGTCAAAGCAAAGTCACAACTTCTGATCTGCACACTTGTTCTGGGTCATTGACTCAATTTATTGATGCCTTTGGATGAGACAGGAAGCCAAGCAATTTTCACAAGAAGGGGTCAGCAGTGGTTGCCTCCATGTTCTGTTAAAGGTGCATGGTCTACGACAGGGGTTGGGAACTCCGACCCTCCAGCTGTAGTGAAACTACAAGTCCCATGAGGCATTGCAAGACTGACAACCACAGGCAGGGCCAGACTGGCCATAGGGCAGACCAGCCACCTGCCCGGTTGGCCGAGCTGAACACAATCAGCTCAGCCTGATTGTGTTCGGTCAGGCATGGCCGCTATGCCTGATGCACATTTAATGTAGCTCCTCCCTCTCATTGCTCTGCTCAGAGGCAGAGCAGACAGATGTAAACGAGCGTCAGTCATTGGAGCAGGCTGATGCATACTGCCCTAGTGCCTGACAGACCGACGCTCGTTTACATCTGTCTGCTCTTCCTCTGAGCAGCGCAATGAGAGGGAGGACAGGCATGACTCCCAGAGGCAGAAGAATGATGGAATTTGTAGTTAAAGCTAGGGATGCACCGATACCGGTATTTTGGTATCGAGTACCAATATTTCTTTTTCCGGTACCAGCCGATAACGGAAGTCCCATTACGGAAGCCAGGCGGTGTGTAAAGACTCGCCACCCTGCTTCCCGATTAGCAGGGAAGCCGTACCAATGCTTCTCGTCACTACGTGACGAGAAAGAATGGAGCTGGCTTTCTGACCAATCAGGAAGCTGGGTGCCGTGTATTTACGCGGCGCCCGGCTTCCTGATTGGCGGGAAAGCCAGCTCCATGCTCCCTTGTCATGAGGAGATGCCTCGTCATGCCTAGAACTAGTGTCTCCATCGTAAGATTTCCCTTCTATTCCTGTTCTAGTGACCACCCCAACATTTGGTATTTTCTTTAACATCAGTGATAGTGGTCACCAGTACAAATAGAGATGGTGAATTTCCTACAGACACAGACAGAAATAAAAACCTCACCGGTGTGCTAATCCCTCTCCACTCTATCCAAAACCAATAAAAGGTTTTGCTACAGTTGCACTTTGAGCCCTGACCAAGGGGAGTTTTGAGCTCCCGAAAAGCGTTGTTTTTTTTGCTTCTACAATCAATTAACTGGGCTGTTAATAGTACTGTGGCATTCTCATTCCTATGTAGAGACAGGAGGATTGAACCACAGCATGCAGTCCTTACCCGATACACTTGGAGGTGTAGAATGCCGCAGAGCCTGATGGAAGCTGCAGTGCTTTAATGTAACAAAGATTGGGAGGTTAGTATACTGATATACTTCTTCTTTGCAGGGAACTGTGTTTAGGATTTTTCCGGGTGCTGACAGTGTCGTTTTTATTATCCTGAATCCCAAGGATAAGGATCCAACCCCAAAGTGATTTCCTTTAACAACATGAAAGCAATGGCAGTTCCTATGTCTCTATCCAGGTTCCCTTTAAAGCCACCCACACATCACAGCGTGCCATCTTATTATTGTGCCGCCTCGTGTTGTCTGTGTGCACCCTGCTATGAACTGTACATGTACAGCGGCTCCCATAGTATAGATGAAGGAAGCGGGATGTAAAGATTAGAGGCCAAGCTTGCAGAAGATTAATTCCTCACGTTGTGCTGCTAGAAATAAGAAAACAGTGATAGAAGAACATTCATTGTATGATATGTAACTGACCAGCATACAATACGCTCCTTCTCTATGTAATGTGCACTCTGCAGCTGCCCCTGCTGGGGGTGACAGCATTCCTTTAAGCTGTGAAAAGAGGGAGGATGTGTGGCCGGCTGCCATCTTATTGTCTACTGTTTCACCAATAAGGTTTATAACCCATATAGGGTAGCCGGGAGCTGCTGGAGAACATGTGCTTCTAGAATGCATATAAAAGGGTAACAAATAAATAAATAACAAAACAGGGTATAAAAAAAAATAATAACAAAATATAATAACAAAATAACATATCCAAGTACATCATGGACAATTTGCAGAACCAACAGACAAATGGGCAGGGCTGACACCAAGAGGCCTTTTTATAAGCAATTTGCAGAGCCATGCGCCCCGCAGATCTCTGTGAACATTTGTTCTGTGTGAAAAGAGGCAAAAACAAATGTTCTTTTGTCTATTTTCTTTTGGGGTCCAGTGTAATGTAATACAATGGTCACAAGATGGAGTTGAGAAGTAAAGAAAATAAGCATTTCTTATTCTTTTAAGCTCTATCTAGTGGCCATAATGTGGTATTACATTACGCTCCTCGACTCCATCTAGTGGCCATAATGCGGTATTACATTACAATCTGCTTCTCGGCTCCATCTAGTGGCCATAATGTGGTATTACATTACATTATGCTCCTCGACTCCATCTAGTGGCCATAATGCGGTATTACATTACAATCTGCTTCTCGGCTCCATCTAGTGGCCATAATGTGGTATTACATTACATTATGCTCCTCGACTCCATCTAGTGGCCATAATGCGGTATTACATTACAATCTGAAACAACGAAAGAAGGAGCGCTACAACCCTGGAATACTGGGTGTTTAACAGTTAAACAGTTAAAAGATATAGTGTAAACTATTGATGCAGACTCACTTTTGGATGGACGAGGTGGTATCTTGCCGCTAATTGTCAGCACGGCTCGCAGGGCGGAATCTGTGGCTGGTCTGTGTGGGAGTGAGCTCCGGGCTGTGGGGCTTCTGTTCAGTCCATGGATGTTGGAAGGTGAATCTTGTGGCCGGATGACCAGTTGAGGCAAAGTACACTGTGCGTGTAGTGGGACGCTCACCGTCAGGTGCAATGAGAGCTCAGCGGGCCAGGCTGCCACTCGTCAGCTGATCGGGAGCAGGAGCACCGCTGTACACCGTTCTGACAGTGGAGCAGTGGTCGCTATGCAAGGGGTTAAAAAGTAAGCTACAGGCTAGGGGACCTTGCGGTCCGTGGAGTGGTCAGTGTGGCTACGCGTTTCGAGGCTCTGTACCTCTTTGTCAAGCCAGAAGTAGTTCTGAGGCACGATCTCTACAGGGTTCCTCTCCCTGATTTAGGAGCTTGCTCACCCACACCCAGTATTTAAAGTTTTTTGTTTTTTTTAAGTTATTTAAGGTTTTTCCATACTGTCCACACCTGGCCACTCGACTCCATCTAGTGGCCATAATGCGGTATTACATTACATTTGACCTGAAAAGAGTGGCATGATAGCATTGTGCCATACCAGTGATGGCATGTCCATCGGCATCCTCACGTCCTATTCACAGTGTATAGAATGTGTCCGCTGCAGCGGAGAGAGAGTGAGGTGGAAAGGACCCGTCTAAGAGCAAGTTGGCGCTGAGGATCTTGTGCCCCGTTACTCTGGCGGTCTAATGGTTGGGGAGTAAAGGGCGGCAGGGGCGTGTCCTTTGTTCTTAAAGGTGCCCTCTTTGTCATCTCAGAAGGTTTGTATGAACCTCCACCCGATGAAGTGCCGAATACCCATCCGAGTGGATTTGCCAAGCTTTATTGTGGCTCCTCTGCGAATCCGAAAATCCGGGACCCGTAGAACGCAAACGTGCCTTTGTCTAATCTATCCGTTACTCCATAAAGTTGTCTCGGCGACTTCTAATTTCCATAATTCCTCCACCTCTGGATGATTTGTCAAAGTCTCACCAAGTGGAGAAATCGAGCGGAGGGAGATTGGAGACTAAAAATAATTCCTCTTGATTTGATGAAGGAATATGATTCGTACAGATGGACAGATGAAAAAAAATATGACATAACACCTCCGATCTGAAATCCACACCAGAGGTGAGAAATAAAATGTAACACTCCGAGGTTAATGTGTCATTATGTAACAGCTCTGCGGTGTAGTATCACTTGTCCTTGATCACAGTACCATTAACCCTTTCACCCCTCATTAGAACGTCCCTGGAGGGGGGATTACCTCTACTGAGAAAACTCCCCTTTGCTAAAAACTCTACTGATGAATATACTTGTCTGGCTGATATGCTGATCCCAGGGCTTCAATAGTTTTGGAGTCTGTGACCAGGAACAAGCAGGTGGATCAGGAATACTGCACAAAAAAAGCAACAGTGTTCCAAGTGAGGAATGCTGTAAAAAGCGGTTACTAAACAGACCGAGACCAGTAAGTATATATAAAAGTATAAACTTTATTTGATAACATCAAAGTATCGCACCAATAATACCACCTCTCAAAAATTTTCATAAAGGAACAACGTTGTTCATAGCACTCATACATTCATCCTATGGGCCCCACACAGTCTAAGGCAATAAATATCTTCAAGGTACATTGTTTCCTGGATTTGTTCAGACTTTCCCATAACAATAAATTCCTCCTGTTGTTGAATTTATTCAAGGGGGAGACCTGTGCGGGACCAGTTGGTAGTATCTACTACCAACTGGTCCTGCACAGGTCTCCCCCTTGAATAAATTCAACAACAGGAGGAATTTATTGTTATGGGAAAGTCTGAACAAATCCAGGAAACAATGTGATTAAGATCCCCCGACAAATAGATCTACGAAAGGTATTGACACACGGAGGCCAATGTGATCATACATACACCCGATGGACTGCATCTATTTTTAAGTGCAGTATCCATAGAGACTTCCGTCCCCCAACAACTGATCAACAGACCTCACCCGATATATTATTGGAAGTACTATCTGCCAAAAAGAACTGGTCATAGTTACATCCTTAAGTAGATACATAGGATCTATCTTTTATGAGTTAAACATCACCGCTCAACAGGGATACAATTACCGATAGGACTCAGGTGCTAAATTAGGAGTACTATCCCCCTTGTACCTTTTTATTGCCGTAGACTGTGTGGGGCCCATAGGATGAATGAATGAATGTATAAGTGCTATGAACAACGTTGTTCTCTTATGAAAATTATTGAGAGGTGGTATTATTGGTGCGATACTTTGATGTTATCAAATAAAGATTATACTTTTATATATACTTACTGGTCTCGGTCTGTTTAGTAACCGCTTTTTACAGCATTCCTCACTTGGAGCACTGTAGCTTTTTTTGTGCATATTTTTTGGTTACATGACCTTGATGACCAGTCCTAACTTTATAAGAAGGGAGGCACTTGATATATCGGAGCTCCAGGGAACACCC
>NW_017306364.1:1041776-1046012 GCF_000935625.1 Nanorana parkeri
CCCCCCACTTTTTCTTGGATCAGGAATACTGGCCTTCCGCTGATTCAGGAGCGCAATGCTTGTTCCATGTTAGTGAAAAATGAGAATTAGAAAAATAAATATTAATAAAAAAATGTGCATTCAGCATTGCAACCATGATCAGTACATTGCGTGTGAAATGCTTTGGCTCCTGCATACTCTTCCTCCCGTCCATGTGCCTCAGGCATCCCCCGTTTCTTGCCGCAGGAACCCCCAGTTTCTTGCTGCAGGAATCCTGTGTTTCTTGCTGGAGGAATCCTGCGTTTCTTGCTGGAGGAATCCACTGTTTCTTTCTTGCTGCAGCAATCCGCTGTATCTTTCCTCAGGAATCCCCTGTTTCTTGCCGCAGGAATCGTCGTTTTCTTGCTGGAGCAATCTGCTGTCTCTTGGAGGAATCTGCCGTTTCATGCCGGAGGAATTCTCTGTTTCTTGCTGGATGAATGCTCTGTTTCTTGCCTCAGAAATCTGCTGTTTCTTGCTGGAGGAATCCTCTGTTTCTTGCTACACAAGTCCTCTGTTTCTTGCTGCAGGGATCCTTTTTTTCTTGCTGGAGCAATCAGTTGTTTCTTGGCAGAGGAATCCGCTGTTTCTTGGCAGAGGAATCTGCTGTTTCTTGCTGCTGTAATCCTCTGTCCAGACCTATTCGCCTGTGTGAACGAGGCCTTACTCTGAGTGACGCCATCACTTTGGGAGAAGTAAATAGACCGAGAGTTGGGGAATGACAAATTCCATTAGCACCTTTTCAGACAGGTGTGTTCTGTTGTGACAGATTCCCTTTAAACCTGTTAACATGTGAGAAAGGTTGCAGAACAGATATCAGTGACTCAGCAGCAATAGGCAACGTTAATACAATGTACACAGAGAATGCAGCAAGACAATGAGATAAAAAGGGATTTAGTGGGGTATTTTCTGTTGTATTACAGCCTGTGTCCCCATGGAGGAGATGTTCCTGCATTTCTCGTCACAGTGACAACGTTTTTGTAGACTGGGAGTGCTTGCATCCAGGGGCAATTGCCTGCAGGTAATCTCTGATCTGTCTGATTACATGCGGACGACCACGAAGGGTTGCAGGTCGCAGCACGTGCAGAATGACGTCACGCACACTTAATTGCCAGTGGCCATCGCAATGACGGATGCCAGCAGAGAGAGGAGGGGACATTCATCCGGCGGGATAAGGTATTCCCCTGGGTCCCCTCCTCTCTCATACAGCTGTTGGGTACTAAGTCCATGAGCGAGTGCCCGACCGGGGCTTCCGGGGGCTTCCCAGGACGCTGGTCAGTGCAACCAGTGGTTGTTAAGAGCTGGATGGGATGCCAATCAGAGTGTCCCAGGTTGGTAAGAGCTGGGTGGGGAGATGTGTATTGCCCTTACAAAGCTCCCTGCCTGTGGCAAAGAGCTCCTATATTGCAGGGGAGTGCTGATTTAATATATTAATTGTTTAATATATTGAAAGACCTGACAGGTCTACTTAAAGTAAACATGTGCTTTGCCCCTGAAGAGTAAAGCAACAGATTCACTTTAAGGCCCCTCTCCCTAAGAGCACATGCCTTTCCTTCACTCTCCCATCCCTTTGTTCAGTCTTCGGGAGGCTGCACAAAAGAAGCCCAGTGAAAGCTCCAAGTCGCTCTACTAATAATTTACACAAGGCTGAGGAATATCTCCTTGCCCCCTTGTGACAGTGCTTGGCCAATCACCAACAGTATGAGATGAATCGAAGTGAGTCACATGATCCCCGTACCCAGAAGTACCAGGTATTTTCTTTGTTCCTGATGGCTGAGCGTTGCAGCAGAGGAACGTAGGAAAGGTGAGTATGTGCTGCTGAGGAGTGATTAAAGTGAACCTGCTGCTTTGCTATGCAAAGGTTTGCTTTAAAGTGTCAGGACTAGTGATGTGCATAGCCTTGGTGCAAACCGAGTTCATTCAAGCCTGATCAAAACACCGACACATCCCCCTGCTGACCCAAAGGGTTTGATTTACTAACCTTATAAACACGCCACAAACAAGTATACACCTCTGTAGTGTGTACCCTCCCAGCATGATCTATTGGTGGAATCTAGACACCTTTGTAGTGTGTACACACCCAGCAGGTGTGTTGTGCAAAGCCCTGCATGAATTGCAAGGTGATGTTGTGTAAATTAGCTCTACATTGTGTTGCTTGCGTTGATGAATGCAGGAATGTAAATGCATGAGCTAACCATTTTTGTCTAAACTGTGAAGCAGCATTATATATGCATCATGTGCATGATTTTTCCATATATGGCATTAGTGGAAATATGCTTTTAGAGACTTTTTGGTTGATAAATACGTTTTGCTGTGTAAAAATCACACGCACCTAGTGCGTGCGTGTGTTTAGGTTAGTAAATCACCCCCATACAGTTACAAGTGGGGCATTCCCTGCCCCTTTATACAATAAAAGTAGATGACCGCACACCAGCTATATCCAATCTCTTTCTTTATTCTTCCATAAACGCATAACATAGATTGAGACCTTTGATGCATTTCACAGACACAGGTGCTTAGCCATAGAGCCCCCATATTGCCTCTATTAGGTGAATGCCCCGGGCACAACTGATTAGGCCTGCAAGGGGTGGGTGTTGTCACTGACAGTTTTACTCAGGCTTGAGCGGAGGCTTGAGCGGAGTCAGATGAACTTGGTTCTCACCAATCCCATGCACATCACTACTCAGGACTAGTTATCTTTTCAAACAATGAAGGTTGACACTGGACAACTTTCAGAGTCACTGCCAGTTCCAGGGCAGAACATCAAAAATCAATGCCTGGTGGAGTAATGCTGGCTACCCTCTGCCAGGGCCGGATTTCCCACAAGGCCAACCAAGGCCTGCCCTTGGGGCAGCAGGAAGTAGAGGGGCAGCAGGGGTGTGGAATTCCTATCTCCCAATGCCTGGGACATGCAGTTCGGGGCGCCAGGTGAGTAGTTGTTTTCTTCATTTAGCCCTGCTTTGGTCAAGCAGAGCTAAATGTACAGCGGGGAAGCCGCCTCGTTTTTGTACAAGTGAACCCGGCGAGTAAATCCGGCCCCGCCCACTGCTCCAATTTTTGGCAGATTCCTGCAAAAAAAATCACGCTGTGGGTGGCCTTGCCGACACCATCCAGTTCACCAAAACTCAATTTTTCAATCTACCTTTGTCAAAAGGGATTCCTCTATCCAAGGGCTGAGGGTGAGAAATCTAAAAGAATAGGGCCACCTTAAGACAGAAGCAGCATCCAGCAATGGTCAAGAGACTTGGATGTGATAGATAAAGAGAACCTGTCATCATGGCTGTTATCAGCAGAAAAGATTCACTCTAATGATCCCACTTGTGACTCCAGGAAGAGCTCCGATTACCAGGACAAGTCGTCTCAGCAGCTAGTTACGGGAAAAATGACTGGGGAATAGGAAGAAGTAACCGTGCAAGCAGAGAGGGAGATATTGCGATTTGTAACAGGAAGAGCTTGTTTTGCACAACAAAAAGCAGCGTGCTGCTCTGGCACTCCGGGGAAATCTAACGTCAGGATAGCTGATCTGAAGTTGGGGGAAAGATATAGAATGAGAGCGAACGATATGGGAGGAAGGGCTGAAAATAGACTGGGGAGTGACAGGGGGAAGAGCAGTGAACTACAGGGTAAGTGAAGGAGACAGAAAGTCAATGAACGCAAGAAGCGAGGTGTCTGAGAGCAAGAGGTGTAAAATAGAATCCCAAACACCTTGGAAAAACAATCTGAAATTATATCTTTAAAGGGACAGATACAATACAAGACTATATGTAATGATAGGTAATCTTTACATTGTTCCCATTATACCGTGCTTAAATGAAGGTGTAGAGCTGGAGCATGGATTGGTGGACATGGACATCAAAATGGGACATCAGGTTGTGTTCCTCACCCTTTTTGGAGGAGTAGTACCTGTTGTCTGAGAAGCTTTGACATTGCAACATAATTTCCTATCAACAGCTCCAAATTTTGGAGAGCACTGGCAGCTTAGCTGGAACGCTGTGTAAAAGGAGTACGCAAGAGCCAATCAAAAGAAGAAACTGAGCTCCACATTTAGTCTGACTAGATGTGCTCATAACGAGACCAGTCATGGGTGTCCAAGGCAGGAAATATATCACTATCAAATAGTAAAGGTTCAGGACATGGGACACAGGTTCCTCTACTGACGGGTTTTCGCCGAAATCACTTGTATGCAGCCTGCAGGTCTGTCCCCCTCTGCCGCCCCCC
>NW_017306364.1:1046038-1058517 GCF_000935625.1 Nanorana parkeri
TGGGAACAGAGCGCACAACGCTCCGTGCTCCACTCTGCTCTATGTAAACAGTGAGAGGGGAGAGCTGCACTCGCAGCCTTTCCCTCTCAGCTGTCACAGGAGTTCCAGCACAGTGCTGTGCTAGAACGCCTGTATTGGAGGTGACAGGTTCCATAAAGAGAACCTGTCACCTCCAAATGCACGAGGGATTGTTAGTTCCTGTGTGATAGCAATAAAGTTAAGTGAAAAAATAAATAAAACAGAAATTACAAAAAAAATTGATAAGTAAAAAATAATAAAATAAAAAAACTAAGTAAAAAATAATAAGAACAAATAATTAAAATAAAAAAGTGCTAAAGTAAAAAAAAAGCAAAAATTATATTAAAAAAAGTAAAAAATAATACGAAATAAAAATTTTAAAAGTAAAAAAAAAATGTATAATAAAGAAGAAAAAAAATGAAAACCCTGCCGTCCCTGCCATCTGGTTTCCATTCTCCATTGGGGGGTGTCGGGGAGCGCATTGAGGAACCCAGCCCTGGGGCAGCAGGGAGAGTAAATCCGGCACTGTGGACACCAGAACTGGTGTCTAAGATCTATTTCTGTTCTGGTGACAGCTCAAAACTTGGGATTTTCTTTCACTTTCAGTGATAACGGTCACCTGGAGCAATAGTATTGCTGAATCTCCCTAAAGGGGACAGAGACAGCAATAAAAGCCTGGCGTGTATTCTAATCTGTCTACAATCTATACAAAAAAAAATTTGACTTTAGTTGCACTTTAAATTGCAGGGGGAGTTGTGCTGGCCATGAATGGATGGCACTGGCAGGCAGTAGGCTTGGACCTTTCATTATGCTGAAAGTAGTACTGACTGCCAGCAGCTTGATGTGTGGACAGTTGGGTGCCACTCACAGCCACGCTGACACCGTGGGCCACTGCCTATGCAGAAATCCTTTACTGCACAGTACATGGGGCACAGACAAAGCTTAGATCCAGCTGCGCAAGAAAGGGAAAAGGTTGTTAAAGTAACATATATAGAAGTTTTCTTCTTTTTTTTGAACTAACACAAAAGGAAAAAAAGAATCTTTTTTCCCTCCAAGAAGATTTAAAGAATAGAAGAAGTTCTACATCTCACACAATCATAAATAGAACTATGCAGCGAGGACATTTCAATGCTCAGACTATTCCCATATGTTTGACATGCCTATTTAAAAGGATAATAAAGCTTATCCATAAATAGGAAATATATTCCCTTTAAAGGCATCTTCAAAGTGACCAGAGAAAAAGGTTGTGCGGAGCTAAAGATACATGAAATTGAGCAGATTAGGAATGGGAAGAAGGGAAAAGCAATAATCAAAGGGACAGAATGTCAGGGTTAAAGAATGCTGTATCTCCAGGCAAAGCTCTCTTCAATCCATATATCAATATGCCGAAAATTACTAATTAAAAACATTTTTTTTTTTAAACTATAGTAAATGTCATTACCTTTAGACCCTATTTATATTAAAATAGGCTTATACACTTAATTTAATTTCCCTAAGGCCCCATTTAGACACGTCACGTTCGTTATTATGATATGGACTGCCAATACACCGCAATTCAGGTTTTAATGGACTTGCAGTGTGTTTTCCAATCATAACACAAAAAGGTAAGTCATACAAGTGCATTGTGGTGCACTAACATGCACATATGCTGTTTTGTGCTGGCTAGATATGTTGGGGTGCCATTAAAAATTAATAGCCCCACTGCTGTTCATGCTTGAACCTCTTTGATTAATCTAAATGAAGAGCTAATAGCCCCACAATGCACCGCGGATTCATGCATTGCACAGTGGCATTCATGCATTCATGGCAGCACAGTGGCGTAGTGGTTAGCTCTTCTGCCTTGCAGCACAGTTCGATGCCGGCCAGGTCACCCTGTGTTTGCGTGGGTCTCCTCCAGGTACCCTGGTTTCCTCCCACACTCCAAAGACATGCTGGTAGGTTAATTGGCTCCTCTCTAAGTTAGCCCTCTATGTATACATGTGAGATAGGGACCTTAGATTGTAAGCTCCTTGAGGGTAGGGACTGATGTGAATGTGCTATGTAAATACCTGTAATAATAATTGTCCTGTGTTGCTGTGATGTGCGGTAAAACGGGCATTACTGCAGTCCAATAGTCCTAATCAGCTCTTAAAGCCCAATTCTGAGCTTGGGACCTTCCCCTCTACTGGAGCACCTCTCAACCCTGTAAGAAAAATCTGTATATCCTTTGTGTCACCAATCTTCATTCTGGTCTCATCAAGGCTCCTCTGCTTTTTTTTGTTTTAGCACAGTGGTGCAGTGGCTAGCACTTAACTGAGGGTCCCCGGTTCAAATCCTGGTCAGGTCACTATATACAAGGAGTTTGCATGTTCTCCCTGTGCTTGCATGGGTTTCCTCCGGGTACTCTGGTTTCCTCCCACACTCCAAACACATGCTGGAAGATAAATTGGCCCTGGATGTGTGTGAGATAGGGACCTTAGATTGAAAGCTCCTTGAGCGCAGGGACTGATGTGAATGTGCACTGTGTAAAGCGCTACGTAAATTGTCAATAATAATTAGCAATTCATTTTTTTGACTGTAGTTTTGATTGTGACTTAACAGTATGTGAAAAGTGGAATAGATTCGGACACAAAGAAAAAAGATAAATATTTATTAAAACCGCAAAAACAGAAGCTCCAGGTATTGTTTAACATAAAAAAGCAGCTCTGGTAGCAATGCTTCAGCCCGCACAGTAGTCCCATTCTACCACTAGATGTCCTCAGTATTCCAGGTTGAATGACGCTCATTCAACCTGGAAGACTGAGGGTATACTGTAAGTGCAGGTCATCTTGGACCCGACTCGGAGAGGGAGTCACCGTAGCACCCTGCACTTACAGTGTAAAGGGGCAGAGAGTGGCATTGCTGGCATCACATCATCATCATCATCATAAGGAGAGAATATCCATAGAGATAGAGTACCCACGTCACGTGTCCCATAACCAGCCTGAAAACTGAGTAAGACTTAAAAAAAGAAACATTAAGTACATCAGGAAGAGGGGTTTCAGGGGGAGCCCTGGAGTTGGAGCCTGGAGATACATTTAAACCGGACCTTGCATTAAAAAGGTCCACTTATAAGGGCCCCCTCCCCCTGTAACAATTGCTATATAGTAGAAGGGCAAAAATGTACCTGTCAGGGAACTAAGAATTAATGGCTGCCTAACTCTTGTCTTCTGCATTGCAAGACTTGAGGTCACTATGCTTCCAACGAGATTCCTGGGGAAAATAAGAACCAAAAATCTCGGGAGAAGACACTAACTTTTTTCCTTTCTGATATAGCAATTTATACAGGGGGAGGGAGACTTCTCCCACAGCTCTGCACAAGTTATAATCAGCATATTGATGACATCACTGCAATTCTTATATGGCAATATCTATCCAAGAAGAAGTGTTTGGTGCACACATCGTGAGTTTATTTCCTCTCGCTATTGAGGTATATATTTAAATGAACATTTTATGTGCCCGGAGTTCACCTTTGGGACCCCTGTCAGGTAATTTTTTTCTGACTCACTTCCCTTCCCTTCCCTTCACTTCCTGTTTTAATGACACAGAAGTAATAGGACATCGCTTTTAAAAGAAAGGGGTAATCTCCTCTTGGGCAGCCATCAATGAAACATGTTTTCCCATTATAAGATTTCCCCATCACCTTCTGCTCCTGCGACAATACAAACATTGTGGATCTCCAAGCAGTTTCTGTATCAGAGACAATAGTCAACAGGACCATTAGCAAGGGTAAATCTCCCCAAGCAAAAAGACCTGACGGAGGTTCTAACCATTTCATATACACTTCAAAACGAATAAATACGTTTTGGCTTTACATACAGTTTAATTGGGAGCCATTATGGACTCGAGAAGCATTTCCCCTTTCACTCTAGACTATGGCTCAATATTGAAATTAGCATTTCCATGACATAGGTAAAAGTCAGTTAACCTACCAATATGTTTTTGGAGACCCCAGGGATACCTACACACAAACACATGGAGAACATGAAAACCTCATGCAGACAAGAGCTCCTCTTTGAAGTCCCAAACTACAAGAGGTAAAAAGTTCTGCTCTGCTGGGTCCACAAATTATCTCCTGGCAGGGAACATCTGCACAGAATTTCTACCTGCCAAGGACACCTGCAAGATCATTTCCTCTGCCAAGGACACCTGCATAACATTTTCCTATTAACAATTTCCTTCCCTTCTTCTTGCCTTGTAGAACTTAACCTTGCATGCTCTTACGTTGATACAGCGACTGATGCAATACAAGCCAAGCCATTATTATTAATGGCTACGTCCAGGGTATCATCACAATTGCGGGAGAGATTTCTTGTTTCATCATGTGCAGATGTTATCTATAAAACATCATAAGATTAAGATGGATCTTTTATATTTCATTCGGGATGTCCCTGCTGCATGTGAATAAATCTGCCTGGGATATAACACTTCATTTGTGGACCTCTACAAAAGGGTAGGGTTGGTCAGTCTTTCTAAGGAACATTAGAGGTGGAAATCTTTCCAAAATGGTAATATCCCAAATCGTATATAGCTAATACAGTGGATTCATGTCTCACAGGACAGAATAGTGAGGCTATGCCTTTGAAGAAATTATGTTAAAAAAAATAAAAATTATGAAGCAGCTTTTAAAACTCCAGTAATAAGAAAAATATGATGGCCACAGTGAATGGGATCTCTGCTCTTTTGCAGAGTTACATTTGCCAGTAGACTCCTCACCATCCAACATTTACAGGCATGCCGGATGCCTGCTATCGTCCCTTCTGCTAGCCTCTATATCACAAGAATTCACCTTTTAGAGGTTCCGAGGCACACTAGTAAGGTAGCAACCAATGAGTAAAACCACATCTTGAAATGGAGAAACACAGGTATGTGGCACACCTGGAAGTATTGAACACTAAAGATTCTACAGGCATTGACATCTTGGCATGAAAACCTTTATTTGACTTGCAACATCAGTAACGCAAGAAAATATATACACCATTCAAGGAGAGTAGCTTTTCAGAGGCCCCACTGCAAAACCCCTGGGTGCTGGTCTGGCTTGTTGCACTCTGGTGAATCATTTAGAAAAGAATATGAATCACTGTACTCTGGGCTGCTACAACTTGACAAGGTTATTGTATATAGGATGAGTCCTCTGTGCCACTGATATCCTGCTAAAACCTACTAGATTCCTACAAAATAAGAACATGCCAAGCCTAGATTTTAGTGGCCTCAGGAGCCATTATTGTCAATGCCAATGTAACATAAAACAACCAAAGTATGTAGGAATGACGAGATATTTCCCACTCTGTCCAGACCTAAGCTCTGCCATTTGGGTGCACTGCAGGTGCTGACTGGGAGCTGCCTATGCTCCACAGTCACACTAGTGCAGAAATAGCCGCATACTGTTAACTTCACCGAACACATAGCTTATTAAAGATCATCCATCAGCCAGCATAGTTTGTTCCCCCCATGATAATTGCCCACCACTGGCACCTTTCACCCCTCCGGGCTTAGTCATAGTTCTCGACTAAGCCCGGAGGGGTGAAATACATTAGAAATTACATTAGTTCATTAATATCCATCAGCAAGCATAGTTTGTTCCCCCTTGATAATCACCCACCTTAAATCACGTTTCACCAGTCTGGGCTTAGTCATAGTTCTCTACAACTAAGCCTGGAGGGGTGAAATGCATTAGGAGTCGGCGATTGGCTGTTGGATTTTAATGAACTATGTGTTAGGTGATGTAAGCTTGGTGCGGCCATTTCTGGGCTAATAAAACAACCAAAACAACTGAACTTTGACTGCAGGTACTGTCATCTCAAGTAAAACAAACAAACAGCCGCAATGCTTACTGCCAGGGCTGGATTATCATAGGGGCTACTGAAGCACTAGCTCCAGGACCACCCCTGAAAATAGACCCAAGCCAGCCAACACAATCATGCAGAGGCGCAAGCGGCTCTCTAATCAGGCATTTTAGGCGATCGTTCACTGGTGCCTTGAGGGGCCCCAGCAATGAGCGAGCGGCCGCCTAATTAGAGAGCCGCCTCTGCTGCTTCCCAACTGACTGACCAACAGCACCAGGTCCATGATGCTCTTAATCCAGCCCTAGTAACATATTAGGGTGGGAAAAAAGGATGGATGGAATGCTAGAGATGGAACGTCCTCTCTCTTTAAACCCCTTTACTAATACCCCTCCTGATACAACTAACAATAAGAGGTGAGTGCTAACTTATACCACCTAAACCCCTGCCTACTGCTATATAACCCTGATCCCAGCTCCCTCTCTAAACCCTGTCATGTAGGCCTAACACAGACGAATCTCTCTATTTCTCCAGGCCTGACTATTCTTGTTTATTAAATCACAACAGGAGTCACCTCTGACATGTTTCTTGCTTTTTCATATAATGAATCAATAAACAAGAGCATTTGCTGCAGCCCGAAGTGCAGTGATTTATTTTATTTTCTGACAACATCAGTAACTTTAAAAGATGTGTACCATGGTTTTCCCATATTTTCTTAGTTTACGTCTTATGTTCGGGCATAAAAAATGTGTTTCTTTTTAGGCTGATAAATATGAAATATTGCATTCATTTTCTATTTAGCATATGTCGGCTTGTAGATAATGAGTGTGCATCTATTACGCCAGAGATTCAATAGCTGAATTATTGCTGCACTGTAAATGTAAACTTGAATGGCAGGGTTCTTAAGTTACACACATAGCTAAATGGTCAGAGGAGGGACCCACTCCCCTCTACCTCTCATAGTACAGACTGTACTGTTAAGATCTTCATTTTGGAGGAGCGATCAAGTCCAGAGCTAGTGTTGAGTTTTCTATTAGACCGTCCAGCATGCTTTGGTCACACTACAATGTGGAAGCACCCTGTATTCAAAGTTTATTTAATAAGATAAGGATTTTGTACAAATAAAAATAATGATACAAAATGTCAGCTGATAAACAACTTAAAAGAATACTACAGTTCCCCTTTAAAAAGTAACTCCACTTTAAAATTATAAAAATGACAAAAATCTGGACTGGACTCCACTCGTTTACATGTTACATGTTGTTAATGCGCCCTATTGACCATAATTTGTACTATTTTATAGTTCCTCAACTGTTGTTGGATTTACCTCATGATTTCTCAATAAAAAAAAAACGTTGGAGTTTGAGGCATTATGTTTGAAGGGGGAATGTGTGGAGCGTTGTTTGTCCATGGCTAATGTGCTACTGGGGTCGTCACCAACACACTCCCCTCCACAGTTCATATTCAAGTGGGAAAGAGACTTGAACTGTTCTTTCTCTCCGGAACAAATGGAGTATATCCCACACTTTGCTCACAAGGCCTCCATTAACAGCGCAGTTCAAGAAACAGGCTACAAAATCCTTACTAGATGGTACTATGTACCGACCACCCTTCACAGGATGTTCCCACTCACGTCGCCATTGTGTTGGAGATGCAACCAGGAGAACGGAACGATGCTCCATGTCTTCTGGTCCTGTTCGCGCATCCGACAGTTTTGGAATGCAGTTCTGCCAGTGATTAAGCGACTGACCGGTGTCTCATTAGTGGAAGACCCTGCCGCGCTGCACCTTGCGCGGCTATCCAAGACTAAATACCGCAATTCCTTACTGATCCATTTAGTCAATGCGGCAAGAGCGTGCATACCCCTCTACTGCCAACGTTTAGACCCGCCGCCTCTCCAACTGTGGCTGAAAAAGGTTGACGAGATGCGTACCCTGGAGGAGTTGACCGCAGACCTCCACCATAGGGAGCAGAAATTGTGTAAAACCTGGTTCTACTGGACAGAGTTCATACATACTGCGGAGTTTCTCTCAATGCTCCCTGAATAACCTAGCATACGTGCCCTGTCATCGTGACATCTCCTGCTGCGCCTGGAACTCTCGCATATTGATTCCATCCTGCTCCACTGTCTCCCTGGACCTGCTTTTTCCGTCTCTTGTGTTCCCTCTATTTCCTCCTCCTGACCTCACAGGGGATATGGTGGGTAACTACGAGTGGCTTGCACATAGGGATGAGCCAGTACAATGTCTGATCCGGATGACTGTATAAAGCTAACACATTATTATCTTGCTGGCTAATGTTTGGACAAGTGATGTTTGAGATGATGTACAACACCTACCCTTTTTTTCTTCAAGTGAGGGATCTGTTCTTAATTCTTTGGGTACAATCGTACCATACGTGTTGTGTGTTTATACTGCATTTCTTATATGTCCATTTAAAATAAAGATTTTAAAAAGAAAAAAAAAACTATTGAATAAAAATATAGCATGTTGCCATTTTGTAATTCAAAATTACCTTTCCATAATTAAAACTGCTGTAATGTTCTAAATCTGTTTTAAAAACATCATTGCAATATGATGACTAATGTCACTTCCTGCTTCTGTGATTGGCTGACTGATTTTCCCAGAAGGTAGCCCTAAGGGTACCCATACATTGTTTGAATTCCGCACAGTGGGGGCCACTGCCGGCACCCTTTCAGTCGGCATCCCTTGATCAGCTGATCAAAGAAGCCAGATAGAAAATCTTTGTACGATCAGAGCCGGCAGGCAATGAGCCACCGACCCTGTTGGGTATTCTGACAGCAGCCGACAGCCGCTGTCAGAATACAGGTCAAACAGTGGGATTTCTCGATTGACACGCTGGTAGTGTTGATGGAGGAATCGGCTTTTTCATTTAGCCCTGTAGGTTGATCAGGTATCTTCAGGTATAATATTCACAAGCAGTACAGTGAACTCCTCTGCTTTGCCTTTGGTATAATGGAGGCATCTAGATCCACCATGGTAACAGAAATATGAGGGGTTCAAGAATAAAATCGCTTTTCCATCCTTGTTGCACATGTGGGAAAAGCTGAGCTGAAACTCTCAACATTTGTTCTCGCCATTACTCTTTTGATGGCACCAACCTCCTGTGCATGTTACATCATTCACCCCACACAGCTCTCACCCTAGTGTTTCCCCAAAACACCAACATACAACATATTAAACAGAGAACACTAACCAAGAAAAAGTGCCTTGTTATTGAGATACATTGTTGTCCCTATCTTCCCACTGATGCTCTAAACTGCCACATTGCAGGGACCCATTGTGATGTTCTGGTTGGCTTGACAGGCAGGATAACCCATCACACTTGCAGAGAAAAGTTCCTTCCCGTTTCTTAAAAAAGGCAAAATCTCAATGGGGTCACTCTAGGGTCAAGTTAACCCATACTTTGACCAATTGCTACAATTCGTTTGCAAATCTGTTCAATTGCTTGCAATTTCCAGACAATGCACAGCCAAGTCTGAAGAATGAATGCAGACAACAGCTGGACTGAGACCCTATTGCCTCTTGCAAAGGGACTGCAGGAGGAGGGTGTGGATGGGGGTCAGGGGTATCTGCCCAGTCAGTTTAAAAAATGTACACTGATGGAACTGATTTGGAGAGGACATTTAGCCAGAACACCTTTACATATCCTAAAGGTTCCTGTCCTGTTGCCCATTTTTGTTTGACCAACCTAACATCTTCATGGCACCTGGTAAAGTCTTTATCGACCACTGATACTCATCTGCAACAGCTGCTCTATGCATTAAAAGAAAATATGACGAACATTTAAATACATTTTTTATAACAGCATATTTTCACAATTATTTATAACTGGATTGTGTCCTCAAACAGTCATCCAACTCTTATTACCAAGGGTCCTATAAAGGATAATTCCAGCTCTTGTTATTGCATCCACCTGGCTCACTGAGACCTACAGCAGAAATGTCCCGTGATGTCCAAGAACATGGAGAAATGAGCCATGAGTGCTGTTTTTGGCGCACGCCACTGGAGCATCATTCAGATGCTTGAAGATGTTATTGAGATCAATTGAGTTTGGACTCGGGAGAATAACTTTGTAATTATGAATGATGACTTCCAGCAGTATGCAAGGATGAACCTAGGCATTTTTCTGAAGCGCAACCTGTAGCTCTCCAACCGCTTTGGAACTGTCAGAAGCGTTCCACTCCATTATGTTCCTTGATGTGGCACTTAATATTCCAGATTCCCATTGCTGAACAGCTACAGGTAGGTCTAAATTGCTGTAACTCCTTCAAAGAGTCAGCAGTATGTGTGAAAACTGAACCGAATCCCTGAGGTTTAAGAATTGGGCATTAACATAGTCGGGAAGGACAGGGGCATTATTCACCATTTTTATAAATGCAAATATTGTATTTCTTTCATTTCCACTTGAATATTAAAGTTCAATTAAACATTTAGTTGAAATCAGCTAAATACTTTTCAGGTGCACCAAAACAAAAGGTGTGCAAAGTTATACAGTTCATTTTCTTTAGAAAGCAGCCACAACATGAGTAGGAAAGCCTGTCCCCTGCCAGCAGAGGAGGACCTTTGCTCTCTATGTGAAAGCAGCGGTCTCTCTGCAGAGGCCTATTGCACATGCTGAGTCACACATATGCCTCTTCAATCAAGCTTGTGCTCCCTGCTACCTTCTGACTCACCAGGGAGCATATTGGACATCTGCAGAGCAACCACTGCTTCCACACAGAGAGTAAGGTTAGCCATACAAACAGAGATTTCCTGCAATCAGCCCAACTTCTTTGATTTTTTGATCAAAGTTTGTCAAGTAGGATTGCGCTTGGCTGGAATATTGGCCAATTTAATTCAAGCCATGTATGGTCAGCTTAAGGGTTCTTTTTAACACTATGCTGGCAAGTTATATACTTTTCTACTTAGGCGGTGGCTGCTTTTTTCCCCCAATACTTAGTTTATTGATACAAATCACTGCAGGCAATGGTACATCTGGCAAGAAATAACATTGTAATACTCTTGACATAAAAAATAAATAAATTGACAAAGCGTTATCAACATCTTTAACATAGTAAGTAGGATAACATGTCTCATTCAATGTCATATCAATGTGAGAGGGTACTACTAGCAAAACTCCCACTCCCAGAACACGTCTATCCAGCATGAAAGTCCTAACCCTACGTGTTGCACATGTGGGTTAGCTCCTTCCGTATTCCTCTAAGGTTTAGGGAGTCTGGGTGAGGGAGATGCCATGATGGACTATATAGTTGTACGGTTCTGCAATTCCATAACACATTCAAATATAAAAAGCCATATTGGCATCATAACAAGCAAGTTTAGAACCGATAGTGGGACATACCCACCCCTCTCATTCTGTGTACAGAGTATGTTCATTTGAACATAGAGATTAGTATTCCTCGTAAGAGAGCGGATGGTTGCCCACTAGTGTGTGGTATCTCCAAGATCACCACATGCCATAGTGCTATGGACAGAAAGGATAGAGAGCAGGGGGGGAGAAGATGGGGAAAAGAAAGAAATTAAGGACATGAGAATGCCAGACTTCGGTGGCCCCGGGTCAATGTGATCAGAGAAAACATCTTCAGCTGGGGGGCAGGTGTCCTCCCCATCGCAACCTCATAGGCAGCGGAATGTTTGAAGTGGACCCACGGCATCCAGATGGAGCGGAATTGCTCTTCCTCATTACGCACAGAGGCTGACAGGTCCTCCATACAGCATATGTCCGGTGGCTGCTTTTTAAAGAAAGTAAACTGTAGGACTTTTCACTTTTTTTCATGCACCTGAAATATATTTAGTTGATCTAAACTGAAATTTCAGTTTGGCTTTTAATATATATTATTATTACATGAAGATTTAAGTTAATCCTTTGTCCATATCACTTTAATTCCTTGGCAAAGCGATACAACAAAATCTTTTAGGCAGGTTGCTATCTGTTGTCTCTCATACAGGAACTACATCTAAAATATTAGTCTGTACACAACTACACACATCTGTTGCCCCTTTTTGTAACATCATAAGGGAAAGTTAACCAATGAAAGTTCACCATTTGAGAGTACGATGCCTAACCCTTTCTCCTTTATCGGTTTCATTAGATGCCTAAAGTTCTAAGAATTAATGGAGCCAGAATGTAAATCTCGATGTCCTATGCCATGGCAGATGTCAGAATTAATGGGATGCATGTTTTGTTTCAAAGGCAATATTATAGTAGTTAAAGGTGGTTTTACTCATTGTTGATGAATGTTCAGGCATGAATTTGTTGGTAAGACTTTGATGGTAGCATCTTTACATCCTCTACATCTGTATTTTTTTATTAAATCAATACTCTAAAATTACGGAAGTCTTTTGGCTTATGTGATCTAAGACAGCCTTTGTCAACTAGAGTACCTGCTGGCTTCCACAGGGGTGCCTCGAAATTTTCACATAGTATAAAGCTGTTCCATGGTGCAGACGGCCTGGCAATGGAAGTGAATGACCCTAATCCACCTACCACCCTTTGATATGCTGCTGCAGCTCGTCCCCTGGTATACTTGTAGGACTATAATTTGAAAGGGGGATTGAGGACTCAGATGTGAAGGGGGGGACTGAGGACTCGGATGTGATTGGGGGGGACTGAGGGGGGGGACTGAGGACTCGGATG
>NW_017306364.1:1060656-1062391 GCF_000935625.1 Nanorana parkeri
CTGATGTGAAGGGGGGGTTGAGGAGTCTTATATGAAGCGGGAAATAAGGACTCTAATGTGAAGAGAGGACTGAGGATTCTAATGTGAAGAGAGGACTAAGGACTTTGATGTGAAGGGGGCTTCTGATGTGAAGAAGGCTCCTGATATGATGTATGGGGGGGGACTCGAAATTTGAAGGGGGACTCTGATGTGAAGGAGGAACCCCATACTTTTTGTGTTTCTACTTGGAGTACACATTGAGGTCTATACCAGACCCGTAGCTCGGTCAAGGCTCCACTAAAAAATGTTTAAAATATATGTTTCGCACGTTTTAGACTGCGGTGCCTTGAGATTTTGCATAATTTTAAAGGGTGCCATAACAGAAACCCTGATCTAAGATATTTGGATACTGTCCACTTACAAATGTATAGAAAGGGTCCACCTCAAGACTCAGACTTGCTTTTTGACTGATCAAAGAAAACTTGTCTCTATGTACTCCAATAAAAGTTGCTGAAGATTCCTAACTTCTCTATCATTTGACTATTTTTGAAAACACATACAAACAGATATGCAGCTTTAATTTTTGTAGTACACATTAATAAATATTACAGGAGCAATTGCTTTCTATTGGCACTACAGAGACGTCATACTTGATGAGCTGTGGCTACACAGTTCTCATATAGTAATGACTGAAGAAGAACGAAATAGAACTTCTTGACTGATTTTTTGCAGTTACAGCAATTGACGGTAATGGAAGGATAGGGTTAAAGGGAAGAGCAGGCTCATAATTCTTAGCAGGCCATATAAACCTGGGCTTAAAGTGATAATATAAACCTGGCAATCCAGGCAGCCTCCAGTGCTTTGATCATAAATCTGGCCACACCTTTCTGTCTTCTATGGAGGTATCATGGTCCAAAAAGGTACTGAACCAAAAACTGCACAGGCTTCATAATTTAGATGATTGTGTTATCTCTGAGCCAGCATCTCAGTCCAGGAAATGAATGCTGACCCTGGATAGTGGAATGAATTCAACATATTGATAATGGCTACATCCTTTTGGAGAGAACATCAGATGAAGACATTGTCAGGGGAAGTACTGTGATCTCTGTTAGAGTAATAAATACCTGGAAGTGTCACAATTGCATATTACCTAGCACGCATGCTATATTAATTATATATATTATATAAAGAAATACACTGAGTGGCCAGATTATTATGACCACCCCATCAGTATTTCGTTGGGCCACCTTTTGCCTTCAATCCTGCGGCGATTCTTCTTGGCATTGACTCCACGAGATGTTGAAAGGTGATGCGAGGAATCTGACACCATGCCTGATGAATAGCACTGTCCAGTTCTGTTGGATTGAGATCTGGTGATTGTGGGGGCCACCTAAGCAAGGTAAAGTCTCCCTCATGTTCTTGAAACCACTCCTGCACAATACGAGCACTGCGCATTGTCTTGTTGGAAGAAGCCATCTCCATTGGGATACGCCATCAACATGATTGGATGAACTTGATCAGCAACGATACTTTGGTATGTTGTGCTATTCAGACATTGTTCCACACGAATTAAAGGGCCCAAATCATGCCAGGAAAACATGCCCCAAACCATAACACTGCCCTCACCACTTTGAAGGGTTGTACTCATGCATGTGGGGTGCATGCTTTCATGCTGTTCCCGCCAAATTCTCACTCTGCCATCTGCATGATGCAACTGGAAACGTGATTCATCGGACCACATTACTTTTTTCCAATG
>NW_017306364.1:1062479-1119177 GCF_000935625.1 Nanorana parkeri
GAATTAAAGGGCCCAAATCATGCCAGGAAAACATGCCCCAAACCATAACACTGCCCTCACCAGCTTGAAGGGTTGTACTCATGCATGTGGGGTGCATGCTTCCATGCTGTTCCCGCCAAATTCTCACTCTGCCATCTGCATGATGCAACTGGAAACGTGATTCATCGGACCACATTACTTTTTTTCCAATGCTCAACTGTCCAATCCTTGTGCTCCTGTGCGAATTGGAGACGTTTTATCTTGTTAACTGCAGACAGCAAAGGTGTTCGATCAGGGCTTCCATATCCTATATGATGCAGTGTACGGCGAACAGTGCGTTCAGAGATCATTTGAGAGGATCCCTGATTAAGATCTGCAGTAATTTGATGCACTGTTGCCCTTCTGTTGTCTTGTAGCAGTCTTGCCACTCTCCGTTCTGCCCTAACATTGACTAGTCGCTGACGGCCACAATTTGCACGTTCAGACCCCGATTTTCGTCTGACAGTCCAGTCTTTAAACACTTTAACAACAGCTGCTCTTGAACATTTAACGAATTCTGCTGTTTTGCTGATACTCGCTCCAGGGCTCCGAGCGCCAACAATCATCCCACGTTCAAAGGCTGTTAAATCGCGTTGTTTACTCATATCTTCAGAAAAATTCACAACAACCTGCTTCCCTATTTATAATTGGTCTGGCCCTGTAGCAACTTCAGCGCAAAATTGTAGCTAATTTGCCTACAAACGTCAGGTGGTCATAATAATCTGGCCACTCAGTGTATATGATACGCTATGTCCATTTTCTGTGTAGTTTATAGAAGGAGGCACTAATGATATAGGTCAAAGCATACCTTGCTGTGAAAAAAAAAACAAAGCTATCACATTTTTTGTAAAAACTGGATCTTTGCTTTTGTGATATCACTTGACAGTGTCACTTCTTCATAGACACTTCTTGATCACATCAGTGGGACCCTCATTCTGCTTGCTTAATCCAGAGAGACCTAGTACCACTTGTTGTGCTCTAATCTATCTTTATGGCTATGCCGGATACCAGATTTAACATCAATTGATTCATTGAGCATTGGTGAGCATCTGGAATCATGAATTAAACGATGTCCTGGTTCTAGATGCTGGGGAACTAATGGAGACACAAAACTGAAGAATGCTTCCCTGATCTTGCACTGGAAAAATAGAATCTGATTTACAGTAAGCTTAGAAAACCCCTTCTGATGTCACTGTTTAGCTTATTAACTTTGCAGAGACCCTTGCCTTGGCTATCAAAGAATATCAAAAATGAGAGACTGCACCATGAAAGGAACAGTCCTTAAAATTCCTCTAAGCAGATCTAGAATTGTCAGCGGCTTCATAATGACAAACTGACACAGAGAGTCTCAGAGCAGGCATCCAATTACTTATTTAGGGTCCAGCGCCTGTGTAACATTAAAGTGATCCTGGGGGAAATTATAGTGTACCCTCCTTTAAATTCAAGGGGCACTTCTACACAGGATTAAATATCAATTGAAGTACAAGTAAAGGCTCCTGTAGGGCAGTCTAAACAAACACCAAATCCATTTACTATGAGATGCACAAGTTTCATAATGTAAACAAAAAACTTTGCCTTCTCTTAAAAAGCCAACTCCTTCTTCATTTGGGTATCATATGCCCCCCCCCACCCCCCTCCCAGACACTGCAGCTCACAGTGGGAGGTTTCAGTAACAGAGACAATGCTGCTAATCCAGATAGACACACTACAAGGATTATGAATCAGCTGTGACAATGCTGATAGCCACAACCCCTGCAACATTTATTCATGACAGTGCAATGCATGCATACACCGCCTACAAGAGAGTGACAACTCTGCTCTTATTTCAGGAACAGTGCAAAATTATTGCCACACCATCACCAGAAGATTCATTAGGTGGCAAAATTAACAAGTATTTGTGGGACTGTGCAAGGGGACTAAGAGAAAACTGTGAATTGAAACATTGAGTAGAACATAAATTAACGCGGTCAAAAAGTTTAAAAAAAGTAAAAAAAAAGGGGCAGACTTGGTGGACCACTTGGTCTTTTTCTGCTAGCTCAAAGCTTTGCAAATGGTTTTCAAAAGCGTGCTGTATACCAGGGCTGGACAAATCCCAGAAGCCAGGCAGGTACGTAAAAATTACAGCTGGTGCCTAACTTTTGAGGTCTTTTTTAGATGTTGTCAATGGAAATGGCTACTAAACAATCCTGTTGGCTCATGGATTGGACAGACTGGGTTCTGAATTTCATTAGTTTGTCCACCCCTGCTCCTATACAAGCTAATGTCCATGTGTACAAGCCCTTAGTGACAGGAAAGCTCTCAAATATAGCCTTGGATAGCAGTTGTAGTGCCCCCCTGACCCCCAAGGACATGTGGTGAGCTCCAGAGGCAGGGAAGGCTGCATTTCACTCTCAGGGATGGATCCTTTGCCAGGTTGTGGGATGTGAACAGTAAATTGGGCGCCAGTCACTTTAAGTACTTTTTCAATGCTTCATTGTGAAACAGCCAAAACTGGGAGAGAGGGTATAGGGTACAGACATCCCTGGACAAAATAGACTCCAGACTCACCAGTCCCTTCCAGCTTCCCCAGTGCAGGAATACTTTAGTTGAGCAGAGGATGACACATGTGCAATAGAACCACATATGGACAGGAGACTTTCTTGAGATTTTCCCTGGGAGAGACACCAGACTTGTTTCTAAGGTCCATGCCATATTGGTCTTCCTGGCACCTCCAGCAGACAAATGACTCCTCTGGTTCTCTATCCCAGACAGTTCCAGACCCCACATGGGTCCACATCTAGCCTCCCGCAGACTTTAGGCCTAGTTAGCATCTCTAACTGTGTTCACCCTACCTCCAGGCTAAGGCCCAGGTGCAGACTGACCAGAGCACATGCAAATTTAGTATTAACTTCCCCAGCATGCACCATTAACCATGAAACTCCTAGTGATTGCCTGGTAAAACATAAACACGTCCATTGGCTGCCCCATTTTGTGACAGGGTCACGCCCCACTACAGGCAGGTGCAGACAATAGCAGGACACCTAGGAATGACCAAATGATCACAAACTAGAAATTAGTCAGACTGGTTACAGTTCCAGCACCACTAGATTTAAAGAGCCACTCCACATTTGGTGAAAGGGATACACAGTAAAAACCCAAACAGGGTGTCTAATGTTTCCCCAGTCTAGCCAAAACTTTAAAAAGTTATAGCTTTACGTACAGTTTAATTATAGGAGAATAAGATAGCACTTTGGTACTTTACTTACAACATTTTATCCCAGAGAAAAACCTAAAACTTTCTCAACAGGAGGACAGTTGGCACCTAGCTCAATTCAAACTCTTAAACTGGTTTAGGGCCCACAAAAAAGGCATGAGAAGGCCACATGAAAAATCACTATGCCTGTTGTAGAAGGATCTATGCAACCAACCCTATTCCTACCTTCGGAGCTTCAGTCCTTGTATCCATCTCTACATTCAAAGGTCCTGGAAGAGCCACCTCCTGGGTGAACTTCCAGAATGTAATTAATAAATTCAGGCTCATTCCTCCATCCACCTCAGGGATGAAATGAATTTTCTGTATTCCACTGATGTTGTCAGATCTCTAACCGCATCGTTTTTAAATCCAACTCTTTGAATAACAATATAACATCTGCTGTTCTCTCATCCTCTGAGAGATAAGATTTGGCAGAAGACTCCTGAATAATATGTATCTCCAAGCCACCACCCCCTCCTCTAAAGCCCCCCTTAGCTCCCCTCCATCTGGATCCAAACACTTTATATATCTCAAGACCCCCCAGGTATTTTTTTTTATCGCTGCTTCTGTTGTTCTACAAATTTTTTCAGAGTGAATTTTGGTTCCAATATTCCTTACTTTTTTTTTTTTTCTATTTTCACAAGACTCGTATGCTAATATGTTGAATTTATTCCACTCATCTTCCAGACTGCATACTAAACAGATTTGTTTTTAGCCGGTAGTGAAGCCGTGTCAAGGCTGGAGACACTCTAGATGTTATATATTCACACATTTAATTAGCTACAAGACAATTTCACTGCAGCAGTGTTCCCCAACTTCCCATCCTTGGGGAAATCTGTAGTTGCCGATAGCAACCAATCAGATCCTTTGTTTTACGATCAAATCTGCAACATTCTGGTGGGTTGCTAGAAGCAGTATCTCCTCTTTTTTTTTATATCATTTTGCATTTTATTTATTTATTTATCTTTAGACCAACTGCAAGCAATACGTAAATCAGTCTATAAAATACACTGCCTGTCCCAAGAAGAAGTCACCACCTGGATTTCACAAATAGTAAAGATATATAGGGGTGGCTTCAGTTGGTCAGGTCTAGGTTCAGTAGCCTTATATGCCCAAAAAAATTAGGTCAGCTGCCTACCTGAATATACTGAATAACCAGGTTTTTCCATCAATGCATTTTTTTCTTCCCTGATGGCCCATTGGGCATATTCCAAGATGGCAATGGCAGGATTCATCGGGCTCAGATTGTGAAAGAGTGGTTCAGGGAGCATGAGACATAATTTTCACACATGGATTGGCCACCAGAGTCCAGACCTTAACCCCATTGAGAATCTTTGAGATGTCCTGGAGAAGACTTTACGCAGTGGTCTGACTCCCCATCATCAATACAAGATCGTGGTGAAAAATTAATACAACTCTGGATGGAAATAAATGTTGTGACATTGTATAAGTTTTTTTAAATTGATGCCACGTTCAATGCGTGCTGTAATCAAAGCTAAAGGCGGTCTGACGAAATATTAGTGTGACTTTTTTTTTTTTGGCCAGGCACTGTATATAACTGTTCTTCAAGAGTATTGTAACCATTGTTAAAGGACAACTATTGCAGCTTACCTGTCCTTAGTGGTGGTCTTTGGTGGCTGCATTTGTTTTCTTTTTTTCAGGCTAAGAACATGTTCAGCAAGTACAGATTATACTCGTGGATCTTGCCAGATATGCTGTGTCCTTGTCACTTTCTGTGAGATGAACTGGAAGCAAAGACAATCTTCTCTTTCTTTTATAACCTGCTAATCTCTGCATCCCTTATGTAATAGAGATGAACAAAGGCAGACATGTTTGACAACCACCCTGGGTGACTACCATGACTTGATTAATAATTACAGCGGAGGAGTGAGCGTAGCCACCCAGGGACAGAAAGTGTTAGCAATTTCATAAATTTTACCTTAATCTAAATTTGTTTTAATTATTTTATAAGCACACTCTTTACAGGTAGATTCCCATAATGTAGATGGGATCATTTATTTGGGGAGTCTAGTTGCAAGAAGGTGACACCCAGGACAATCCCTATAATAAAAGGCAGCCTGAGGCGGTTGCCTCAGACGACATCTCATTAGGTCTCATGGTCCAATGAGGTGCCTGTTGCCCCCTTTCTGGCCATAGTGTTCCAACTAGCTAGCAACCTGTGACCCATCCAGCCTTTGTTAACCAATGATGTCAGTGAGCAGGGCGGGACATTGGACAGAGCTGGAGCCAAAAGGTACCGTGCACCAAAACCAACCCACCACCATTAACGTGCACCATCAGGACTTCCCTTCACCCATCCACCACCATCCCTATAATCATAATGTGCAACAGCAGCACCACTTCCCCCTGTAACATGCACTACCAGCACCCTGACCCTTGACCCCCCGGCCTCAGATGTCAAAAAGTCTAGGGACACCCCTGGTGACACCCATTGAGGAAGGGGTACAGGCACTATCATCTGCAGGGAAATCTCACCACTGTGGCCCCTTAAAGATATAAAAAAGGCTGATTTAATGCACCCATTGTGAACCAAAGCAGAAATATTAGTTTGGAGTCCAATTGTCCTTACATCACCTGGACAACAATGGAAATACATTGAAAACATGACCTGTTGTAGGCACTCGATGACTGGAGATGAGAAACACTGGGCTTGATTTACTAAAGTCAGATGTAAAGTCAACACAAACATGCAATCATATTCCAGGTAAATAAAAAAACATTATTTTGCACTTTATTGGATGTTTGTATTAAGTGGACTAAACTTTATCTCCCTTTACACTTTAGCTAATAAGGTCCAAATTAAGAATTTTCACTTCCCTGCAATTTCAGCAAAATCTGGAGATTTTGGCAACATTTCACCATTTTTGGGAAAATGATTCGGAGTCAATGTGAAATGAAGGCGGTTCTTGCTCTTGTTTTAAGGCTGCAATAGGCTTTAAGTGGCTCCTGAGGGTTTTCCACTATAATAGACCTGTTCACATGCCTTTTTATAGCCTCATTATTTGGCAGACAGGAAAAAAGTCAAATAAAAAATTAAAAGCAACAATGCACAAATATGAATGAAATGCACACACAAAAAGCAAAGAGTGGATCAGTTTATTTAAAAAGCTCATTTATTATAATATTTATATTGTGACAATAATTTACACAGGGCTTTCCATACTGTACATTTGCATCAGGCCCTGCCCCCAAAGAGCTTACAATCTAAGGTCTCAATCTCACATGCACACATATAGGACCAATTTAGACAGGAACCAATTAACCTTCCAGGAGTGTAGGAGGAAACACACAAGCACAGGGAGAACATGCAGATAGTGAACAGGCCAGGCTTCAAACTATGGACCCCAGTGCTGCAACGCAGGAGTGTTCACCATTCAGCCACTGTACAGTAAGCTAGAGTATGTTAATAGTTGCAGCAATGGCAAAATCATGCCTAGTCAGGACACTCAGAACCAGTGTCTACAGCATTTGGGCAGACCGAACATCACCCTGCCCTGCTAGCAGTTCAGTTTCAGTTGTACAGACCCAGAGTTGGTGAGCCATAAGCACGCAGTACATTATTCCACCAAAAAGCAAGGACAGCAACAATAAGGGCTCTGCTGTATTGTGTTGGCGAGCAGGGGTGCAATCTGGAACCTTTTAGTATACATGTATATTGAAATGTGTTACTGTCAAAATCACAGTGTGTGATTGGCTGCCATGCTGGGCCATACCCAATGTTGGCTACTGTCCTAATTGGGGCCTCAGCTGTACGTGCCTCCAATTACTAGTCTTCTTCCATTGCAGATGCCAAAAATATGTAATTCCCAGTAGAACAAATGCCTTAGTACATAATCTAGGGCTCCAAAAATGTAACGGGGGAACCAGTATGGGACTAAAATTCCAAATTAGCTTAGCTCTAGCCTAATACAATAATCCCCAACTACCACTAAGCATATCATGTAGTTAACAGATATTTTTTTTTAAGATCCTTTTTTTTTTTTTTTTTTATAGTGTTGCTATATCGGATAATGTCTATGTAGCCTGTGGGATTAACGTTATCCTGGCATTAGGGTTCAATGTAATCAACACAATCATTAATGTAATGACCAGTGGGAAACACTAGAGGGCATCAAAGCCATGCTATGAAGCAAATCATGTATTTGTCATATTGCCCATAAAGAGTTTATTATGATTATTATCTTTGGTCATTAGCATAGAGGCCACATATTCTGTAGTACCTCGCGGTGAGCATTGATTCACTAATATGAAACGGTATTATGCACGTGGCAATATACAAGAAAAGAGAGCCTATCTTTTTTCCTGTTGAATTGAATTTTACATATCACCATCTGCTCTATGTTTAGGTGATAGAAAATAGAAAAAAGAAATTAATTTACTTATTTTTTTTCCTTTCTTCCTTCCACCCAGGAGAAAGCATGCATACACATAGCATGCCAATGCAAATGCGTTGACTTAGTTTGAGAGACAGGCAGTGTTTGGTTCTATACAGTGCTTGGCAAGTGCAAAATTTTAGCTAGCAAGAGGATCTGACATCTGCTATTTGCATATGTATAGCTTATGTGATATATATATATTTGCTGTCCCCAAAAAAGTCACCACCTGGATTTAGCTAAGCAAATAGGTCAGAGCCTTCCATTGGATAATTTGTCTAGGTTTGGCAAGGTTATGTGCCCCAAAAATCAGGTCTACTGAATGACCAGGTTTCACCATCTATGGATTTTTTGTCACCTTATGGCACGGGCATATTCCAAGGATTCATTGGGCTCAGATTGTGAAAGAGTGGTCCAGGGAGCATCAGTTTCACACATGGATTGACCACCACAGAGTCCAGACCTTAACCCCATTGAGAATCTTTCGGGTGTGCTGGAGAAGACTTTACGCAGTGGTCCAACTCTCCCATAATCACTACAAGATCTTGGTGAAAAATGTATCCAACTCTGATTGGAAATAAATGTTGTGACATTGCATGAGCTTATGGAAAGGTGCCAGAGTGAATATGTGGCTTAATTACAGCCAAAGGCGGACCAATGGAATATTACAGTGTGTGACCTATTTTTGTGACCAGGCGTGTATATAGATATGTATATTAAAGGTTGAGCCCGCATTTCGGATGAGGTTTAATCCGGATAGATTTCTGCAGATGCGGATGGCCAAATCCAAAATCTGGAAAAAAGGTACCAAAGGGTGTCTCTGTCTTATATCTGCTTCTGCTCTTTCCTAAGCACCCATATCTGGACTGCCAGTGCCACCAGGTCCCACCCTTCCATCTTAGCATCCCTGGTTGAATATTTAAAAGAAGTGTCTCAGGCTATTTTTTGGCCTCATCATTTCACTGGGCTGCCAGGTGCTTCTCAAATCATTTTGCAAAATGATCCATCATTAGCCGTATTATGCACTCTATACAGTATATAGCCTCGTTATACCCTATTTAAGATTTCCATGGTAAGAATAAACTTCTCATTTCAAAATTCAGACTGACAAATGTAATGCGTCAAGAAGAACCCCAGTCATAATCAAATTCACACTCATGTAATGAAATAAAGCGTTGTGGCCCAATTCAATGTGTATTTTTTATTACAGGCATTTATATAGCGCCGACAGTTTAAGCAAGGCTTTTCATGATGTACATTCACATTAGTACCTGCGATCAAGGAGCTTAGAAAGAAAGAAACACAGAAGAACAATGGAAGATAAAGACCAAGTGGTCCATCAAGTCTGCTCCTTTTTTACCTAATTTCTTCTACTTTGCCATGAGGCTCAATCACTCTCATGTGGTATCACTCTTATTAAAGAGAGGTTACTTGGCGGGGATCAGTATCCCTTTTGATGCCCATATGACTCCAGCTTAGGTACAATTTTCTGTTTCAGCTGAGGATGTGTGTTGAAATAAGCTCAATGTGGATAGTGTGGGGGGTCCTCTATTAAATGGAATTTCCTGTAGAGTAAAGGCTGACCTTTTAACAGAAATATGAGAGCTGGTGTTGCTGCCTTACAACTTATCAGTTCCCTGGCTGTCAAACTTCACAACATAGTGAATCAGTTTCCCCGGATGAAAACCAGTGAACAAGTCTCAACCTCCATGCTTGTTTAAGATCACTAAGCTGTTAAACCATAGGGTGAATATGACAGGATACTGGGAGCTTAAAAAAGGGGGGACAGCCATGGCTCCCATATTTCCCACAATCGAATGTTAGATGTAGACTTTCAGCTCAATTCACGAAGCAAACATATCAGGTTAAAGATCCTTTACAAAAGGAGTATCAAAAAGTGACAGCTATTTCCTACAGAGTCCAATGAGATTTGAGAATGACAGTCACATGGCTAAAATAAAGATCCTTATCCTTGTCTTAATTTGTGAACTGAGCCTGTAGTCAGCAAATATCGATACACTTTTAAAGTGAATCTTGAATGAAAAGTTATTATGTCCTCGCAATATAAATCTTGTTTCCCGGTTGACTTTGTAGACTAATTAAATATATTGAAAATATTCTTTCTGCTTTTGCTTTAGCATTTTGTGACGTGAGATACGAAGAACTAAGATGTGTCCACCATGCTTTGATCGTTCTAGTATAATTATGTTGAAATGCCTTATAACTTATAGACAGTCTGTTTTTATGTTATCGAGTTCTCCTTTATCTAGCTCATATTGTTTCTTTTGAATGTGATTTGTGCCTTACCCTCTGTCTAATTCTGTCCACTGTTCCTGTCTGGAATATATTCCATACAATTTAGCCTTTCAATAGGCTGGTACATTGTGACATTACCTGTCACCCTTAATCTTCACCACATGACCTTTTGTTCAGAAACGTCCGTGATAAAATATATGTCTGTTTCCAACTTTATTACATTTCCAAGCTCAAGATTTCTGTCATATCTTTAAAATTAATATTTATGTTCTCTAACATTTTGAAAATATCAACTAAGGACATGCGTTCTTTAAACCGTGACACCGGGCTTGATTTAGCAGCTGTAGTTTGGTGGCAATGGTCAAGCCCAGCCTAGTAATCTGGCAACTCTAGCGCCTTCCCGAAGGATTGGTGTATCCAAGACCCAGTTTGCAGTGTAAAACACACTACTAAACCAGGCATGAAGAAAATCTCTAGCATTTCCAGGTATTCAACATTTCACATGACAGCACTGGTGCATTGTGATCGGCCTAGTGCTATTAAGAAGATTTTGGGAGAGTCCTTAGCCCTGCAAAATATAGGTTTATACATAGCCGTCTTGCAGCTTAGGTTAAGGTTACTAGATTATCAAGCTGAAATCCGCACAAAGCCACACCCACAAAACCACACCGCCATCTGTAGCCACACCCACAAAATCACGCTTCCATTTTTAGCATGTCCTGAAACAATTGGTCACAGACTTCTGGAAGAGGAAGCAGACATTGAACATGTAAAGACAAAGTGCCCTGCGGAATATAAGGAGTTAAATAATGTGCATGCCACAACAAATCATGCGTTCAGTCAAATTGTGCTAACACTGGAGCGGTTGAAGATGCATGGTTAAATTAACCCAGAGCTTACTCTACTATTGGTCAAGCATATGTAATGCACAATCAGGAGTGTGTAACGCATGGACTGCAGAGGTCAAGAGTGCGTAACAAATGAAGTGCAGGGGTCAGGAGTGTGTATGTATATATGTATATCTATATATATATATATATATATAGAAAGCGGAGGATCGGTAAGTATCATTGATATTTACAGATCCTGTGTGCAGCATAAAACACCAGAATGATCGTCTGATCACCCCAGTGTTTGTAAATAACTGGGGACACATAGTACTATGTGTCCCCAGTTACAAATGAACAGGAGGTGATTTACATCACCTCCTGTTTATTCATTAATTTCTCAATGGGGTGAAGCACTCAGTACAAAGGCTCCTCCCCATTGAGAATCTGCTTGATAGTAAATATCTTACTATCAGCAGTTTGTGAATGAATGGGGAGGAAAATTGATTAGACAATTCAGGTTGTCAAGGTTTAACCTCCTGCTGCCTTTTTATGTTCCATGGGACTCGCAGAGAGCTTGCCAAATCTGTTGAAACCGAGGCTTTGAGTGAAAGTAGTTCAACTGCCAAAAGTGTCAAGCTAAGGTGACAAACAATCAGAACATAACAGGTGCTACATTACTGGGTTTGTCAACAGCAGATTGTGACAGACGTAGTTTTTTGTCTCCTCCTGGTAACTGTTTTTGCCGAGAGGTCGAAGGCTACAGTGTATACCACTAAGAGCCACCAAATAGAAATGGTTCAATTTCTAAAAATATTTTAAAAGGTTTAAGTAGAATGGCAGTTAATGATTAGTGGACACTAATAAAGCCTACCACCCCGGAGGCAACTAGATTATTTGGTCAGACTAGTGGACAAAACAATATGGTTCACTACAGAGGTAAGTAGGATAGTAAAAAGAAGTATAGCTGATAGTGAAGTGTAAAAGACAAAAGGAGGCCTTTATCTGTAAGGAAAGGAGACAAAGCCATTTTAGGTATATCAGTAACAGGAAGAAAAGAGACTGTAGGGATCGCAATAATAAAAACTGGGTAGAACACTTGTGTTGAGGGATATCTGATTGTTGACCATTTAATCATCTTCTGTTAAATCTTCTCAGAAATAAATGACAATAACCCCAAAAAAGTTGGAGGATCATATTGGTTATAGTGTGAAAGGTTCATTTGAAGGGTTTCTAGAGGCATAGGTAGCAGATTAACTGGCTTGCTTAGAGCTCAGTAAAGCAATGGGTCCTGATGGTAGCTATTCCAGATTTCTGAGAGAACTTTGGGCTAATAGCACCGAGTATACTTGAGGTGGGGTGGGATGAGGCTATGGTCGTCAGGGAGCTCCATCCATACATGCATTGCTTACAGCTCCCTCGCATGTCCTGCAGATGTGCCTGGACCGGAGTGACGTCACATTCTGGCTCCCAGCACCTCTACAGGGCATGCAAGGGAGCTGAACAAGCAATGTACATATAGATAGAGCTCCATCACACATTGGGCCTTACAAATTGTTAGACTCCAAATATGATATACATTTTATTTATGTTTCAATATTGGTGTGTTTGGTGGCTAACTGGTTGGTGTCCCCCTATGCATTAGTGTAACTATGTTTTAATTATATAACTTCATCATAGTAAAGATTATGGAGACTGTATGAAACTTAACTCTGTGCAGTTCATGAAGATCAAGATCACTGGGGACATGACCTCAAACTAGCAGAAGGAATGTTTAAAAAATAACCCTAGAAGGTATAAATTTATAGAAAGAGTGGTTGATGATTGCCACAAATTTCCAGGAGAGATAGTGAGCAACAGTAAATGAATTTAAACATGCTTGGGACAAATATAGGTCTGTATACAGACAAATTAACCCCCCACCCCCAGGGCAGACTCTATGAACCACTTTCTCTTTTCCTGCTGTCACTCTTTGTTCCTATGTTTCTAAATGCTGCACTCACCTGCAGCATTATATCCCCAAGCAGCACTATAATATCCCCCATCACAAGCACCATTACAATATTTAACACCCAATTAATATTTATTTCCTCCAACAGCGGCATCTACAGCTAGGGAAAAAAAAACAGGTTACAAAATTGTGCTGATCTGAGGCTGAGACCAAAGACGTGGGTGGTGAGATACCAGGGCCCAGTGATGCCACCAATGGATCCATCATAAGACAGGAACACACTCTGTGGCATTGATTCCCATTTCATTGTCCCTTGGCTCATCCACCACTCACACCATTTCCCCCAGATGCTGTACTCTCAACACTCCACTGCTAAAAAATAACGCACCACCCTGCCCTGGTCATGACTGCCCGCCACTGTAGGCAATGTCTAAACACATTACATTAGAACATTTTAAAACAAAGCTATTAATTTGTTAATGACTTTCATCATCAACCTGCTTTGTTCAAGATGCTGCTATGCTTCCTTGCTTGGAAAATCTATTACAGGATTCTCTATATCTTATTCCCTTTCTTCATCATCACTAACCTCCCTGATATCGATTCAATTGATATTGCTGCCAAAATAAATGTAATTTACCCGTAGCAAATCATTCCCCGTAATAATTGTATCTGGACGCGATGTGGATGTGTGTTCAGGTCAAACCAGGATGAAGTGTGGCAACGAAGAGGTTAAATCTTCCGAAAATAATGGATAGAAACCCATACTGGGGAAATCCTGAGATATTCAGGACTTGCACTGGATTGGAAAAGAAAAAAACAGACCCAATTTTCAGAGGGGAAGAGCAGAACACACCTAGATGTTATCCAATATGTAGATGGGGTGTTGGAAAAACTCTGAAGGATCTTTAACAAACATCCCATATCTGTGACCTTGAAGTCCAACAATACACTGGGACAGAAACCTGTACTTTTACAAAAGATCCAACACTCAAACACAAGTGATGTATCTTGGTATACACCCATGTTCTGATGAAGTGGACACCACTAATGCTCTGAGACAAACGTATCCTGGGTGCAACTAGGGATGAAGGAAACTGAAAATCTTTGCTTTGCACATTTTGGACAATTCAGAAACATTAACAAAATGTATCCATTCAGAGAAATACATCAGAGCCAATGGGAAATTTGAAATCATGGTGGATTCTTGGTGGTTGGGTGTTAAAAGTACTTCTGAGGTTTGGGGAAACTTCTTTCACCTGCTGGCACTGTTGAAGCCAAAAATGCTGATCCCAAGCCTAATGGTAATCCTAACCCTAGAGCTAACCCAAAGGCTAATCCTAACTCCTAACAAAGGCTATACACAAAGTAATTTAACTACCATGTCAACTGCGTGTGACGTGATTTTGATAAAAACAAAGCCATGTCTGTCACGATCGCCATGTCTGTCACGATCTGGTATCAGGCTCAGAGTCCAGTAGCTGAAACAGCAGGCAAAGACGATGAGAGTAGTCCGTGAATCAGCAGCCAAAGGTCGGTACATGGGTAGCAGTAGGAACAGATTGTATCACAGAGGGAGCAGGAAGCAAGATATTGGCAGGAGCACAATAATCTGGCAAACAGGAAGTGTAGAGGCGAAAATAGGAAGTTCAAGGGAGGAGCAAGGAGTTCAGAGTTCAGCAGAAACTAGATTCACCTGAGGATTACACATCACAGCAGGCAAGGAGCTATCCAAGGTTTCAGAGTGGCTCAGCAGGTAGAGCCACTGCCAGACACAGCAGAATTCCTGGGTTCAGATCTGGGTCCTGACAGTGTCACACAGCAGCAGGATCTACAGCACAGATGTGAACCATTGCTGAAATTAACCTTGAATTCCACCATGTGACACAATCACGATTTATGCAAATGGTTCTTTAGAGGTTCCCTTTAAATGAGCTGCCACTATATTAGTATTTATAGCCCTGGTCATAGCTAGTATGGTGGACTATACAGGTGACTGAATCGTAGCAATTTAATGCGATGTTCCACAGCTACAAAACTGCTGAAGGCTTTTTTTTTTTACTGATGACATCTTGTCAGCAGTTCTCAGACTATTCTCATAAAAAAGCTTGAGATTCTTAGCGCCGATTGATGGTAACAACAGCTCGACTACAGTGAGTCATAGAGATCAGAGAGATACTTGTAGAACCCAACATTCATCAAGATGACCACTTATCATGATTGCCTAGAATGTGGTGGCTTTATAGGGATTTCCATCCTTACATAACTTTAATGTACTGGCTTGTAGAGGATCTCCTTCGTGTTTTATGTAATAAAGTCGGCTATATGTGTATCTATATTTTTTAAGACAAGGTTTTCATTCCAGCTCAGCTTGAACATAAAACTTTCCAGCTAGTATACAGGCTTCTTTTATGATAAATATAACCACTAGTATATCAACTTAAAAGTGGCACTTGCTCCTTTCCCTCCTTATTCCTCAATTCTAACTTGGGCAAAAACAAAACAAAATCACCATCAATTCTTAAAATAAACCATCAGCTCCAGCTGCTAAACTCAGCCATCCAACATCGCTCCCCTTGCAGGATGAATGACGCCCAGCATTATTCAATGCATTTCCTGTGAGCCCAGGGTGTCATGGCTCTGCCCCCTGCCCTGGACTCTCGGGAGAATGCTGTAGAAAGCAGAGCCATGTAATTGCGTTGTGCCACTTTCTGCAGCATTTAGTATCCTCCTACCACCAGGAAAAAAAAGGAGAACCTGTGACGTCACTAGACTGGACCAAAGACACCGGGCAAAAGGGTAAATATAAAGATGAATAAAAGGTTAGCGGGCAAAAGGGCAGAGGAAATCTTGAGCTTGGAGTTGGGCCTTCTAAAGAACCTGAGCTTTGCCCATACAGGAAGCAAACGTAAGCAGGGCCGGATTTCCATTTTGGGCGTCTGTAGGCATGAATGGAAATCTGCCTAGCCTGGGCCAGCACTCTTACCTGCTGCATCAGACAGATGTTTTACAGGGCAGCCTTATGCAGCGCCACTGGTCCTTCCCCTGCATTTTATGTAAGTCGGTGGTTCCTGTGGCAGTCCCACTGGTCTTGGAGCGGGAGGGTGCATTTTGTGCAGAATGCACCCTCCGTGCTATTGTCGGTTTTATATCTTAACACAACCCTGGAAATTAGGCAGAGTAGGTACTTGCATGGCGCCCCTCTATGGAGGGTGCCTTAGGATTGCCACCTTTTCTTCAAGCGAAACCCGAACACTCTAGTAATGCACTGACATTTTTTTGGGAGAATGAGTAGCGGCTTATTCATATGTAAATAGAGCCACCCATTCATATGTAAATATCACAGTTGAGACTATTTTCAGTGGGGGGCCAGTAGCCCCTATCTTAATTTTAGTTGCCCCTGTCTGTATGACATCTTGTGTCCGGGTTTCTTTGCCATGAAACCCGGACATAACATTCAAAACTCGTACTGTCTGGGTGAATCATGGACAGGTGGCAACCCTAGGGTGCCTGTAGGCACGTGCCTACTCTGGCAAATTGTAAATCCAGCCCAAACTAAACTTAAGAATATGGTGAGGGTAATGGACCATTACCTTGGAGTTAATGGAGAGAACCCATTGCTTTGCCCTCAATGGGAAAAGAAAAGGTTTGTATTAAAATCAGCCAAATACAGCCCAAAAAAAGAGGAGAATATTTAGCAAACATCCCCGGTGGTTCTTCTAGAGCAGTGGTTCTCAACCTGTGTAACCTCCGGACCCATATTTGTCCTTGGTCATTAAGTCGCAACCCAAGTCACACTGCAATGGAACGCTTGGCATTTAGGTACTATCTACTCCCCCACACATCAACACTACTTTGTATTAATGGTAAACTTCTTCTGAAGCTCCAATTACATAATAGAGTAAAACTGCATTCAATGGTGGTCTTTACCATGTCTTAGGTTCGGTTTGTCATTTCAAGATCCAGTTACACGCTTGTAAGCAATCACTCGAAAATTATACAAAGGAAGATTCACTGCTGGGGAGCCAGAGAATTAAGGACATTGCTACCCACTGTGCAAGATGATGTGTGTCCTACTAGCACAGCCAGTGTGCATTGGATGAAACACAGCAGGTTTTTTTTTTATAGGTGATGTGGGCTTTTGGCTGACATTAAACAGATGACAGTGTGCTGCGGCTCAGATTAATATCATAATTAGTTCAGACATTGATGTGTACAGAGAAAGAGGAAAGCACAGATGAATACACTGTTATATGCAGAGAGGAGGTTTAAAGACTCAGAGACAAGAAAACAGATCCGCGGCTATATAATTATATAAAATGAAGCTGTTGTGGATTTTCAGCATTCCTTTTGATTTTACTACTGTGAAGTTTACTTGAAAGTCACTTCTGCTGTGATTTTTACTCCTAGTCGCTCACTATTCCACGTTTTCAAGATTATATTTCATGTATAGGTGTGTGCGCCCCCTAGTGGCTATCTGTGGGGCAGAGAGGGCAGTTACTATTTTTGTTAAATGGCCACAGGTATAGCTATTGGTTACTGAAAGACAGTGCTCGTGGGCATGCATTTATTTAAATATATTTTTTAGAAATCTTACATTAAAAAAATTGTATTATTTAAATATGCTTTTAAACATCACTTTATAAAAATCAAAACCACAAACTTAAGGAAGTTAATTGATCAGACATCTGTATCTGAAGACAAAACTGCCTAAATGCCTGCCCACCTGTGCCTGAAATCCCCACCCATTTCCTGCCCACCTATTCAATGAGGGCACCTTATTGGCCAGCAAGGCAGTGTTTAGACAAGTAGGTGACAGGTGAGCAGAGCTTAAAGGCAGAGTTGGAAAGGTCTTGTGGCACAAGATGAGGACTCCATAGCAAGGTACAATGTTTTCACATGGGGCTAGAAGAAAGCTTTTCTGGACAAGATAGGCAAGAGCAGGAATCTTGTGGTACATAGCTATGGGCAACTCTTTTCGTTAAGGGACGGGTTCACTTAAAAATCTGAAATACAGATAATTAGCCATTATTCATCCACCAGCATCCCCCTAATGTGTGTCCCCCTCATATTCAGCTCCTCTCAAATGCATCCATTAAATTTAGACCCTCCCCAATGAAGACCCACCGGTACACACAGGCGAACAGCATATAATTCTCTGTAATAGGGAATACTTAGATAGCCCACCATTGTTAAATGTCTCCACTGCATTGGTAGTCATTGTGAATTCCCCATTTATACTGCAGGTCAGTCTACCTGCCCCCCATTACATTGGTGATCAGTATTAACTCCTTTTATATCATCTAAGTTCAGTGGTAAAAGGCCCAATCACATTGGTGTCATTGGGTGAAGGGCTTATATTCAGTGGGAAGTAGGCCCTCATTCATTGGTGGCCAGTGGTAAGTAGGCCCTCATTCATTGGTGGCCAGTGGTAAGTAGGCCCTCATTCATTAGTGGCCAGTGGTAAGTAGGCCCTCATTCATTTCTATTCAGTGGAAAGTAGGCCCTCATTCATTGGTGGCCAGTGGTAAGTAGGCCCTCATTCATTAGTGGCAAGTGGTAACTAGGCCCTCATTTATTGGTAGCCAGTGGTAAGTAGGCCCTCATTCATTAGTGGCCAGTGGTAAGTAGGCCCTCATTCATTTCTATTCAGTGGGAAGTAGGCCCTCATTCATTGGTGGCCAGTGGTAAGTAGGCCCTCATTCATTGGTGGCCAGTGGGAAGTAGGCCCTCATTCATTAGTGGCAAGTGGTAAGTAGGCCCTCATTCATTGGTAGCCAGTGGTAAGTAGGCCCTCATTCATTGGTGGCTAGTGGTAAGTAGGCCCTCATTCATTGGTGGCCAGTGGTAAGTAGGCCCTCATTCACTGATGGTCAATGGTAACTAGGCCCTCATTCATTTGTGGTAAGTAGGCCCTCTGTCATTGGTGGCCAGTGGTTACTTACCTGAAACAGAAGCTCCCTTGGACATGCTAATGCGCCCTCTGCCACAAAACTATGTGTATACCATCAGGTACTGGCCACAGACTTGGAAACCAGAGTGGGTATTTTAGTCACTGAAAGTACCCTGGCCTTCATGTGGCAGGGGTAGCCCCTACATGTAATGGGCCCCAAGACCTCAGAAAAGGCTGATATACTGTAGATAGCTAGTGATAGATAGATAGATAGATAGATAGATAGATAGATAGATAGATAGATAGATAGATAGATAGATAGATAGATAGATCACAGAGTGATGGATTGATCAGACAAAAAAAATGTAATCAATTGATCAGGTAGACCAATAAATAGATTTTCCGACCACACAGATCAATATTTAGAATAAACTGTTAGATAGTATACAGTACAGACATATAAGATCCTTCAGTGTTTCCGGATTCTAAGAAGTCTTTATAGTTCTCAGCTTGCATTGCCTATGGTTGAGTCTATCACACTCCAGCACATATTGCTGTGTTTTGGCAGCTTATTGCGCATATGGCTTTGCTTGCTAGCCCAGACTACATATGGCTGGCATTTGCAGACAGCTGTGTATTATCAGAGGACAGAGAAACATAGATACAGTACAACATGCAATCTGAGCCCTAGTTAATGATTATTTATTATATTCTTATTAATTACAGTGCCAGACAAGGGGAAGACTTCAGGGGATGGGACAGCCATCCATCATCCCGGCTGCCAGTCTGCATATGCCTGCTCCTGTCCCTGTGCTGTCAGGTGTCAGGAGCAGCGGCTGATCGCTGCCCATTGTGCATTAGGCTCACGCGCTCATGCAAATGAGGCCCTCTTCTATCTGAGAACATGAATCTTGTGCTGGAGTGGCGCCCACACGCTGACTAGCCGGCAATCCAGGATCCCCTGAACTGGAGTGCGGAAAGATTGGGCATTAATTTAATATCGCTCAGCCGAGTGCCACCTACACAGGGACCACCTGAGATAAGGATGGTCATCAATAATATCAAAATAAAATTGCTTTCCCTGCCTTGACAGGATCTTATTGAGCGCCGGCAAAGTTCGTATTCATGAAGGCAGGCGGGAAGGATTTACAAAGGATAGGTGCTGTTTTCAAACTTCAGATGATGAACAAGAGATTTATTAGCCTGGGCGTCCTTAGGCATCACTTTTTGACAGTCAGACATTATAGTGCTGTCATAACCAACATTCACGAGCCTCCGAAGTGCTTGTTATTATTATTTGTAATGGTTTTCCAACATGCTGGTAAATCTCTATCCCCAGCAATCATTCATTGGTCTCCATAGGAAAGGGGACAATCAATCTCATGTTCAGTGCTCAAACATTAACAAAGCAGCAGGTCTGTAGTGGTCTTGCCGTATGAATTTAAAATAAAGGCCTCTCCCACCATCTGCTGGTCTTGCTAAGGGATCTACAAAGAGCCTCAAGCTGGTCATACATGTTATAATATGATTGCACAATCTCAGTACAATGTCCTTTAGAGCAATGGTAGGCAACCTCAGCACTCCAGCTGTGGTGAAACTATAAGTCCCGTCATCATGCTCTTGGAGTCATGCCTGTGGCCATCAGTGGCTTGCAATGTCTCATGGGACTGGTAGTGTCAAGAATGCTGGGGTGCCAAGGTTCCCTAACTCTAGTTATAAAATGTGAGGACTTACCTAAATTATCTATTCAGTTTATATCCAGTCAGGTAGGTCTGCACACTACGTAGCCAACAGTATGTGGACAACCCTCAACATTGTTGCGTTAAGGTGTTTCTAGTGAAGGATACCATTAATGCTACACCATACAAAGACATTTTAGACAATTGTGGGTTTCCAACCTTGTAGCTACAGTTTGGTGAAGACCCCTTTCTGTTCCAACATGACTGTACCCTTTTTTTGGAGAAGACCCTTTTCTGTTCCAGCAAGCAGCTCCATAGAGACATGGTTTGATAGGTTTGGTGTGAAGGAGCTGAATAGGCCTTGATCTAAACCATATTGAACACCTTTGGAATTAATTGGAATGTTGATTGTGAGCCAGATCTTCACATCTAACATCAGTGCCTGACCTCACAAGTGCTCTTTTTGCCTAAATTGGCACAGATTTCCACAAACACCCTTTAAAATCTTGTGGACAGCCTACTATAAAGAGTGTAACTGTAGTTGCACAAGGAAGAGGGGGGCTAAACATTAATTGCCATAATTTTGTAATGGGATGTCCAACAAGCCTATATATTATAGGTGTAATGGTTAAGTGTCTACAACACGTCCTTTGTCCATATAGTATAGTTGTTGGAAGATCTAAAAAATATAAGATTGTAATATTGATGGACACCTTTATTTATTCCTTGGAAAGAAAATGGCAACAGCTCAATCTAAAACTAGCAAGGGTGGTGTACAATAGCAGAGGGAGTTCGCTAGGTACAAAATACAAATACCCCAACAATCAGTCCTACTAATGCACAAAGAGACAGGTTAAATCTAAAAAACAGAGGTCTCAGTGGCATGACTTTGCAAATACAGTATATGCCAAAGCTGCTACAAAAAAAACCCGTCAGGCTCAACGCACCAATTTATGTTTTTCTGCAGTCACTCTTCTGTGTGTCTATGTTCCACCAAGGGACCTCTGTGTTGAGCAGACCTGCTTTAATCTATGGTAGTAACAACTATGAAACATGCATAGCAATTAATACCTTGAGATGGAGATTACCATGAGGCATTCCCATTCCTTTCTTTAGTACAATAACTCTTGGGACGTACGGACCTGCAGATGATTATCTCTTGTGTGTGCAGAGGCGGCTCTAGAGTTTGCGAGGCCTTAGGCGAAACCTAAACATGAGGCCCCACTCAGGCCTGTGGTGTCTCCCCAGGGCTCTGTGGGGTTTAACCAGTCTGGTGAGACCCCACAGAGCCCTGGGGAGACCCCTAAAGAGCCCTGGTTAAACTATGGCTCTGTGGGGTCTCACCAGTCCTGGTTAAACCCCACAATGTGTGTGTGTATAGCACAAAAAGAAATAAGAGAAAATAGCTTCTTAATCAGTTTAAAGAGAATCTGTTACCTTGTCCATTCAGGATGTCTTTGTAAAGGGCCCCCTAAAACCATCTGATACTCACCTTGGCAGGGGTTTCTCACCCCTTCTTCTTCTGTCACAACCAGTACCAATAACCAGTGCATTCCATGTATAGGGGAGCATACAAACAACATGATGAAAAAAGTGGTATTTTAGTAAATTAGTCTATTGCTGGTCCTTCACTGCCCAATCACAGGTTGGAAGGGGAGGTGACCAGACTGTATTCCTCTTATGCAGTAGAGAAAAGTCAGGTCACTGTGTAAATCTCAGGACTGGAATCGATAGGTATATGTGTATGTGTGTGGGTGTACGTGTGTGTGTGTGTATGTATATATTTTATTATTATTATAATAGTTAATATACAGTACATATGACAAATCAAATTCACTTATTGAATCTGTACCTTGGATGAAAGCTGTCATTGAGCCACAGAATTTCCTCATTTGCACTATAGATTATTTTAACAGTTCATCAAAGAAGGCGATATACAATATTCAGAAGTCAAAAGAACTTTCACTTGTTTTTTTTTTCCCCCCTCTTATAATCACCCACTATAACACCTAGATATTAATCATATTTCACTCAAAGAAACTCAATTAAATGCCTATTTGAATTTATTTATGTGAGCTGCAGAAACCAGTGGCTCAGTCAAGACAAAATGAGATGTCAGCCATCATTACCAAGAGAACAGAACTTCTACTGGTAGAACACTTCAGGTGGAATTAGACTTGGAAAAAACGCATTTTATTAGACGGCACATTATATTGAACTGAGTGATCTTTCTTCGGCTTTAATTTCACAATACCTCTGAGTACTCATTCAAAAAAGCATTCCATTGCTTATTTTAAAGAAAGACCACCCCACGTGCCACGTTATTAACTTTAAGGGGTACCCATGCAACAGGTTAATTTAAAAGCTCCTTCCTTTGTTCACTGGCCACCGGGTTCAATCACTGAAAGAAACACAAGAAGCCATATGTAACGTATAAGTCTCTCTAGTCAGAGCTTTAACTGCCCTGAAAACTTGCTCCCCACCTCCCTTCCATGTGACAGTGCTGAGGTCTGGCAATTGGCTGAACACACAGCTAGTCCCGCCCATGCAGAGTACAACAACAGTCCTGCTTTAATGTCCCCCTCGCTTGCAGCACATACTTACCTTTCCTTTGCTCCCATGCTGCTCTGTCCAGGTACTGCCAGGTAGGGAGGAGCATGTGTCCTTCCACAGCAGCTTTGTTTTATTGTTTAATGTTGTGCATCTGGTATGTTCCCCTGTTTTCCCCTCTGTTTGTGATTCAGCTAAACCAGCCCCTAGTTAGTATGTCCCAGACTCTTTATGCTCCAAGTTTATTTATTTTTAGATTTATATCATGATCACATTTTCATAGATTTCTTATAAGCTGGCTCTCTTTTTGTAGTACCCGATCAATAGAACTGTGTACATTATTCCATTCATATCCTTTCTGCATATACTAAGATATTTCCAATGGGAGAAGAATTTTACGACAAAGTCAAAAAGGGTTAAACTGGATTTGTTATATATAGGAGAGAGCCAAGATCCCCTCCATCTATAGTTCAGAGGAAGAGGAGCATCTTCTCCACGGACAGCTGGGAAGCCCGGATATAAAGATCTCACATGTGTGGCTTCTCCTTAAGACCTGTTTTCTCACTGGCCACAAATGTACAGTGGCTCTGTTTTGGATCCAAGTAAAACTCCACACTGGAGCTTAGAAGATATACGCGGACAACAAGAGATGTGTCTCCAAGTAACGCAGACAACCAGAGATGTGTCTCTAAGCAGGCAGCAGATTGGAACATATCCAGCAGGAATAAATATTGCAGTTGTTTAGTCAACTACACGGGATACACCATCTGCAATATCAACTGACGGTTTCATGTCGGATAGTTTATTAATCAATTACTGTAGAACTTTTGTTTAGTTTTGAATAGCATAAGGGAAGGTTATAACCCCGTCAGCTTTTTGTTGGCCATATATGTCCCGTCTGAAAGATTTTCTTTCACTTCCTGTCCCACAGCCACAGCAGAAAGTGACAGCAAATCCCTCCAAAGTGAGGGAAATCCCTGGATTGTAGGCAGGGCAACCAGAACTAGTGTCCCCATTGGAAGATTCCCCTTCTATTCTTGTTCTGATGACAACCCAAAGTGTGGGATTTTCTTTCAGTGATGATGGTCACCAGGACAAATAGAGAGGGGGTATCTCCCTAAGGGGGGCACATACAGCAATAAAAATCAGACAGGTGTTCTACTCCCTCTCCACTATATTAGCTTCAGTTGTACTTTAAGGATACTACACGCTGTACAATGGTGAATGCAGGAATCTCTAAAGTTGTTAATTGTGACCTGGATATATCTGCAATTTCTTGGTTTCCTGGCAATTGTAGAAGCTACTGGTGATTATAGAGCGAATTTACTTTTCCTTTATATAATTATTTGGTTTAGCTCACCCTCACGGGGTTAAGAGGTCCTTTGGAGAGTCAAGAGGCTCGTCACATACCTGGTAAGAGACCGGAAGGTAAGGTGGCTTCCCTTGCGAATCATGTCCTACCACCCTTGGAGATGGGAACAGAGAGCGGGCAGACAGCAAGGAGCATGATGGGAACCAACATTGTGCAGTAGACGTCCTGGTAACTGGTAGTCAGCAAGCCAGAGGTCCAACCGGTCGGGCAACGTAGGAGCAGAATCAAGAGACTGAAGCATAGTCAGGAAAGCTAAAAGGTCAGAGCCAGCCGGTCAGCAGGGTACAGAATCAGGAGGCAGAAGGCAAAGTCCAGGAAACCGTCCAAGGTCAGGGGCAGGCAGCAATCGATATAGAGAAGTCCAAACAAAACTGGGTCAAAGCAGATGAATCCAACAGAGTACAGGCACACAGGAACACTAGCTGAAAGACCATCAGCAATGGGGTAAGGGCAGGTTCGGTTTTATATGCTGAACTATTAGGATAGCAGCCTCATGCAACGGCCGTTGTACGTGTTTTCGCGCACTTCCGGTTTTGCGCGCACTATGGCATGTTTTCCGGCCACACGAAGACTTGGTTTGTGCGCGTGCGCATGCGCAGCTGCCATTTTACCCTTACAAGGCTTTTGATATAGTAATAATATTTTACCTCATGTATCACTTCCCCCTCCCTTTTAGATTGTAAGCGCTCAGGGGCAGGGCCCTCCTTACCTTCTTGTCCTGAATTGTACTGTGATTGTAATGTCTTCCTTTTATTGTAAAGCGTTGAGCAAACTGTTGGCGCTATATAAATCCTGTATAATAATAATTATACCTGCAAGAATTATTCAGAAAGCAGAAATAAACGACATTGAATTTCACTCTGAATCTTCATGAGTTGACACTGCATGTGGATCTTGTTAAGTCAGTAAGTTGCCAGAATGGGTCTTAGGAGGTATGTCTTTTGCATAAAGCGACATTAAAAATAGAACCGCATTTGACGCCATGGGCCAATCATCAAGCACTAGTGCTGTCACATGGGGAGAGTCCTTAGACCTGTGAGATCTACAATTGGGCAACTCACAGCATAGAAAGAGTGGCTTCTCCAACTCTCTGCAGCCAAACTGAGTGGCCAGGGAGTAGGGGAACAGTAGGCGTGTGCTGTGAGGGACAGTGGCTTCAAAGTAAACCTGTTGGTTTCCCCTGCATGGACACATCATAGGTTCACTTTAATATAGAAGTGATAAGATAACACAACCGATAAACATTTAATTAGCGAAGGATAGGAGCGCAACTAACTGGCGCAGACTTTGTGGAGGGGGATTGATCAGGCAATAACAGTGAGTCGAGGTGAAAGTGGGTGGGAATGAAAAATGGGCACTCACGTATGATGAGATGGATGGGCACACAGGTGATGATCTCCTGGTGATGTTGTGAGGTCTGGTCGGGGTGACAGGTGGGTATTCAGTGGGCAGAAGTGGATCCTTGCGAAGGGGGAGGGGTGTTTGGATGACGCGTCAAGAACGGCGTGGAGGAAAGAAAAAAATGCAAGGTGGTCGGAATCCGTGCAAATATATCAAAGTGAAGTACATTCTTAACTCACCAGTGGGTTTGGTGTGTGGCGATCTCAACAACGAAGAACAGGTGGCGAATGGAAGACGTTTTTTACCTGGCTTGAGAAAGAAGCTTACGCTTCGAAACACAGAGAGCGGCACAACGGCCGCGACACACCACACACCACAGTAGGAGTGCGCTAACCAATCAGTCCTCTTTTACCAACTTTCTAATTAGCGAAAGATAAACAAGCAATTATTACAATACAATACAATTCTGCATTTTCCAACGTGAGAATCTTCCCATATAATGTAGATAAGAACCCACAGTGGACCATCTCTGCAGGGATCTGATTATTACTAGAGATAGGCCCTGCTGTATTAAAAATAGAATTAAAACGCAAAGACCATCTGTGATTTGTATTAATATATACTGAGTAGGATCAAAAATAAATTATCGGGGCTGCCTGTGGGGGTTTCACATTTCCGAGCCGGGTTTAAATCAGACCTAATGGAAAGAAAAAGGGGATTTGTTAAGGGGGGGGGGAGAGACGCTTCGGAAAGAGAGATGACAGAGCGATGTTTATGGCTCAATTTACTACCAGAATGTGAATTAGCACGCGCAGATTAAATTGTGCTCTCTCCTCCACAGTGTGCATTTGTCTATTTATAAAGTGAGGGCTTCCAATTAGTCCGGGGAAAAATCAATTGCAGAGGCAGAAAATAGGTTAAAGAACAACTCCGAAGCCTTATTATTATAAAGCCGCTTTCGAAGCCCCTGCGTCGTTGCTGGAAGGGTATAAATTGTTTATAAGTACAATTTACTTTCATTTCCACCCGCCATAAATATTCAGTGTTACAGATGAACATAAATTATACCTTGTCGCACGGCATGCATACATTTATTCCTACAAATGCTCGGCATCCGGCTACCAAAAGCATAGCACCAACTAGTGGCAAACCTTTCGAGGGAATGTTTGTCGGAATGACAAGCTATTTAACACTGGGTATAAAAGACAAAAGAATGCAGATCTGTACACATGAATACTTCCTTAAATGTATTTTTTTAAATGCAAATATTGTAAGTACCTGATTTTTGCTTGGTATCAGCCCCTGTACAGCAGTGCTCAGACAGGGGGAAGGAAAAGCAGCACAAGGAGCTCATCAGTTATGCTGAAGTGCAAGCAGTGTGCTGATAGAAGGGGAGAGCAGAGGGATGGAGATATGATATTATCAGTATTCCAGTATCTCCTTTCACTGTTCAGGCTGGGGGGAAGAGAACTGCATGTGCCTCCACATACAATAACCATAACAACCAATGATACTGTGCGGTTATCTATGTCCTAGCAGCCAATGGCACTGTATGGCTGAGCTGCACAACATCATTGTTTATTAGGATGCAGGTGGGTGCACCATAACAACCAATGATGCTGCGGGGTCATCAGTGTCTTAGCAACCAATGACATTGTGCGACTCAGCCACCAGTCAACCAATAACAATGTGTGGGTCAGCCACCCATCAACTAGTGATGCTGTGCGGCTCAGCCACAAGACAACCAATGACGCTGTGCAGCTCAGCCATCAGTCAACCAATGACGCTGTGCAGCTCAGTCATCAGTCAACCAATGACCATGTGCGGGTCAGCCACCAGTCAACCAATGATGCTGTGTGGCTGAGCCACCAGTCAGTCAAGCAATTATGCTGAATGGCTGAGCCACCAGTCAACCAATGACTTTGTGCGACTGAGCCACCAGTCAACCAATGATGCTGAACGGCTGAGCCACCAGTCAACCAATGACTTTGTGCGGCTCAGCCACCAATCAACCAATTATGCTATAAGGTTCAACCACCAGTCAACCAATGATGCTATGAAGCTCAGCCATCAGTCAACCAATGGCGCTGTGCGGCTCAGTCAGTCAACCAATGACATAGTGCGACTCAGTCACCAGTCAACCAATGACGTTGTGCGGCTCAGCCACCAGTCAACCAATGACATTGTGCAGCTCAGCCACCAGTCAACAAATGACATTGTGCAGCTCAGCCACCAGTCAACGAATGACGCTGTGCGGCTCAGCCACTAGTCAACCAATCACGCTATGCGGCTCAGGCCCCAGTCAACCAATGATGTAATGCTGCTAAATAACCAGTCAACCAATAATGATGTGCGGTCTGCACAGCATTATTGGTTGATAGGACACGGATAGAGGTTTGGCAGTTGGGTGAACTGGCCAAATCGGTCACCCATTTGGCAAGTTACAAACAACTTAGGCTCATGGATGACCCAAAACCAAAGCTAATCCCTACTATTTAATATTAAAAGCATTAACCTGCATTAAGCTTTTAATTTTCCCTTCAAATTCGATATTTTGAAATGCTAATTCAAAGGAAAAATAATGGTGAAATAAAGTCGTCAATAAGCTAAACCAATAATTTTTTGTGAATGGCAATTCCAAGGCCAGGGGGCATAGCAGGGGTGTCACCTTTAAATAAATATTCTGGACCAAAAGATGTCTTTCTCTCCCATCTCTAAAATCTGGAAGATATGAGAACTTCCTATAGAAGGCAACAGCAAACTAATGATGTCTTCAGGAGTGCAGTAGACCTGGCTGTACTGTCTGGCAAGACAGTCAGGATCATAAATCTAGCTAAACAGAACTGCACATCTTTCAGCAGGTAAAACGGCTCCCATATATGTAATTCTACTGCGTAATTAGATATTTGCTGAAGTTCAGCTTTAATTGCCTAATTTAACTCCAAGAAAATCCAAAATACTAAAACTCTTTAGTCTTGCTGTGTAGTCGATAAAAACAAATCATTACATGTACTTTCAAATACTGCTTTTATAACTGCCTGAAATGTAACTTTGTCTTCCCACAATCCTCTGCACAGCAGTTCGGCCAAGTGTGGGTGGTTATGCAATGCACTGTGTGTTTGTCAGGCTTTGGTGCATTACTTGGTGCCTCCAACTATCACGTTTCAGGTGCTAAGAGCTAAAGAGGGAGATATTAGGCAGTGTTATAAGCAGAGGAGAGCTTAGGGAAGGCCACATAGGTGATTGGGCTCTATCGTAGTTTAAAAAGGTACCCCAGGAATCTACAAAGCTGAAATAACGGAGCGTGGTGTCACCATCCTCGTCGTGCTGTTTGACATCCTCGCCACTAAATTGAGCCGAGGAGCAAAGGAATTTCTTATGTTCCTTGGCTCCATCTAGTGGCAAGAATACCATGCGAATGGCATTTGCCCAGCATATGGCTGGGCAGAAGATTTAAACTTAAAGAGTTGAAGAACAAAGGATTCCATCTAATTTGTTAGTTCTCCTAGTTTTCCTGTCAGGAAGCAAGAGCCAGGATTCGTACTCTGCGTTTTGCCTGGTGCAGCTCATAGAGCTGTATCAGGTGCAGCGTATCTGCATGAACGTGCACGCGTACGTGCGCACGGGCGCGCGCTGACATATTGTTTGAATGATTGGCGCCCTCTGGGCTATAAAGGCTGTGAATACCTAACCTCCTTTGCTGACAGATTTGTCAGCTTCCCTGTGTTCCTGCATCGTGTTCCTGAAGTGTTTATCTGTTATTTGACCCGGCTTGGCTTGACCCTTCTGCTTCTCTCCAGTGCTTCGACCCTCGGCTTGTCCCTCGGCTTGTCCCACACTCCTTACTGGGAAGCCCCAAATTAAATAAGGGGGGGTGCTCGCAGTGACCATGGATGGTGCCGTCAAACAGTACAAAAATAAACGGATGTCACCAGCACACCAATAGTGTTGAAGTCCAAAGTGTTTGTTTATTTGAACATCATGTCACCAGAACTAGCGCTGTCGGGGCCACCCAGGGTCCCCTTCATCAGGCTCAGCAATGACGAGCGCACGTTCACGCAGAGACGCTGCACCTGATACAGCTCTATGAGCTGCACCAGGCGCATGCGTATGCGCAAACCGCGGTGTAGGAATCCTGGCTCTGGCTTCCTGACGTTTCCTCTATACCTATTCACCCAGCTAAACTGAATGTATATTGGTTCTGTGCAATTTAACCAGTTATTGTGAGGATGGGGCAAAGGCTACTTTCTCTTCTGGTCGAAGGTTCCTCAAATATTATGGACTGTAGTAAAAATAGGTTAAAGTGACATAAAACCCTCAGATTTGTTTAACATAAAATAATAATGTAATGTGTGCCTTACTGTAATCCATGGTTGTATCCCTTCTCTTTGCTGCTCTTCCTCTTAAATCTGTATCTGTTCTCATGCTGGGCAGAACTTCTGTTTTGCCGCAGACTGCCTTGTCTCAGGAATGGATACATGGTGTATGTGTGTACTTTGTAACCTGAGCCAGCACTACAGGAAGTAATCAAGGATCATAGGAAGTAAATACATCTTAGTGACAAGAGATACAATGTAACAATTCTAGAGAACACTGGAGGGAATTAACAAAATATTGCTACTAAGGGGATCCCAGTAGAAGTTTTACTACTGCCTATAATATTTAAAGAACATTCGACCAGAAGAGGAAATAGCCTAAGAACATTTGTTTTTGCCCCATTCTTACAACAACTGGTTTATTCACACACAATGTACATGAAATTTAGCTGGATCAATATGTATGGAAGAAAAGAAAACCTTCACTAACATATTAGCGGCAATTCCTTCATTCTTTAACTCTCAACAGGTTGGAGAAAGGCATGGATTAATGGATTAATCCCACTGGTAATACCGATTTAATATTCTGCTTCAGCCATATATCTAGATATATCACTCATTTTACATTCTCTTATGTGTGAATTTATCTGATGACAACTTCATCCTGGAAGATAGCAGGAGCCGCTTTTTACCCTGAGAAATACGGTAATCGTGTTTGATCTATTCATTTGCATATCCTCTTGTGTGCTTATGCCCTTCTGTATGAAATTTAATAATGCGCAGCATGCCACAGCACAGTTAAATCATCACAAGAAAATACCAAGGATGCAAAATAACCAGCCAAGTCTACTTATGGCTGCACACTGCAGGTAGAAAGAAAATGAGAAGCTTGTGGGGCTTGCCATAAAAGAAAAAAAATCTATAAATATATATATATCTATCTTATTATTATTGATATATTTTATATATATTTTTTAAAGATATTGTTTAGTAAAATAAGTAGTATAAGTATTTTAGTAGTAGTAAAATATTGTTATTATATATACAGGTTTTTCCTATAGTATTTAGCTGTAAATGGGATTTTAAAGGGTCCGTCCACGCAAAATGTTTAAGAGAGTTAAACCACTTAATCCATTTTTATCTCTTGGGGGACTCGATGAGTTCCGGGGTCTGCACATCTAATGTGCCCATAATTAGGGGTTCCCACTCCCCACACTGGATTTTATTTTATAGGAGAGGCTGTGACACATAAAAAAGGATGGTGCCACCCAAATCTCCCAGGGGAACAGTCGGGAATAGATATGAAAATTATAGCAGGCAGATCTCAATGTTGAAGTAACCAAAGAAGCCAGGGGCTGACTCAGCCCACTAGGCTTCACCTGCAGTGAACATATTTTTGGGTGGACTGGTTCTTTTAATGTAAATAATTCTAATAATGTGTATTAATTAAATCAAACACTGTTGCTGTCTGTTGCTTGTAATTGTATATGACCATAGTGGATCAGCTGTAATCAATTTTTTTACAGACTTTTCTCCTTGCTTACTAACACTCCACAGTAATTGTGCCTTACTTATCCTCATATCTCACTGTAAGTCTATGTAAGTATCTATGAAACACAATCCTTCATGCAGTTTCTAATAAATAATGAAAACAACCATGATGGCAGGCTGAGACCATATAGTAAATAGAGATGAGGCTGGGCTTGTTTGAGATCACCCAAGCTCAGGGCAGCCATCAGGGGGGTACGGCCGATACTCATGTAAGGGGCCCGGGCAGCCTGGGGGGCCCGCCCGGGACCCTTACATGAGTATTGGCCAATGGTGAAGAGCAAGGAGGTGGACGGGCCCCTGCAGCGGAGGCCTGGCCCTAGCAGCGCAGGGCCCCAGCATTGCCGCTCCATAGGCTTCGAGACAAGCTGGGGCCCCATCAGCGACGCTGCTCGTGACGTCACTTCCGGCCAGTCCGGCGGCAGAGGAGGCCTGGTGTGCAGATAAGAGGAGCTAGGAAGGAGGGAGGGGATGCAGCCCTGACCAGCCTACCTTAGAACCCCTTCAGAGCCCACTATAGACAGTCTCAGATGGGCTGTGCAGCATCTATGGTGGGCTCTGCACGGTCACTCTCAGGTGAGTCCAGCGCGTCACTAAGCCCTGAGTCCAGCGCATCACTAAGCCCTGCGTCCAGCGGGTCACTAAGCCCTGCATCCAGCGGGTGACCAAGCCCTGCGTCCAGTGGGTCACTAAGCCCTGCATCCAGTGGGTCACCAAGCCCTGCGTCCAGCGGTTCACCAAGCCCTGGGAGGAGGGGGGCGGCCCCATTGTGATGTATAGCTGCGGGGAGGGGAATGTGCCTTGGGTCAGAAGTTGATGGTGGCCCCATCGTGATACATAGCTGCGGGGTGGGGAATGTGCCATGGGTCGGAAGTTGATGGTGGCCCCATTGTGATACATAGCTGCGGGGTGGGGAATGTGCCATGGGTCGGAAGTTGATGGTGGCCACATTGTGATATATAGCTGCGGGGTGGGGAATGTGCCTTGAGTCCGAAGTTGATGGTGGCCCCATTATGATATATAGCTGCGGGGTGGGGGATATGCCTTGGGTCGGAAGTTGATGGTGGCCCCATTGTGATATATAGCTGCGGGATGGGGAATGTGCCTTGGGTCAGAAGTTGATGGTGGCCCCATTGTGATATATAGCTGCAGGATGGAAAATGGGCCTTGGGTCGGGAGCAGGGGGTGGCAGTTTAGGAGCAAGCATAGGCAAACTCATGCGAATTGGGTTCATACCAAGCTTAGGCACATCACTAGCTACTGTGTGGTCTCAGCCTTCTTTGGGAATCATGGCTGTTTTTTTATTAGAAACTGCATGACGGATTGTGTTTTATAGATATCACCTGTTTGGTAGACTTACAGTGAGATAGGAGGATAGGTAAGGTACAATCACTGTGCAATGTAAGCAAGCAGAGGAGTCTGTATAAAGAAATATTAAATTCAGCTGACCCCTATGTTATTATGCACATTAACATGCATTGCATGAGCTGGGTCAGTTTCCTCTATGGGAACAGTTACAGCCCATCCACAGATTCTTGTCCTGCTGACAGGCTTGGTTCCAAACACAGAGCTTGCTGCATTCAGCACACTGTCTTTCTTTACCTCCAGATCTCTGCTGGCATTACCTTAGATCAGGGGCGCCCACTATTTTCCGTCTGGAGATCTACTTTTCAAATGACGAGCTCATTGAACGTGGAGGAATATATCTTCCATCAATCACTTTTCCTGCCAACCTGGCAGATTTTACTGGCACCCGTTTCAAGTGTTAAAAAGAAAACCGGCTCAGGCTGGAGTACTAATTTCCAATGCAGAGCAGTACCTCTTCTTTGCCACAAGAAGTCCTTGGCCTACTAAGTTAACTGATGCGCAGCATCATTCAACCCTGAAGACTGAGGACATACTGTGAGTGCTGTGCGCCATGGCCCCACCCCCAAGGGGGATTCACTGAGGTGTCCTGCATTTACTATAAAATAGTGCAGAGAGCAGCACTGATGTCATCCTATTCATAAAGGACCACCAAGCCCAAAGAAGAGGTGAATAGGAAGAGAGCATTCTATGACCTAATAATGTTCCCAGATAGCAAGCAATTGTGCTGCAAGTTTGAAAATGACTTGCTAAACTCTTGCAGACTTGCCAAGTTCCACAATTTTGCAAGTTTCCAGACCAGCAAGCTTGCAGAGCTCTTGCTAAGACCTGCAGGACTCTTGATGTAGACTTGCCAAGCAAATTTGCTACAAATTCAAAAAGTGTCAACTAGAACTTGTGATGCAAGTGTTCTGCAAGTGTACAACTTGCCAGGAATATGTGCAGCAAGTTAACAAAATTACAATTTTGTGGCAAGTTATCCTTGCTATCTGGGTTACTACCACTAAAAGGGGGTAGGGTAAATTTTGCAAAGGAGCTCTGAGTTTGGCTTTAAAGATTTGAATTCCAAAAAGCCCCAGCTGTAATCCGGTTGATGAAGGATACCCTTCCCTAAAATAATCTTGCAGTTGAATGCTTCAAGACTTGTTTTATGATCTATTTTTGGGGGGGATATAAAGTAATTACCAAAGAGCTCTAGTTTTATTCTGGAAATAAGTGCGGCCCCTTAGTAGACATAATGCGGCCCCTTGAAAAATGTTTCCACTCTAATCAGCCCACTGTTTCATTTGATTATGACATGCTTGGTTTAGACACTATGTGGGGCCTAACAGTCCCTCTTGTAACAAAATAGGTATTTCTTTTGCTGTCCAAATCTAAATTTCATATTTTGTATATCACATAGCACACATTTTGTCGCACATTCCATCCAGTTTTCTAAATACTTTATTTTTAAAAATAATGAAGCGAAGGACCTTGTGTCTTCGATAAAGGCGGCAGAAAGCTTTGCATTATGGCCTTGGATAGATGTAAGAATAAAAGTCTAATCGCTATTCCTCTTGCAACATAATCATGCTTTGTTAGACCGCTTTTAGATTGATCCCACTCAGGAGGAGAATGTGAAACTCTTCAGATGAGTCTGTGAGTGTGGGCACATTCTGAAGGGCTACTTTGGTGTCCGACCAGTCCCTGGTGTGGGAGATTCCTACACTGGGTCTAATAGGAGGAAAAGCACTGAAGAGAGGACTCAGGTGTGTGGCACAGAGAGCAGGTAAGTGTGATTGTATAGAGAATAGCCAAGTGATGCATTTGGGTGAGTAAAACTGCTTGATACAGTCATGTTGTTGATATAGAGATGATAAGGGTGGCCTTTCTTGTACCGCCAGTTCAGGTGGGTTTTGATATGGTGATGGGTGACCCAAGTTCTACAGAGTGGTACAAGTGCCTGCTGGAGATCCAGATGCCACAGCAGAAGCATAGTCCATAAACATGTTGATATCAAACGAGGAGTTGGGTGTGTATGAAGATAGGTGCATAGTGGGTGGACAGGCCGAGAACGTTATCAGATGAGCAATGGGTTACCATGCAGGAGACAGATGAACAGGCCAAGGATTGTATCAGATGAGCAGCAGGGAACCAGGTAGAAGGCAAATGTGTAATGGATGGAGGGGCCAGGATAAGCATCAGACAAGCAATGATTTGTCAGGCAAATGCCTAACTGATAGACAGGTCAAAGTTGGCATCAGATGACCAGCAAGGTGTAGAATCACCAGGCAAAGGCAATATCAGGACATAGTTTTATAAATGAAGCCCCTAGTGATAGGATAGACTACAAGTACCCAAGCGAAGAAGTTACAAAACGTCCGAGCTACAATTACATCTCCAATTAAAATGCACGCTGTGTATGAATAATAAAAGACAGTTTCTGACCAGTTGCTGTGGGTTGCTGTCCTTTACACAACATGATTGCATTTTGTACTTCCCTGCTGTTAAAGCCTTGTTATATTTACCAAGGCATGCCTCCAAACGGTCCCAATTTTTGGACCGTTCGCAGAGGCAAGGCTTAGCAAAATGTGTGCGCTGTACCACGAATATGGGACACATATGGGCACGGCTGTTTTATATCGAGCTTGGTATGAGCAGATTAGGGCAGGATTAAAGAAGACTCCCGGGAAAACACACAGCACTGTAATAAATATGCAATGAGAGCAGCTATTTCTCCACGTCTGCTTTGTGGATTCGTTGCTTTTTAAAAGCAAAAAATCAAAAAGCGATATCACACAAGGTTTTGGGTCAGCAGCAGAGAATGATGAACGCCATAGCCGATTTTGTGTTTTATGTACACAACTAGCCATGGCTCATATTGAGGTTTATTTCAATAGTGGACTTTGCCAATATAATCAAAGCCATTTATTTTTATTACAGCATTTTACATACTGCACATTCACCTGCCCTCAAGGAGCTCACAATTTAAGGTTCGTATTGCACACACATACAGGGCCACTTTAGACAGGAGCCAAATAACCTTCCAGCATGTCTTTGGAGTGTGGGAGAAAACCCATGCTAGCAAAGGGGGAACTCCTTATAGCTACTGTCCTCACTGGGAGTTGAACCGGGGACCCTTGGTGATGCAAGACAGAGGTGCTAACCATCTGAATGCTGGCAAGTCAAATCCCCCTTCTCTGAGGGTTTGTCATTCCCCTGTGGGACTCTGTTAATGGGATCCACGTGCTGGGTCTACATATCTGCTGTGGCCATTATAACTGCTAGATTGTATTAATTTTATATTACAGAGAATGTAACAAGAGGAGCTGGGACGCACAAAAGTGGGCAGGAGCACTGGAAATCCTCCAAGTGGACCGGAGTCAGTAATATCACATTGCTGATGGCACAGCTCTGCAGAATAGAAAAAGTAACAGTGAACAAATGTTTAAACCCCGGATCTGTATATCTTTATAGATAGTCCCTGATAACTCTATATATAATTGATAGAGATAATGTTGCCAGGCTATGCCCATTCAATCATTTACATATTGTTAACAAGAAATTAATGAGCTTTAAAACAAGTCCTCACTACCATTTGTAGCTGAAGACACGGTGGAACAATTCATCCTCAAAGTTCACAGCAGAAGCACTGAAGTTGAACAAGTCATTATTTCAGCACAGGATGCAAAATAAGAATGATCTAAAGCTGAAAGGTCTCCAGAATCCAGCTTTACTAGCATCCCGGGACCACTCATTTGGAAGGAAGGAATAAGGTATGTATTGCTGCTTATTGCACCACTATGCATAAGAAATCAGACTTGTACCTGATTTGTGCAATGCACTGCACCACAACATACAGTTGGTTTATGTGTGCTACAACACACATGCAGAGTGCGTCAAAGTCAATGACTCCACAATGCAGTACCAACCATGTATTACAGAAACACATAGATGTGAAGCCAGTTGAAAGCCTAACTGTAAAGAAAGTTACAAAAAATATATAAAAAGACTATTATAAAAACGCACAAAAAACATACTTGAATCAGGTCACATGACCTTCCATGGTGCCTGCTGTGAGAGTGCAGACCAATGAATGAAAGTTGCAGTCCAAGACTGCTAACTGGACTTGCTGCCACACTTTGCATTGTTGCATCATGACATCGCCACTCGAAGTCTCCAGGTGCCTGTGATGACTCCTTCAATGGCCTCTTCTGGCTGCCAATGGGAGATTACCACTGCAAGAGCACTACAAACCAGAAGAACACATAGGACTCACCCTATTATTTGGCAATGATTTTCAAGTAAATTGCTGGGATTATAGTTTCTATATATTTTTAATAAATCAATGTATTAGCTAAAGAGGTCGGGATAGTAAAGGGTTGTTGGTTACCCCATTAAAAACACTGCAAGTATAGAAACATACCTGTTGATCTGTCAGAAATCTATTGTCCTCAACTTCCTGTGTAGGCTGAAAACCCAGTGCCATTGTTGCCCTGAAATTCTGAAATCTCAGCCAGCATTGTCAGCCCTGACTGCTGGCCTACAGTACTCCATCTACCACCTTGAATCAACCCTCCACCACCACCACAATTCCCCCCCCCCACCCCCCCCCCCCCCCCCTCTCCACCTTTGTTCCACTCTACATGCATACCTTGATTTCCTTCCCAGAAAAACAAAGCTGCTGCCTTGACTCCCAAAAGCCCATCCACAGGGCTCTATGTATAATGAGGAGCCCGGGGCGGTTGTCTCAGGCAACATTTCATTGGGTCAACCTGTGATGCCCTGGCTGACGTCCCGCCCAGCTCATTGACATCACTGATTTTCAGGAGGTGAACGGGATGCTGTGGTCCAGTTAGGTAAGTGAACTGTGTGAGTGTCAGGCGGAGGTACCAGGCACTCCCATCCCCAACTTCCCTCCAGTAACGTGTCCTGTGCAGGGTAAGGACTCCCAGGAGGTGTAGCTCTGGGGGATGTGTCAATTTCAATAGAAATGAAGATCCTAATAGCTGCCATACAAGCATTTTACAAACCTGGGGATGATGTCACATAGAGTAATGAAAGCTGTTTCTTGCTACAGGAATAAGGTAAAGAAGTGGGGGGAGGGGGGGGGGTAATGCTAGGTCATAATCCAAAGAAATTTGAAGGTAAATAATTTGGGTAGTAAATATTTTTTCTTGGCACGTTAACACACTGCGGGATTATCTAAATAAGTATCCAGCTGAATCAAATAAAAAAGGGCACCGAGGTGGGCAAGAAAGAAAGAAAAAGATGAGCTACTTTATACACGGAGAATGAATAGATCCGTAATGCTGAGACAGACACGAGCAACTCGGATAAAACAATGAGGGAGACAACAGATAGAATCAAAAAGAGAATCTAGTACAAGGATGAAAGGGCTTGACAAACCGAGGCACAAAAATGTTGCAGGCAGCATAATACACGGTGATAATTGACTAGTCTTTGGTGTGGAAACCCGGTGGGATTAAGCCACAGGATGCAGCAACGTGATCATTCCAGTGGAGTAAAAGGAAACATTTTGTTAACATTATCATTTCTTAAAGGACTAATTCGCCATCGTAAAAACCTTCTTTTCCGTTGTTTTCTTTTTTAAAGGGAACATACAATCTTTGTTTTAGATATATGTGAAAATGGTCAGCTCAGTACCAATAAATTATAGGGATAGTCCCCCTTTTGAAAAAAACAAAACGATTAAATGCACCCATAGGTGTCCCTAACATAATTGCCATCTGAGATGAGGTGGGGCAGGAGAGTGCTGGTAGTCGGGTCCCACTTGGTGGGGGGTTGGTTGCTGCTGATCACGTTCTGAGGGGGTGGGGTGTTGATGAGGTCCTGCTGGTGCACCGCCCAGCTCTGGCCAGCATCTCCACCAGCTCTCTGATGTGACTGGTAGCCAGGAGCTGGGCGGGACGCTGGCCAGTGCGTCCCACTTAGCTTCTAGTAACCAGTGAGGTCAATGGTTGCCAAGAGCTGGGTGGGACACCTGCCAAAGTATTCCACTCAGCTCCTGGCAACCAGTGATGACAGTGGTTGCCAGGAACTGGGTGGGACACTGGCCAGAGAGTCCCAGGTTGCTAAAAGCCAGGCGGGGAGATGTATATGGCCCTTACGCATCTCCCCGCCCAGCTCTTAGCAACCTGGGATGCTCTGGCCGGAAAGGGCACTCTGGCCCATGTGACCCAAAGAGATACCACCTAAAGCAACAGCTTCAGGCTGCCTCATTACTGACTGCCCTCAATGCACCCACATTGATAGAAAAAAATATGTGCATTCATTATTTTTTCCATTGGAGCCTGTAGACTGTTCCTCCAGCCCCACGTCCATACCATGCAGTACGGACCTTCAGTTATGGTGGTGGAGGAAGTCATTTATGGACTACCAGTTGAGTGACATCACTACACCTGTGCCTATTTGAGATCCAAGAGTCCTTCTGCCGTAGTAGCTGATGGGACGTATGTAGTCTTCCATTCACAGATAACTGTAAATGGATCTGGGAATGGACGACATGGCACTGCACCGCATTGGGGGGGGGGGGGGGATTTGATGGTGAGGGTTGGGGAATGTGCCCATGTTTCATGTTATACCCTAAACATGGGTGTAACATGACACATGGTCACAACGGTGGACTTAGCCTTTAAAGCCCAACATCAGACTGGCCAAAATATTAAATCTGGTTGTCCCTAGCCAGGCAAAGGCAGAATATAATGCTTGTTTCCTCCCGGGGGATTCTAATAGCGAGTAATACTTACCTTACTCCATGGTCCAACAGTCTTCATTGCTGGATCCAGTTCCAACTTAGTTGGAAACATATGCAGTTACTGTAAATTGTGACATGTCTTGAATTTATTGTGCCCAAAAATACCTGAATCCCTATAACTGAATTCATGAAAAATAAATAAAAATGTGCTTCCTTCCAACCATAACAGCACTGGGGACCTTTTGTACACTCAGAGCGATCTATTTATAAACAATTCGTAGATCCATTCACCCTGTACATCTCTGTGAATGTTCCTTCTCTGCGAACAGATGAAAAAAGGAACGCTGTTAGTATATTTTTTCTTTAAAGGAGAACTATGAGGTCAGTGATTTAGACTCAACCTCATAGTTTGAGCCGACGTGTGACAATGAAACTGTCACAGGTCGGCTCAATAGATCGGGAAGTGAGCGAACACATACCATCGCTCGCTCACTTCCCGATCACCTCCCTGCAGAGAGCCGTGACTGTCACTCACAGCTCCCTTCAAGGATTCCCTCCCTCCCCTGTCCGATCCGCCAGCGCTGACTGGCGGAACGGATTGGGGAGGGGGTGGGTACAGCTGTCTCTGCCTCTAGATAGGCAGAGCCAGCTGTCAATCACGCAGCTGGGTGGATCTCGACAGTAATGTCGGGATCCATCCCGGCTGCGGCGGTCTCAATATACCGCAAGCTGTAGCTCGGATATACTGAGCTTTGGGTCACGGGAGGATGCTAGTTCATGTCCTCCCGTGACCCTTAGGAGAACTATGGGGAAATACACTTACCCCATAGTTCTCTTTTAAGGACAAATGTAATGTAATGTCATACTGCAGTATGGCCACTAGATGGAGGTAAGGAGCATAGAAAATAAATACTTATTTCCTTTGCTCCTCAGCTCCACCTAGTGGCAAAAGGGTCTGACTATAGCAGGCAGACACTTCCACTTAGCGCTCGGGTGTTTGTGCCTATTTCAACAAAGCACCAGCAGGTAAGAGTCTGTAATACAGATTGCTAAAACTCTTGCAATGTATATAATTAAGTGGGAGAGTAATGTTTTGGTTTTTTTTCAACAGAAAGTTGATGTAATTGCATCCTAATAAAAGGTCAAAAAAGATTATGTACAGAATAGGCATCCTAATAAAAAAACGATGATGCTGGATAACAAAGCTCCTGCTGCCAGATAACCCTGACATTGTTTTCTGGATGTACAATACATGTATTGGTAAACCTTTCCCGAGGTGTTAATGAGAAACGTACTTCCATACAGTACAAGGAAGTCGGCCCTAAAGTTGCATTAAAGATGCTGCCTGTCACATGACAACCCATGAATTGACAGTCAAGGACCACTGCGGATCATGTAACCAAGAGAGAAGAAAGAAAACAAAAGACATACGCCATCCATTATTCATTTTATGAAGGTTTCAACTTTAGATATAAATATACATCGTGCATTTTCACTCTGCGAAACTCCATCAACATTCCTTCTGTGCAAAGGCTGTGCAAGCCCAAAAGAACATTCCTCGTACATTTTCTTTCCAATTCGAATGTACTATATTTAAATACCACATTACGTCCACCAGATGGAGCTGAGGAACACAGGAAAGGTAGACCTACTATGTCTGTGCTGCAACAGGTTGGAAGCGGGGACTTTCAATGGGGACAATTTATCTGGTGACAACTGTCTAAGAGGAAATTTCCTTTCACTTCCTTGTGTCTATAGGACAGGTAAAAGCTCCCCAGTACTATGAGGTCAATTTATACATCTTTTTAGTCTGAATGTAACAAGCCGGAAATACCAAATTCTGGCCAATAGATGGAGCCGAGAAGCATAGGAATGGTAGACATACTATGTCTCTGCTGCAATAGTCACTGGAACAGGGGGTGGGAAGGGGACTTCCAATGGGGACACTTGTTCTGGTGACAATTGTCTAAGAGGAAATGTCCTTTCACTTCCTTGTGTCTATAGGACAGGTGAAATCTCCCCAGTACAATGGGGTCGATTTATAAATCTTTTTAGGCTGAGTGTAAGATGCTGGAAATACTAAATTATGGCCAGTAGATGGAGCATAGGAATGGTAGACATACTATGTCTCTGCTGCAATAGTCACTGGAGGGGGGGGAGGGGACTTCCAATGGGGACACTTGTTCTGGTGACAACTGTCTAAGAGGAAATTTCCTTTCACTTTGGAGAAATTTCCTTTCACTTTCTTGTGTCTACAGGACAGGGAGTGAAATCTGCCCAACACTATGGGGTCTATGTATAAGTCTTTTCAGGTTGAATGTAACATTAGGGAAGTACCACATTATGGCCTCTAGATGGAGCTGAGGAGTATAGAAAATAAGTATTTTTTCCAATGCTTCTCAGCTCCACCTAGTGGCCATAATGTGGTATTATAAAAGCATAAAAAAATGACATTGAATTTATAAACAAATATGCTAAGAACATTGGTTTTGTGTATCTATTTGCAGAGAATCAGCATTCACAGACATTCGCAGGGGGTATGGCTCTGCAAATTGTTGATAAATAGACCCTTTAGTGCATATTAATATTTTCATTTACATATATGCCTTATATTCTTGCTGAGTTGATGCCAGAAGAGAGAAGGGGTATATTTAACTCATCCCTTGCTCCCCTTCTTTGTTTCACAACTGTTGAGTCAATACACACATGGCGTGTATTGTTTTTAATGAGACAACCTACTCATAGATTTACATTGTGAGAAGTAGCAGTAAAGCACAACCATTGTGCAGCATTGCAAAGCAGGAAGTAGAATCTGTATATGTAATGGGCAAGTATGGCTGCCCCCATGTACAAATATCATTAAAAAAAGACAGTATTCATAAAAATATTTAAAAAACATTCACAAGCATTTATAAGATGAACTATATCAAGCTAAATGTATCTCTAATCATTGAAGAGGCTACACACCCCTTTTTAATGAAAGCTTTTACATACAGCAGCCAATCAGAAGCCAGCGGTTAATCTCCCAGGCCCTGTTAGGGAATAAAACCTTTTACCTGATTGGCTACGGCAGGCAAAAGCCTTGTCGTTCCTAGGCTCTTTTCAAGGCTGTAATTGCTATAAATGAGCCTGTGTGGCGGCTGCGGTTTCTGACTCCCAGCCTTGGTCAGACAATGTCAGTGATTCAGCAGGAATTCTTTGGAAGCTCCCGTCAACCTTCGTGTTGAATCCAGACACTCAGACCGCTGAATAGACAAAATGCTAATGTAACCATTATACGTAGGTGTCTGTGCACTGTGAATGTGAACTCGTGATCATTCAATAAATCATATGTGGATGTGTGGAGTCTGACAGCCGCTGGACCCTGGGAAGGAAGGTGTGAAATAGTAAGCATACTTTAATCCACCTGAACAACAGAACAGAAACTACGATAAATCAGAAAGCCGCCACATGGAGACTGTTACAAATGTAAAGCCCATCCGAACTTTTAGTTTAAAGGATAAGTTTGCCTTTCATAAAAAAATTTATACTATCTCCCCCCATCCATGTCAGCCGGTGGGGAAAGGAGTAGCTGTGCTGGCTTCGGCTGGTACGGTTGCTCTGAGTGCCTGACCTGGTGACGGGGGTTCCTAAAAGGCTCGGCAATGGGGAGGAAACCGAAATAAGTGTCCACTCAATTAAGAGTGGGGTCGGGAGTACTCCTCGGCGCTGGGTTCTGGCAGGGTCCAGTACCTCCTGATTTGGATGGTCTACCTTGTCTGGCTATGGGATGGGAAGGCACGAAGCCTGTGGTACTGTGCCCCCAGAGAGTGGCGTCTCAGGGAGTGTCACTTGGGTGTGGGACCCCACTTTGACTCACCGTCACGAGGTCACGGCACTCACATTCTTTATGCAACACGCCTCTTAGGCAGGCCTTCTGGCTAGCCTTGGGCAATTTTTATATCTAGGCCGCTCGATTCACCGGACGGCCTGCCAGATTTGTGCACTGGCACTTATTTATTTCTGCACTATTTTTATGCACTATTGAGCACTTTTTATGACTTCACAGAAGACGGAGGGTACAGGTATCTTCGGGGGCTGTTCCTGAAGTTGGGGAGGAAATTCTGTGACCCTTATGGGGCCCCCTGTCTCACTCGGGGGTCTCCCTTCGGGGGAGCCCCCAACCTAGTACTGAATGGACCTGTTTCGGCAGGTCCCAGAGGATCGGGGTCCGCGGGCCTTCGGGTAGGTGGACCTAAGTCGTCTTGTCCTTTGTTAGGAGCCTTGCTCCCCGGGGATCAGGAAATTGTGGCCCTTCTCACCAGAGAGGACCAATAGCACCCGCATGCATGTTTTTGTGTGTAGTGACACTTTTTTTGTTCACAGGGGTATTGTTTTTGTTTGCACGCTTCCACGGGCTTAAAAAAAAAAAATGATATGTAACTGGTAGAAAGCCACTCACACTCCAAAAATGTTTGCTGCCAATCTTCTTTATTCAGCATCAAAGTGTCACATTGCTTAGCGACGTTTTGAGACCGTGTGGTTCCCTTCTTCAGGCAAAATTTTGTTGACTGCAAAGGTTTTTGGAGTGATTGCGACTTTCTACCAGTTGCATTTGATATGCAGAGGCATCTGCGGTTACTCCAGCACCCGCCCGTTCTTTGGGGTTTTCCAATCAGGAGTGTGATGGAATCCACTATGTTCTAAGGCAGTGGTTCTCAACCTGTGTAACCTCAGGACCCACATTTGTCCTTAGTCATTGAGTCGCAACCCAAGTCGCACTGCAGTGCAACGCACGGCATTGTGGTACCGGGCGGGATGTGTGTTTGATGTGCCATTCAAATAAATGTCAACGCAATGCACCTCGCACACCAGAACGTGGGGTAGGTGCAATTGCATGGTACAGTGCATTAATCGCACAGGACTGTTCGATTAACGCACTGTAATAGTGTGAATGGGCCCTCAAAAACACTGACACACAACCACAGACACAATCTCACACACACATACACTTTTTTTTTAACGATCCACCCAGTCTCCCCAGTCTCTGCTGTGACGGTGCCCCATCCATATGTGCATTGCTTGTACAGCTCCCTTGCGCGCCCTGCCTGGAGAGGTGCCGGCAGCTAGAATGTGACGTCACTCCGGTCCAGGCACCTCTACAGGACATGCGAGGGATCTGTGAGCAATCTACGTATGGATGGTGCATCCTTGTGGCCATACCCCCTCCCACCCCACCTCAAGCTGAAATGACATTGCTGTGCTAGGGGGAGGCTGAGAAGCCTCTCGCCTAGAAAAGTAGAAGGCATGCAGCGACCTACTGAACACGGGGTCGCCACCCACTTTTGGGTCACGACCCACCAGTTGAGAACCAAGGTTCTAAAGTGTAACAATATGGACACATGAAAACTTTAGCATACAATGCCTGGGGGGTCATTGACGTGACCATATTGACCAATGACCGCTAATAGAGCATTATGGAGCCTCCAGGGCTGTGGAGTGAAGCTTTCAAGTGTCCTTTTGGGGGCTCGTGCGAATATCCCCTTCATCAGAGCTTACTAAGGGAGAACATCTATCAGGACTGTGATGGCTTAACATTGGCTACACAGATCTCTTATCAATGCATTCAAGTGTCAGGTGTGAATGTGGGCTGTATCTGCCAAAGAAATGGAAAGAAGTAGAATAAAAGTGTTGGACCCAGAAGGTTTATCCTATAGCTGTGGGTGCTCTAGTAGGATGTGAAGAGTCGGTATAGGTGACCTGATTACCAGACAGTAGCTTCTATATCCCACAGGATCTCCACTGTCTTTTTGGTTCGTAGTGTCAAATTGTAAGATTGTGTATTGAAGAGCCACACTCCATTTAATAAAATACATCTTTATTCAATGTAGGATTGATAGGACAGTGTAGAAAGAGTAAACGCGTTTCAGGGGCTTATACAAATACCTCCTTCATCAGGGCTTACTAAAGGAAAAGGTGTATCGAGACCGTGATTGTTTAAATTTGGATACATCAATGTCTTATCAATGCATAAGTTCTTCAGCATCTGATTTGGCAGCAAGGAAATGTAAACACCATACTGACAGGGGTCACTGTTGCTTACAGGTAGGTGGACAAGTGGTGTCAGAATCAGGGGTGCAATTTGCATCTGCCCTGCAAAAGCCCCTTTAATTGTGTGCCGTAATTGCTGGGAGATGACTCTGCAGATCTATCACCTATTCTATAGGAGAATACACAGAACAAATGAATTCCCCCTCTGTCTCCACAAGATGGAAGAAAACATTCAGCGGGTCCTGTCGTTATATAGTAATCACTCCTGGTCTCCCGAGAGCATGGCTGCACTGCTACTCCAAGCACTCCATCTCAATGAGGAGCCATAGACAGATGAATCCTAAATTTCATTTTAGTTTGGGTTTTTTTTTTGTAACGCTGGTGGCAGTAAAATTCTTTCTCTGACAAGAAAGATAACAATAAAATTAGGATGGTGGAAGCAAACCCATTAGCTGCCTGCGACAGTAGTTTGTATTTGATGGCTGGGTTCCTTAAAGTGGACCTTCACCTGTTAAAATAACTTTTTTGCTCCCGCTGTCTCTCCCCTCCATCTTCCACAATTGGTGAAAGTTTTCTATTTAGTCCATATCCCACCAGGCTGCATACAGATTCTTTACACAGCCTGATGAGATCTGTACGCAGCCTGGTGAGATATGTAGTCCAGATCCCACCAGGCTGCATCCAGATGCCACCAGGCTGCATCCAGATGCCACCAGGCTGCATCCACATGCCACCAGGCTGCATCCAGATGCCACCAGGCTGCATCCAGATGCCACCAGGCTGCATCCAGATCCCACCAGGCTGTATCCAGAGCTCACCAGGCTGCGTCCAAATCTCACAGGGCTGCGTATAGATGTCACCAGGGCTGCCTATTGGGTCTTTCCAGCGCTGCATATTGTGTCTCTCCACGCTGACAGGTGCTGTGCTGAGCCCGCTCTGACTCCACTCTCGTAGTGAGCCGAACGGAGCAAACGCCAGTCTAATACCCCCTCCGAGGCTGTATTCAAGGTGTGGGGCTGCCTCGAGCAGTGCCTGCACCAGGAATCAGGAGAAGGAGATGCGGGACCTGGCATGCAGAGTCAAAGACAGCTACTGCCAGGTCCCCAGAAGGCGGCTTCAGGACCCCACAAGTGCAGGACCTGAGGCGGCTGATCCGATTAAAAAATTTAAAGGGCCAGTAACGGCCTTCAGTGTCTGGGCATTTTCATGAGTACAAGTACTTGGCAAAATGCCCTGTATCGGCCCCGATACCGATACTAGTGTCGGTATCGGGACTTCCCTAGCATTGCCCATCCAATAGTTTGCCTTCACCCCATCCTCAGTCATTGATCTTTACCTTCACTACGCTCTCTCCCTACCACCGCCTTTCATAAAATCCAAGTCTTGTGTAGGAGCTTACACAGGGCTAAGACCCTCCCCTACATGGCAGTGTTTAGATCCGCCATTCTCAACCTCTTTACCCCAGAGGAACCCTTGATTTTATTTTCAGATCTCAGGAAACCCCTGCTAAAAATTATTATATCTACAGCTCATTATACAATGGTGTGATCAGCAAGTGGAGAAGAATGTGGCATACCTAGAGTATTTGAGACACATTATTTAAAAGGAACACAGGCAGTGAAAATTGTAGTGTCCCTACACTGTTCACTTGTGGTCAGTAGTGGAGAAGTGTCCACTTACAATGGTGATCAGTGGAGAAGTGTCCCCTTACATTGGTGGTCAGTTGAGAAGTGTCCACTTACACTGGTGGTCAGTTGAGAAGTGTCCCTTTACACTGGTGGTCTGTTGAGAAGTGCCCCCTTACCCTGGTGGTCAGTGGAGAAGTGCCCCCTTACCCTGGTGGTCAGTAGAGAAGTGCCCCTTTACCCTGGTGGTAAGTGGAGAAGTGCCCCATTTATCCTGGTGATCAGCGGAGAAGTGTCCCCTTACATTGGTGATCAGCGGAGAAGTGTCCCCTTACACTGGTGGTCAGTGGAGAAGTGTCCCTTTACACTGGTCATCTGTGGAGAAGTGCCCACTTACCCTGGTGGTCAGTGGAGAAGTGTCCCCTTACACTGCTGGTCAGTGGAGAAGTGTCCCCTTACCCTGGGGATCAGTGGAGAAGTGTCCCCTTACACTGGTGGTCTGTGGAGAAGTGCCCCCTTACCCTGGTGGTCAGTGGAGAAGTGCTCCCTTACCCTAGTGGTCCGTGGAGAAGTGTCCCCTTACCCTGGTGGTCAGTGGAGAAGTGTCCCCTTACCAACATTTCCTCCTCTTCAACACTCAAACAGGAACAGCATCCTGTAACAGGAGGCTGTAGTCTACCCGCCATGCTTTTTCAGTCTTGATGCTGTTGGCTTTCCTGGGCAATGGTAACAGGCAGGGGTGTCCCGAGACGTTCCACCACCTGAGGCCGGCAAAGGACTGGTGGGTGCTCATCGTGTACTTTCTGGATAGTTGGTGATGGTGAGTGCTCGGTACCTGACTTTGGCTCTGTCAGGGGCACTGTCTAGCTCACTAACATCACTGGTTGCCAGGAGCTGGGGGGGACGCCAGCCAGTGATTCCCGTTCAGCTCCTTGCAACCAGTGACGTCAGTGAGCTAGGTGGGACGCTGACCAGAGTGTTACAGGGTGGTAAGAGCTCTTAGCAAACTAGGAGGTTCTGGTCAGGAGGGCCAGAGCGTTCCCCACGTGAACCAAGATGCCACCTGGGGCAACCACCTCATTATAGGGATGGCCCCGGTAACAGGTAACCAACTACACTTGTGGCCTATAGTTCCTTCCTAAATGCCCATTGCTTTATGTTACCAGCCATTGACTGCATTCTATGGAAGTACTGGACAGGAAATCTGTGGTCCACAGGCAAATATCTCCCACCGCAATACTTGCCTCATCTCAAATGTCATGAGCTCCGATGAACCCCAGATACTTTTTTCAGCCACTTCTATGAATCTAATTTGCAGCTTCCTAATATAAGGCAGACTTTATTTCAGATTTAATTATCTTTTAATTGGCACTCGCCTTGCTTTGTGAATTTCACCTCCACAAGGGATGACTGTCATTGCTCACACCAGGACATCTTCAGGTTTACATAAAGCCATCATTTCACTGGGCTTTGCCGGCTGACTCTGCTGGCTTTCTATCTGTGACCCTGATATTGCATTTCGCGTGGTAAAGAACTGTGGTTAAGCATTAGAAAGGTTCCTTTCGATGTACATTATGCTTGGCTGGCCTTTATTTACTAAAGACTGACCTCCTAAATGATCATCCCACACAGAGGGTCAACCAGGCTCTTCCTGACTCATTGCCGCATGTGCGGGAACATCATCCACAGCCATACAGTCACTTAGAGCTCACTTGAGGCAGAGCCCAGGACCAGCAGGACAGTGGAAGGGGGGCCGCGGAGGGGGGCTGCACGGACCAGCACATTATACAAGCGATCCGCCGGCTATAGAGCTTGTATGTAAACAGGCATCACTGCCCGTTTTTAAATTTGGGTAGGTTCCCACTCTATAGCCGGAACACGCGAGTGGGAGTGGCTGACAGGACATTTAAATACGCCTGCTCAGATCTAGGAATCTCCTGGCCGGCTGTATTTTTACAACGGCTGGCCGGGAATTTTTTTTCCCACTTAACTTTATTATCACATAGGGGAATAAGAATCCCCCATGTGATAGCAAAGAGGATGTGACAGGTCCTCTTTATAAAGACATCAGGGGTCTTTTAGACCCCTGATGCACTAAAAAGAAATAATTAACAATGTTATCAGTTGTACCAGCTATCTTCTGTGAAGTACAACACCTGTAATAATGGAGATGAAGGGGGGGAGTTCTTAATCCAAATCAAGAGAACAGACTAGGTGCTATGGTGCTTTCACAGAAGCACCATCTGTTCTGTATTGACAGGGGATTCTTGATGGTTCCCTTGATGAGTTGGAGCAGAACGGAGACTAATGTCACATATGTGACCGCTTTCCCTATGCAATGGCGCTGGGGAGTTGTCAATTTAAATCAGGAGGGACTAGGGACACAGCAGTGTTCCTTCATAGATACCATGGGTGGGAGTTGCCACCCTAGGACAGAAAGTGGATTGTACAATCAGATTGTATACTGTTTGCTCATTCTAAAAGCATTCAGTCCTATGAGAAAATAGCCCGAGAACATCAAACCAGAAGAGAAACAGTCTAAGAACATTCAATCAGAAGAGGAAATACCCGAAGAATATTCAATCAGAAGAAAAATAGACTTTACAGAGGTTTAGGGTTCTCATCAACTGAACCACTCCTACTCTTACAGTCCTGACCCAGTACTTTATTATCGCCACATGTCCTATGTTTAATTTGCTTCAACAATGTAATGGGGCCCCCTTCCACCCCCAGGCCCCACGGCAGTCGCCTGGGCTACACCACTATTTATGAGTTGACCAGCAGCTGAAATTCAAATTGCTTTCCTGCATTCCAGCAGCCAATCAGAGTTCAGCGAATGACCATGAGAGATCAATACGAGCCAGCAATAGAACAGGCCTGAGCTTAGTATATTGTTCTGACACCATGTCTGCTGGGTGCACTTTGACGTAAGTTACTCGGTGTAATATAAAGATGTATGTAGAGTTACAAGAAATAAATATAGTGGAGGAAGAAAGCGAGAAGTGCCTCTGGGGAAGTCTAGAAAAACCAAATAGTTGACATGGCAATAATGATGTCATTTTTCTCCCAAGGAATAATAAAGTGACACAGGCACGGAGCCTTGGCCATGGCGGCAGTGACAGCTCATTGCAGTTGAAATATGAGCCACAAGGTGGTGCTAAATCTTCACCCAGAGCCTGGCTTATTTTTCCTTCCTTCTTTATTGGGGATTTCTACAGATGAATAGACTTTCCAGCAATCTCTGGCAGGCCTTTTGTACTTCATAAAAGCGTAACCTAGAACTTCTTCTTTTTTTTTTTCACACCCAATACTAGGTTATAATTTCCCTCGCATAATCGTATTCTTTCCCTTTTAAACCGACAATTGCTCAAATGTTCATGCAGATCCAAACATAAAGTCATTTTATTTTTTGTCCTGTGCGTGTTTACATGACTTGACTGAATGGATTATTGATTGTCGGTTTAAAAATGAAATGGGACGCATTTTATAGTAGCCACAAAAAGAAAGAAAAAATATTTTCAACTGTGCCCATCCTATTATGTCGCACTTGTCATTATAAAATTCAGGGATACATTCAGTCCTCACCTTGAGCTGGGCTCACCGCCCCCACGTTGGTTGCAGTCAAATTTCAGCATCTTAAAAGGAGAACTTCAGGCAAATAATAATTATTATACAGGATTTTTATAGCGCCAACAGTTTGCGCAGAGCTTCACAATATAAGGAAGACATTACAATCAGAATACAATTCAAGACAAGATGGCAAGGAGGGCCCTGCCCGTGAGAGCTTACATACAATATATGAGAGCTGCTTTATTTGCCAAAAGGATTTGTATGCCTGTCCATGCAATCCTGAGATTTACACAGCTCAGCCAGATGCATGACACCACTTGCAGGTAACAGTGGTGTCCTCCCTTTACCCCAAGTCTGCTGACTTGACAGTGATATGGCAGCAGCAGAAAGATATGGTCATCATTGACAATGAACATATCATGGACATTGAACGTGATTTGGCATTGCTAGAGGATTGGTCAAAGCAGTGGAAGCTGCAGTTCAACATCAATGTAAATGCAAAATAATGTGCTCAGGGAAGAAGAATCCTCTGATAGAGTACAATATTGACAGTCCAGCACTAGGGGTCACCAGTAAGAAGGAGATCCTGATTCTTCTATATAGATCTTTAGTTATCACCACTAGAGGGGTCACCAGTAAGAAGAAGGAGATCCTGAATCTTCTATATAGATCTTTAAGTATCACCACAGGGATCAGCAGCATGAGGAAGGAGGTCCTGATTCCCTATATATAGATCTTTAGGTATCTCCAGAGGGATCATCAGCAGGAGACACAAGGTCCTTATTCCTTTATATAGATCATTAGATATCACTAGAGGGGTCACCAGCAGGAGGAAGGAGGTCCTGATTCCTCTATATAGATCTTTAGTTATCACTAGAGGGGTCACCAGCGGGAGGTCCTGATTCCCCATTTATAGATCTTTAGTTATCACTAGAGGGGTCACCAGCAGGAGGTCCTGATTCCCCTATATAAATCTCTAGTTATCACTAGAGGGGTCACAAGCAGGAGGTCCTGATTCCCTATATATAGATCTTTAGCTATCACTAGAGGGGTCACCATCAGGAGGAAGGAGGTCCTAATTCCCCATATATAGACCATTAGATATCCCTAGAGGGATCTCCAGCAGGAGGAATAGTCTTGAGTAAAGAAGGGAAAAGGGGGACATGATTGAAACCTTTAAATACATGACACGTGTGAATACGTTTCAGGAGGGCGGTATTGGCAATTTGAAGTTAAGATCAAGGTCTCAGGGACTTGACCTCAAACTAGGAGGAAAGTTGAAAGATAACCTAAGAAAGAAATTAGAAAATGTTTCACCTAAAGAGCAGTTGATTCTTGGAATAGACTCCCAGCAGAGATAGTGAGTCAGTCAACAAGTGAATTTAAACGTGCTTTGGACAAACATAGATCTATATTCAGACAAAAAGGTTCAAAAAGAAAAAATCAACAAGAGATAGACCTGATGGACCACTTGGTCTCTGTCTGTCATCACTCTTTGGTTAAGTAGACCGATTTTTAAAGTTCAGGCTTCAGGTCAATTAATCCCAAATTACATTACTAGTTTGAGTAGAATGACCCCTTTTTTACCAGGAATACGATATTAGTCCCATAAGGTCATGTGACTTAAAGTCTAGGCAGAGATCACATGGTCTATGATGAAATGCTCAGAGTCCATTGATTTCAGTCAGACGGATCATGACTAATGGTTTTGCACAGGAGTGTCCCTACACTTTTCGCCGCTTGAGACTGGGGCCGGGAGTATAGGGGGTTGGGTGCTGGCTTTGCACATTCCTGGAAGGGTATGGGGTGGTTGGGGTGTTGGTGATGCACGGTACCTCTGGCTCTAGCTCTGTCCAGGATCCCGCCCAACTCACTGACAACAATGTCCCACTCAGCTCCTGACAACCAATGACATCAGTGAGCTGGGAGGGATGTCATCCAAAGCATTCCATCATGCATAGAACTCTGCCTGGAGTTCAGTTTTAAATGAGCACAACTCCCCTTTAGGTATGGAATATTGGTCAGAAGCTCCTGCTTTGTTGACATTATAGATTAGAAAACTGGAAGGATGCTAAATAATTGCTGGGATGGAGGAGTGGGGGGGGCGGGGCTGTGCTGCTGCTTCATTGCTGGGAGGGGGGGAACAGGGACAGCTGAGATGCTCAGCCACAGCTGGGAGGGAGGATCAGGGGGAGCTGAGCTGCTGAGTCACAACTGGGAGGGGGATAGTGGGGAAGCTGAGCTGCGGAGTCACTGCTGGGAGGAGGAGAAGGAAGCTGAGCTGCTCAGCCACAACTGGGAGGGGGGAACAGGGGGAGCTGAGCTGCTGAGTCACTGCTGGAAGTAGAAGCAGGACAACCTGAGCTGCTGAGTCTCTGCTGGAAGCTGGAGCAAAAGGAGCTGAACTGGTCGGAGAACTAGTTGAACATTTTCAGTGCTTTTGCTATGAACTGTGATGATTAATTACTCCACAGTACCTGCTGCTCCAGAGGTCAGTGAGGGCTTATTTTAAAGCTCATTTACTAGTTGTTAAAACTATATAAATATTCGAATGCCAAAAGCCTGAACACAGTTACACTTTAGATTTACCTTTACTTACCATGCAAAGCTCCTCAAACTGAACACGCCAGGTGAAGAAGTGACTTTTTCAGTGGGTACCTCTATAATCTACAGTATCTTATACAATCCGACAACGAAGTACAAGTGGAAAGTCTAATATCTTCGTAGACTCGTTGCGTTCTCAGATTCACAACCACTGCACTATGACTGGTGTACTGAATGAGATTGAAGGTGTAAAATAAAGAGAAACTAGTTATCTATCCAGCATATTTTTGGACTGTGGGAGGAAACCGTAGCTCCCAAAGGAGGGCCACTCAAACACAGGTAGAACATGCAAACTACATGCAGACAGAGTCCTTGTAAGATCCAACCAGGGCCACAGCGTTTCAAGGCAACAAAGCTGACCATTCTGCTACAGGACAAAAGGGAAATCCTGAAAGTCCAACATTTCCTGGGTCATGAATTGAACACAACGCAACCTTTATAAGAGATATCTTCATCAATGGGCAAATCAGACTGATATGGACAATCATGGTTACCAAATGTCCATGTCATGTTGGGGACAATGGAAGTGGTAATATGAGACTGCAGGATTACCTCTTCCATCCTGGTCACTTCATGCCTAACTTGATCCTGGGCATGAATGCTTGGGATGGCCCATACACTGTAGATTATTATCCCAGTAGGTCAAAAACAACATTTGCTGACTCCGAGCCTGCAGCCCCTGTATGGCCAACTTTTACTGTTCTGTTGAGCCAGCACTAAGATACATTGCATCATCCAGTCCTGTTCGTGCAGGTACTAAATAAGGCGTTGCAATGGTTAAAACAAGGAGCTTTCCATTTCTCCACTCTGTGACTTTAAGCACAAGGGAACATCTGTTTATGTCACCTGTGTCACTGGATGTGTGCTGTGTCCCCAAACCCCTTGTGGATTCAGCCCTGATGCAATTTTAGGAAACAAAGCATTACAATCCTTAGGGAGCAAGAGACGGTGAAACTAGCGCCCACAATGCATTGCAGAGGATGGGCTCCGCTTTGATTATGTCATACAGAAAACAATTATTCAATCAACGTCTCTATGAGTTATAGGACATATGTGAAGATTGCAGAGGGGTTCTGGAAGGGAGGGAGGCCACTGTGGGGATGGGGTCTGTAGTACTGGCTATGCTGAGGATCAAAGCTTGCAGTAAAAAGATTAACTGAATTGTTATTGGTCCCTGGCAATGAAGGATCAGAACACACCACCAGTTATGGTTTGAAGACCCTACATTACTAATCATTTCAATGGAAGCTTTCCAGTTTCTGAGAATCTAAACTTGCAGTAAATAGATTAAATAAAAGAAGTTTTAATATATTTATACTTTTACTTTATTCATGTTTTATGTGTATCTCGTGTATGTCTCCACAACACTTTATAGAGTGCATTGCTCCCCAGCAATGAAGGATCAGAACAACCCACCAGTTATGGTTTGAAGACCCTACACTATTACCATTTCAATGGAAGCCTTCCAGTTTCTGAGAATCTAAACTTGCAGTACAAAGTCTAAATGAAAAAAGTTTTAATATATTTATACTTTTACTTTATTCATGTTTTATGTGTATCTCCTACATATCTTCACAACCATTTATAGAGTTCATTGGTCCTTGGCAGTGAAGGACCAGAACTCGCCACCAATTATGATTTGAAGACCATACATTACTATCATTTCAATGGAAGCCTTCCGGTTTCTCTGAAACGAATGTCTTAAAATAAATGTAAAGCAAACCATGAACTGCGTTTAATGTCTGTGAAATATACAAAATAAGCTGTGGCAGTGTTGTCACCCTACCATGCTCATACCTGTATTGGGACTACAGGATGCCCTATCAACACATAGGTCCTGCAGAGTCCCATTGTCTGCCTGCCCCAAGTCCTTGAGACAGGAGCGATGTCACCTGGGCACCCTAAGTCACTTAAAGCAATTGGATTCATGTCTGCTTTATTACTATACTTCTTAAACTTCTGATATTTTATCTTTGGTTGAGTGCTGGTGTGTTCTTTTATCATCCAGGGTCAAGTTTTTTTCGAGTGAAGTTTCTGGAGTGACCCCCTACCACAACTATTACAATGTCAGGCAAGGAAGTCTCACAACTTCTGCTTCCTTCTCCATAAGGAAAGTAAGGAGAACCCAGCTGTAAGTTTTCCCTTTTCATAAAGAAAAATAAAGAGGGGATCTAGCTGAAAGCTACTTTCCATTATGGTAGTAGGAGGTGGGTGGGCCAAGATAATGCTGCTGACAGGTGATGAAGCCAAAAGAGCATTTATGAGGTCAGGCACAGATGTTGGATGAGAAGATCTGGCTTGCAATTGGCATTCCAAGATGTTCAGTAGGGTTGAGGTCGGGGCTCTGAACAGACCACCCAAGTTCTTCCACAACAAACTAATCAACCGTGGATCTGAATATGTACACAGGATACAGTCATACTGGAACATGGAAGGGTCTTCTCTAAACTGTAATCACAATTGTCTAAAGTTTTTTTGTTCAGGAAAGTCTTGAACTCAATAATCTGGATGAGTGTCCACACACTTATCCAGATAGTAGGTGTGATGGGTCAGGTGGTCACAAACTTTTGGGCATATTATGCATTACTGAAGACCTCTTCGTATCACCCCTCTACCACCCAGATATCAGAGTTTTAGGCATCCAACCCAGCTATGACAGCTAGGGCTGACTGGTGGGATGGTAGCATAGGGTTGTACTTACTCTCCCCATATCCCAAAAGTTGGGCTGTATTGGAGGACTGAAGTAGCACCTAGAAAAAGGTTTACTAGGTGCACTTTGTGACTTATGGTGCATGCGCACAACATCAATATTATACATTTTTCTCATGTATAGGTTTGCTGCAAGACTAAACCATATAGGAGAAGACTGATAACAGTACATCCGGGTTAACCTCTCGTAGGCAGTCACCTCGTTTGTAACACAATTATTTCAACATGCCACAAATGAGACATTTGTCAACACGGGCTTATTCTTTAAGCTATTGAGTGATTATAACTCTCCTGTGTACTTCTGGCCTTGCCGTTCTTTTGCTTTCTTCTTATCAATGTCTCTATACCTCCTTCTATCCGTAAAATCCCTTCTTATAGGTCCCTTGTTTTTTTTATCTTCCTAGATCAGTCATGAAAGCAGATAGTAAGTAGCGGTGGCCTCTCTATTCCCTGGCACTAACATGCACAGAATGAAAATGTCTGTCTAAACATCAATTTAATTGGAAAAGCCTTGTCCGTACCCCGGCATATTGACCCAGTGCGCGCGGGAGAGACGGGGGAAGCGAGAGACGAGGAAGGGGGGGGTGATCTAAAAGAGACAGAGAGTGTTAGGCATTATTTTCAGAAGGATTATACGGGGTTTATAGCTGCTACCTGTTTACAAGCCTGTTCATGGGAGCGTTCAACGAAAATCTGCTTTTATGCGCATTTGTAGTGCTGC